>NC_140974.1:33114217-33136717 GCF_056783735.1 Eptatretus burgeri | reverse complement strand
TCGATGCAGATCGTAACCAGGTGGGGCCGGTGTCACTGAACGAGGTAAGAGGGTTTCACGACGCGGGGGTGTGCATGCCGAGTTTGGGGGGGGGGGCAGAGGCCGCGGAGTCTCTTGGCCTAATGCACGCCCCCAGTATGATTGTCCCTGAGAGGATGCAGAATGCGAGTCTGATGGCATGGGGGAGTAAACAGGACGGTGCGGAGTGTGCACCGACCCAGACGGGGGAAATAAACTCCCCGGGCGAATGGCTCGGGCTCTGCGGGGGTAGGGCACCATTGGAATCTGGGGGGTCCATCCCTCCATGTGTCCCTCAGAGACTGGGAGGTGGGGTTCGGACCTCGAAAGGCCCAAAGGTGCCGCTGCCTCCGTACAAGGGCAAGACGGACCTGAGGGCATATTTGGCCCAGTTTCACTGCGTGGCCAGGGGCAATGGCTGGAACCAGGTGCAGGGCGTGGCACAGCTCACGGCGGCACTGCGCGGTGCGGCATCCGAGGTTTTGACCACGTTACCCTTGGAAGGAGTAACACTGGCAGACCTCTATTCGGCCCTAAATAACCGGTTTGGTATGGAACAGCAGAGCGAGCTTGTTAAGGCTCAGCTCAGTGGGCGCAAATGACACCCCCATGAGACGATGGGAGAATTGGCGCACGATATTCGCCGCTCGGTGGGGATAACACATGCAAACATGGCGCTGGAGTACCGGGAGGAGCTCGCCCTGGACCATTTTGTCCGGGCGCTTGCGGGCACCGATGCCGGGTCGATACTGACCACGTGTCGCCCGGAGAACCTCCAGAAGGCGGCTGACACTGCAGCCCGTTGGGAGGCATCAAGGTCGCCGGCTGGAGGGCTGGGCTACATGCAGTGGCGATCCGGCAGGTGGGCCCCGTGAACAACGATGCGCCGGGAGCTGGGGCTACCCTTGGCGACCAGGCATGGTTGGAGAAGATGGTCCAGGGCATGATCGACCGTCGGTTGACGAGGTCTGGGTCAAGGCGGTCAGGCCCAGGAGGGGCAGGGGATGGGCCATCGGGGGGTACCCAAATTCGGAACGAGAGGGGGTATAATTCGGAGTACCGGAGGCAAGCACCTTACCGGGCGAGGTGTTTTAACTGTGGTGACGAGGGCCACCTGCAGCAGGGCTGTAAAGCCCCGCGCAGGGAAGAGCCACGGCCCCCCGGATCACCAACTCCGCCCCGGGCAGACCGGAATAGCCGGGCCCAAACATCACCCCCCCCCCCACCAGTCCCAGGGAAACTAAAAAGTGCTGAACATACAGGGCCGTGTTCGGCAGACCCAGATGGAGAAGAGCCCTCAGAGCTGCGACAGGTCATCAATTGTGACCAAATTGGCAATGCTCGTTTGACAATTCGGTGCAAAATTGCCGGCGTAGGGGTAGACGCCGTTGTGGACACAGGAGCAAGCACTACGATCATCCGCCCTGTGGTCCTTGATTCGAGTGTGGATGGGTGGGATGAGATCAACAATCTGCAAGATCATAGTTTGCAGCTAGCTACCGGGCCAACGGCCCCCATCATAAGGCGTGATTTCTTGACCCTTAAATTGGGCACTACTAAAAGAAAAGTAGAGGTTTGGGTGGCGAAGGTGTGCGACCCATGTCTAATAGGTTTGGATGTGCTGACCGCCGGTGGTTGTAAGATCGACTTAGGCCGAGGAGTCATGCAGTTGGGTGGTGAGGAGTTGCCGTTGGGGGGCATGGGCACGGATGAGAAGGTAGAGCTGGAGGCTCCCAACTCCGTGGTCATTCCCCCGGGCACCGAGGCAGTGATTCCGGCCCGGTGGCGGGCACACCCAACATTGCAGGGCTCCTGCTCCCTGGCCGAGCTACTGGCGGGGCAATCAACCCCGGGTTTAGTCGTGGGCCGCACCCTGGTAAACTCCGACGGGCCTGTCATGCCCATCCAGGTAATAAATGTAAGGACGGAACCACGCACTATTGGACGGGGCATGAAGGTGGCAGATTGCACTCCAGTGGTAGAAGTCGCAGAGCTGATGGACGATAACATTGAGATCGAGCCAGACCGGCCCCGGAGGGTTTCTCCAGAGTCTGTTAGGAATTGGCCCGATCCCATTTTCGAGATGGTAAATCGGAGTAGTGTAGATTTGGAGGATGCCCAGTGGGAGGCCTCACACAAACTGGTCGACTGACATATAGGAATCTTCTCCTTGTCACCCGAGGATATTGGACATACGGGCCTGGTGAAACACCAGATCCACACCGATGGGGCCCGGCCTGTCCGTCAGCCTGCTCGACGGCTCCCATGGAGCAAGAGAGAGGAGGCTGATGAACAGGTAGAAAAGATGCTCAATGCAGGTGTCATTGAGCCCTCGGGAAGTCCTTGGATGTCACCGGTTGTGCTGGTCAAACAGAAGGATGGGACCACGCATTTCTGCATGGACTATCGCCAGCTTAACAACGTGACACTCAAAGAGTCTTATCCCCTGCCTGGAATTAACGATACCCTCGACGCTGTTTCAGGCTCCAAATGGTTCTCAACTTTGGACCTCAAGAGTGGGTATTGGCAGGTAGAGATGGATAAGACTGGGAAGGAGAAAACGGCATTTTCTACAGGGAAGGGACTGTATCAGTTCACTGTAATGCCATTTGGTTTGTGCAATGCCCCCGCCACCTTTGAGAGATTGATGGAGTGTGTGCTGGGCGGCATGCCATGGCAATCATGCCTGGTGTACCTGGATGATGTCCTGGTACACGTTAAAACATTTCCCCAGGCAATAACCAATTTGGACCAGGTGTTTGGGCGCCTCAGGCAGGCAGGGCTGAAATTGAGCCCGGAGAAATGTACTGTGTTCGCGACAGAGGTGGCCTATCTCGGACATGCGATAGGCCGCGAGGGGGTAAAAACTGACCCAGGGAAAATTACCGCGGTAGAGGAGTGGCCCGTACCTACAAAGGTTAAACAGGTGCGGGGTTTTGGGGTCTTTGCTCCTACTACCGGCGCTTTGTGGCAAACTTTGCGGAGATAGCCAGGCCCCTTCACCAGTTAAAGGAGAAGGGGTTGAGATTTAATTGGACAGGGGAATGCCATCAGGCCTTCCTCAAATTAAAGGGGTGTTTGACATCCACACCCGTTTTAGCGTACACCGCCGATGACGGGATGTATACCCTGGACACGGATGCAAGCCAGGAAGGATTGGGGGCAGTCTTGTCTCAGACACAGGGGGGGCGTAGAAAGAGTGATTGCGTATTACAGTCGGGCCATGAGTAGGCCCGAACGAAATTATTGCGTTACTCGCAAGGAGCTATTGGCTATGCTGTCTGCCGTGAGCCATTTCCATACATACTTGTACGGGAGGAAATTCTTGGTTCGAACTGACCATTCCTCCTTGCAATGGCTCTTACGGTTCAAGGAACCGGAAGGCCAGATTGCAAGGTGGTTGGAAAAGTTGCAGCAGTACGATTTCAGTGTGGCCCATAGAGCTGGTAAGGCTCATGGGAACGCTGATGTGCTCTCTCAACACCCCTGTCTAGGAGAAAACTGCAAATATTGCACGAGGCATGAGGAGAGGGACCAATTGGCGGACACCTACCAGAAACTCCCAGCCCGTGCGGCCCGGGTGGTAGGCCCAACTTTGCCACTAACCGCAGGGGAGGAATTTGGCGGTTTGGCGTGGAGCACGGCCCAGCGGGAAGACCCCGTGATACGGCCCGTGTACAAGTGGGTCCAGGAAAACAGGAGGCCCAGTGGGGAGGAGATCGCCCCATTCGGAGCATGAACAAAAGCATACTGGGCTCAGTGGAAGACCCTAGAAATGAGGGACAACATCTTGTATCGCAAGTGGGTGGAGATTCCCTCGGAGAGAACTTCTTGGCTGGTGGTAGTCCCAGATCAATTAAGACCCAAATTTTGAAACACGTGCACGGTACCCGCACCGGCGGCCATTTGGGCAGGACCAAAACAACATCTCGGGTCCACCGGCGGTTTTATTGGGTCAACATGGGGCGTGATGTACAGGACTGGTGTCGAGCATGCGACGCCTGTACTGCCAAAAAGGGACCGGCACGGAGGATGAGGGCCCCACTCCTACTACATCAGGTTGGGGCCCCCCTTGAGCAAGTGGCCATGGACATTTTGGGACCACTGCCCCCCACTCCCCAAGCTAATCGATACATCCTCGTGATGATGGACTATTTCACCAAATGGCCGGAGGCCTTTGCCCTTCCCAATCAGGAAGCCGGGGTCGTGGCAAAGGCCTTCGTAGAAGGACTTGTATGTCGGTACGGGATTCCAGAGGAGCTGCACACTGATCAGGGGCAAAATTTTGAGAGCGAATTGCTAAAAGAGGTGTGCAGGCTGCTAGAAATTCTCAAAACCTGAACAACGCCCCTGAGACCACAGTCTGACAGTATGGTGGAGAGGTTCAATAGGACCCTTATCCAACAATTGGCCCTCTTCGCCGCCGATAATCAGGAGGACTGGGACGAACATCTCCCGTATCTCCTGATGGCCTATCGCATGTCCCAACATGGGGCCACCGCCTGTAGTCCGGCGCTCCTCATGTACGGACGGGAGCTGCGAGCCCCCGTCGATTTGCTGTGTGGACCAACGCCGGAGCGTCCCGACAGACCCCCAGGGGAAGGCTATGCCCGTCGGTTGGAGGAAGGCATGGAAAAAGTCCATGCCTTCGCTTGCTGCCAGTTCCAACAGGCGGGTATAAAGATGAAGCGCAGGTACGACCACCGGAGCCAGGTGAGTGAGTACCCACCGGGGGCGAAGATTTGGTTCTTCAACCCGCAGACGAAGAAGGGCAGATGCCCAAAACTCATCTCTCCCTGGCAGGACCCGGGGGTCATCCTGGCGCAAATCAGTGATGTGGTCCTTCAAATTAAAATGGGACCACGAGCCCTCCCCTGGATCGTCTGAGACCCTACAAGGGTGATCTTACGCCCTCATGGTTACATCTTGCCGGAGTAGCCGGAGCTGGAACAACCGCTCCCGCAGAGGAGCAAGGCTCGCAGAGCCTTGCTGCGAGTACACGAGCCCTGGGCAGGGGGTAGGAGACCCTCTTGCTTAGGGCACAGGAAGACAACTAGCTAGTGGGATGGGTTAGAGTTAGTTAGACCGGCTTCATGGGGACGTGAGTTGTTCCTCATGGATCCCGTGGAATGGATTAGTTAGAGGGATTTTAGGATAGATTTAGACATGAAAAATGGATTTTGGAGACATGGACAGACTTTGAATGTGTAGAGGGGACTAGCTTAGCTACATAGTGTTAAAAGGATGTGCTGTAGTTTAAGGGATGACTGGGAGCATGGGGAAGTGAGGGGATTTAGTAAAAAGAATGGCAATATTCAGCGATGTGAGAGGAGAGAATTGTAAAGAAACATGTTGAATGAGTGAGGGCCAGCGGGCCTGTGTGAATGGAGCGAATGAGGTATGCATGGTGCGATGAGTGATTGGGGGGGAGGAGTGATTCCCACCCAAGGGACCCTGGGGTCAGAGTAATGTAAGTTAATGGGTTTGCCAAATTAACAAAATGGAGGTTGTTTTGCTGTTGGTGCGAGAGTAGGCCCGAAACCCGTTTGGAGGGGTGCAGGAGTCCTGTTTACGGGCTGGGAGCGTGGCTGCGAACGGTGAGTATCGCTTAGTGGGCACCCCGGGCACCGGACCAGTCGGCCGCGGTAGGCCAAGGGCCCAAGATGGGCCAGGATAGCGTAGTGGGCACGGGTGGGCCCACATGAAGCAGGCCCCTTAGTGCCAATGGCCTCGTGGGCAGTGTCGTGGGCAAGGGCACCCGGGGAAAGGGGCCCGTGGTGTTAGCCTGCCACGTGAGCATCGAGGGGTAGTAGCCATGGAGGGCACTTCCCAGATCTTCGGAAGCTGGTAGGCTCGGAGACAGCCTCAGGGCCCGGGGGTGCCATGGTTGGAGAATCGGCAGAGGGTAGTTCCTGCCAAGTGAGCCACGCTTCCCAGCCACGAAACCGTGCAAGGGCACGAGGGGAAAATTCGAGGGCATGGCCTAAAATTTGTGAGGACACCAACACAGGCGACGGAAATCTTGGTTGGAAGAACCAATAGATTAAGTGAGAGGCGTTTGGTGAAAGCCCCGGGGTAATTTAGGTGTAATAAATGTTAGGGTAGATAGGGAAGTGTACCCCTCCGCACATCCATCCCTTCGCTCTCGTGTAGGCCGCTGGACCCACCTTGGGTGAGATCGCTAAAATCTGAGGAGGCCATTCTGAGGCTTAATTGGGCCTCGGGACAGGACACTAGCTCTCCCTTATTCCCCTCCAGGAAGGGAACGTAGGGGTTGGGAGTAGGCTAGGTGACATGGTAGGTTAGCCGGACAGAGACAATAAAGCGGGTTCGGGAGACGAGTTATAGAAGGAACCATAAAAATAAAATAAAACAAAAGAATAAGATGGGGATAAATTTGGTTCTGTGTTATGCAAACTAAGGGAGTGGTGATGGACAGAGACAGGCAAAGGCGATACGTTGGGAGGGAGACAGGGTTAGGGTCTGAGGTCTGAGGTCCCCCACCGTAGGTCTGAGCCCGCCCCCAGAGCGGCCGGCACTACCGCACTCCCTCCACAAACCTCCAGAACGAGACAAGAGGCTGGCCAGCTTCATATGGCAGCCTGTTGGTGCTACAGCGGTCTGTTCCGGCCTTGCCTCGCCATGCCTTGTCTGCTTGCCTCTGCCTTGACCCCATGCCTGCTAGCCCTTGTGTCTTGCATTTGCCCCTGTGTTCCATTCATCACCATGTGCGCCAGGATCATTTGTTTTGCAAAGACTGCCCTGCAGGCAGCGACATCACGGGGACTGCATTGAGCAGCCCGTGCACCGTGTTTTGCATCCATCCATCCATCCGCTCATTTTTGTGTTTCTGCATCAGTGCCCATCCAGTGTACTGCAGGGACTGCCCTGCAGGCAGCCGCACACGGGGACTGTATTGGTGCAGCCTGTGCACCGCTTTGTGTTTGCTGGCGTCATCCAGTTCACTTCAGGGGGAAGTCTGGGACTGCATTGGGCAGCCGGCTTCCTTCTTTTGTTCAGTCCTGCATTTATTACGTGAGCCAGAGACTGCATTTGGGCAGCCTGGCTCCCTGCTTCAAGAATGGCCTGTGGGATGGCATATGGCATGCCGGGTTGGGGTGAGTTTCCTCCAGCAGGTGAAGACAAAGAAAAAGGTTCTGTGACAGACAACAGGGCCTTTTGAACAGGTCCCGAAGACACCCGACTTTCAGCTGCGGGGGCGCTCACCCTCACAAACTATGACTAACATTTGCCATGCCCTTTTTCCCCACAGAGTCCATCAGTCCTGGGCTATGGTTTAGTTTAAATTATAAGGATAAGTTAAAATTGTAAATGAGTTTTGCTCCCCTGCATGTTTGTCGTAGCACCGGCAATTGTAGTTAAGTCATCTGTATGAGTGAGTTTGTGTAGTTAGTAAAAACAGCCCATAGGTTATTTAATTTTGGAACACGGATACACCAAATGTCACACTCAGGGATCCGAAGGTAAATTGTACTAGGGGAGAACTTACCCATGAAGGCACACGAAAATTTGACGACTCGGGACGAGTCTGTAAAAAGGGGAAGGGGTAGTGTTACAGTTGTGGAAATTCACAGAACACCATTCAGGTTCCCCAGAGGTCAGTTATTTTGGTAAGTGTGTGTTCCAGGTTAGAATTCCCCACCGATGTAAAAGGGGTTTTTGTTCGTGTACCGGGCTGTGAACCTTTGAGTCAGCCGTTATTCTTTTCTGTCTTTTATTTCAAACAAACAACATCTCTTCAACAACACCACCGCAACAACCACGCCACCTCCACCACCACAACGGCATCTCAACAACCATGCCACCTCCACCACCACAACAACATCTCAACAACCATGCCATCCCCACCACAGCACCAACCACACAGCAACCACGGAATCTCAACAACCTCATCAATCTCCACAACACAGCGACCCTCCTCTACAAACAAAAACACCACTCCCAGAAAGCCACCCGAAGAAGAAAACAAAAGCGACGGTTACAAAAACCAAATGCTCCGAAGAGAGACAGCGCAATCACTCCTGGGATTTCCCCCACCCCCCACCCCACGCGCCGGGAAGAGGGAGGGGCAGATCCAGCCTGGGTAAAGGTTCAAAGGTGAAAGAGGGGAGGGCACTGATTTCGGGTGAAAAAGCCCACGCCGGCCCCTCCCCTTGGGGGCGATAAAAATCCGCGTTCGCTGGCCGAAAAGGCAGTCGGTGTGGAGAGCGCCAGAGTCGAGTTGAGTACGAGTCTAGTCGAGTCGAGTGGAGCTCGGAGTCCAGTCGAGGAGTCCAGTCGAGTTTGGCGGTGGACAGTCCAGTCAAGCACGGAGGTGGACAGTGTGGGCAGAGACACCGAGGGTTACCGAACCAGGGCCCAGTGAGTCACCACGAGGGTGGCCAGGTAGCTCGCCCGGTCTCTCAGAGCCGCTTCGGTCATCCTGGCTCCGAGCAATTATAAAGGCTCACGAGCCCTATTCTTTCTTTCTTTGGTTTTGCATGAAAGTCTGTGTGGCCTTGTCCATAATTAGTGAATTGTGTAAGTGCATGAAGATAATAAATAGATATCGGCTGTAGGTTTTTGCTCGTGTCCTGTCCCATTCCCCCATTTATTGCATATGGGCATTTACAAATAAATGTCCCCATTGTTGAATGGAGCCTGCTCATTGTGTCACTTTCTGCCATTGACTGCCATAATTGCATTCGGAATAATAGCTGGCTTTTAACGCCAATAAAATAATCGGGTCCGACGGGACTTGGCGATATAAAACCGCTCAGCAAACGCATATGGAACGAGCTGCTTTAGCGGCTCGTTTTCGTGCAGGCCCCGTCGAGGTACAACCTCTCGGTAGTCTGCCCGCACGAACAATTTGGCGATCGACCCTGTAGCGCAGGCAGAGCATTGACAAGGTTGTGGTGTGTTAAAAAAAACACCCATAGCTGGGTTTCGGTGTTGATCCGGAAGCTACGACGAGATCGCTCGTTCGGTGGGCATGCACGGCCCCAATTGGGCGGTCGTCGCCCAATTGGGCGGGCTAAGGCGGTCGTCCGCACGCTGAACTGGTGGAAATCTACAATATATATATATATATATATATATATATATATATATATATATATATATATATATATATATATATATATATATATATATATATATATATATATATATATATATTGGTAGTCAATCTAGTCGAAAAAAAAAATTAAAATTTGTTTTTTTTGAGATTTGTTCTGCCCTTATTATCAGAATTTAAAATGGCGATTTCAGTTAATACAATGGCGATTTCGATGAAACTTGGTTGGTAGGTTCATACCATGACCGAGTTGTGTGCAAATGAGAACCGTTGCTATGGACACCACCGTTGTCTAGCAACGGGACTTTGAAATTTTTGAAAAATCATTAAAAAATTATTTTTTCGAAAATCAAAAATCGGGCCATGAGCGACTGTGGGCAGTACATTCAGCCATATTGTCAAACATTTCCAGCCGGATCCTATGAAAACTGTCGGAGAAGATAGACTTTGAAGGAACCTGGTCGAAAACAATAAAAAAACGAAGTTCTTTATATATCAGAGACCATGAGTCAGATATACATGAAACTGGTATGGTAGGTTCATGGTATGTCCAAGTTATGTGTGAGAAAGAAACGTTGCCATGGACCCCTCCATTGCCGAGCAACGGACGACTACCCATGTCCGCCTACCGGCTTGTATGTATATGTTTATGTATCTTCTTCTTCTTATTTCGGCTGCTCCCGTTAGGGGTCGCCACAGCGGATCACCCATCTCCATTTCGCTCTATCCTCCACATCTTCCATTGACACTCCAACAACCCGCATGTCCGCCCTCACCACATCGATGAACCTCTTCCTTGGCCTTCCTCTTCTACTCCTACCTGGCGGCTCCATCCTCAGCATCCTTCTCCCGATATACTCCGTTTCCCTCCTGTGAACATGTCCAAACCATCTCAATCTCGCCTCTCTCACTTTGTCTCCAAACCGTCCTACCTGCGCTGTCCCTCTAATATACTCATTCCTTATCCTGTCCATCCTCGTCACTCCCAACGAGAATCGCAGCATCTTTAACTCTGCCACCTCCAGCTCCGCTTCCTGTCTTTTTGTCAGCACCACCGCCTTTAAACCATACAACATAGCTGGTCTCACTACCATCTTATATACTTTCCCTTTCACTCTTGCAGCTACCCTTCTGTCACAAATCACTCCTGCAACTCTTCTCCACCCACTCCATCCTGCCTGCACTCTCTTTTTCACTTCTCTCCCACACTCTCCGTTAGGTTGGACAGTTGATCGCAAGTATTTAAACCCATCCACCGTCCCCACCTCAACTCCTTGCAACCGCACCATACCACCACCCTCCCTCTCATTTACGCACATATACTCCGTCTTACTCCCACTGACCTTCTCTCCAGTGCGTACCTCCACCTCTCGAGGCTCACCTCAGCCTGCTCACAACTCTCCCTACAGATCATGATGTCATCCGCGAACATCATAGTCCATGGAGACTCCAGTCTGATCTCGTCCATCAACCTGTCCATCACCATTGCAAACAGGAAAGGGCTCAGAGTCGATCATTGATGCAATCCCACCTTTACCTTAAACCGGTCCATCATTCCTACCACACACCTCACCGCTGTCACACTGTCCTCATACATATCCTGCACCACCCTCACATACTTCTCTGCCACTCCCGACTTCCTCATAAAATACCACAACCCCTCACTTGGCACCGTATCATAAGCTTTCTCTAAATCCACAAACACACAATGCAACTCCTTCTGGCCTTCCCTATACTTCTCCATCAACATTCTCAAAGCAAACATTGCATCAGTGGTGCTCTTTCCTGGCATAAACCCATATTGCTGCTCACAGATCGTCACCTCTCCTCTCAACCGAACTTCCACTACTCTTTCCCACACCTTCATGGTGTGGCTTAACAACTTTATGCCTCTGGAGTTACCACAGCTCTGCACATTACCCTTATTCTTCAAAATCTGAACCAGTCCACTAACTCTCCACTCCTCAGGCATCCTCTCACTTTCCAAGATTTTATTAAACAATCTGGTTAAAAACTCCTCTGCCATCTCTCCTAAATACTTCCATGCCTCCACTGGTATATCATCTGGGCCAACCGCTTTTCCACTCTTCATCCTCTTCATAGCAGTCCTCACTTCATCCTTACTGATCCACCCCACTTCCTGATTCACTATCTCCACCTCTTCCAACCTTCTCTCCCTCTCATTTTCTTCATTCATCAGCTCCTCAAAGTACTCCATCCACCTTCTCAACACACTCTCCTCGCTTACCAGCATATTCCCATTTGCATCCTTTATCATCCTGACCTGCAGCATATCCTTCCCAGCTTGGTCCATCTGTCTGGACAATCAGTACAAATCCTTTTCCCCTTCTTTTGTACCAAACTTCTCATAAAGCTCGCCATATGCCTTTTCCTTAGCCTTTGCCACCTCTCTCTTCGCCTTGCACTCTCTTTTTCACTTCTCGACCACACTCTCCGTTTGTTCGGACAGTACCCTCTACTTTCTTCATCTCTCTGGCTATCCCACTTCATTTTCGCCAACCTCTTCTTCCTTATACTTTCCTGTACTTCCTCGTTCCACCACCAAGTCTCCTTATCTTCCTTCCTCTGTTCAGATCTCACATCAAGTACCTTCCTAGCTATCTCCCTCACCACTTCTGCTGTAGTTGCCCAATCATCCCACACCTCTTTACCACAATGCAACACCTGTCTCACCTCCTCCCTAAATTTCACAAAACAGTCTTCCTCCTTCAGCTTCCACCATCTGGTCCTTGGTTCAGCCCTCACTCTCTTCTTCAACCTCACCTCCAAAATCATCCGACAGACCACCAATCGATGCTGTCGAGCTGCACTCTCCCCTGCCACCACCTTATAGTCTCTAATCTCTTTGAGGTTGCATCTCCTGCTTAAGATGTAATCCACCTGTGTGCACTTTCTTCCACTCTTGTACATCACCCTGTGTTCCTCCTTCTTCTTGAAATACGTATTTACCACTGCCATTTCCATTCTTTTTGCAAAATCTACCACCATTTGCCCTTCCACATTCCTCTCGTTGACACCGTACCTATCCATCACCTCCTAATCCTCTTTATTCCCTTCCCCAACATGCCCATTGAAATCTGCTCCAATCACCACTCTTTCATCCTTGGATACACTCTCCACCACTTCATCTAACTCACTCCAGAAATCTTCTTTATACTCCATCTCACACCCCACTTGCAGGGCATATGCACTGATGACATTCATAATCACCCCTTCAATTTCCAACTTCACACTCATCACTCGGTCCGACACTCTCCTCACCTCCAATACCCTCTTGACATAATCCTCCTTCAGGATTACCCTGACACCATTTCTCCTCCCATCCACACCATGGTAGAACAGTTTGAAACCACCTCCAATGCTCCTAGCCTTACTCCCCATCCACTTGGTCTCTTGTACACACAGTATGTCCACCTTTCTCCTCTCCATCATATTAGCCAACTGTCGCCCTTTGCCAGTCATAGTCTCAACATTCAGAGTTCCAACTCTCACCTCCACACATCTACCCTTCCCCCTCTCACACTGCCTCTGGACACGCCTTCCCCGTCTCCTTCTCCTCCTTCGCCCAGCAGAAACACAATTTCCACCGGTACCCAGCTGACCAACAGTACCGGTGGCGGTCGTTGGTAAAGGCCCTGTCACACCTTGACGTTTTTGCCAGTGTATGCCGACGTATGAAAAATTTGGCGAATACGCTGGCACACGTCGAATACATTATGGGGAAGTTTTGTCTACATTAAGAGCACGCTGAAGCACGCTGGCATACGTCGTAGTACGCCGAGCTCGTTGACAAATTTTAAGCATGCTCAGGCACGTTATGCGATCGTTGACACACGTCGACACACATTACTTGTAAGTTATTCATTAGTCGAAACACGTCGAGGTAATGTTTAGTGTACCCGAAACTTATTTCTAACGTATGAGTAACGTGCTTTGAACCTATGTGTAACGTATCCCCAACGCATATTGACGTATGTAGATGTATTTGACGTCTTCCGGACGACCACAGAACTTACTGAACATGTTTCTAACTTATAGCTACCGTATAATGGCGTATTGGCAGCGTTTAGGGGAATTGGCATATAAAAATGGGCTTCACAGGAGGAACCCGTCAGTGTTCCAGAGTCCATGTTTTTTTTTTTCTTCGGCATGACGGTGATGTTGACACTTCGATTTTTAGTGCGGTTATGATATAAATCGTTGAGCGGCAGCCTATTAATAGGCTACGCCAGGTGATCGTCGGTGATACGCTGCCGCGCTATGCATAAAGGCCCGGTCACACCTTGACGTTTTAGCCAGCGATGGCAACGTATTAAAATGTATGTAAAACGCTGGCTTACGTTGAACTTTTGATGTTTTTTTTTAAAGATCCGGACGTATTCATAGCGACTTGGTCTTATGTATAACGCATTGGTAACGGACACAGAACGTTTCGTTGTGTTATAGATAACTTATACCAACGAATGCTGAACCTGTTGTCGGCCCACACAACCGATGCCCAACGATAGTCTAACTTAGGCATAGCGCGTTGCACGCATCGCCGACGATGTCGTGACGTAGCCTATTAAAAGGCTGACGCACAACGATTCGAATCATAACTGCTGTAGAAATGGAAGTCACAACATCGCGGTCACACCTTGGCGATCTTGCCAGCATATGCCGACCTAAGAAAAATGTGTCTAAAACGTTGGGGCACGTCAAATACGGTATGAGTAAGTTTGGTATACGTGAGTACAACGCTAAAGTACGCTATCATACGTCGTAGTAAGTAGAGTACGTCAAGAAATTTTAAACATGTTCAAAAATTTTGGACGTACTCAGCGTATGACACATGTTCCGCATGCGATGGGGATAAGTTTTACACACGATATGTGGACGCTTACACACGTCCACAAACGCTACTTATAAGCTACTCATAAGTCGAAACACGTCGCGGTAATGTCTTTTTTACGCGAAACTTATTTCTAACTTATGTTTGACGTGCTTTGAACCAATTCTTTACGTAGTCCCAACACACATCGACGTATGTAGATGTATTCCAATGACGTCTTCCGGTCGACAAAAAAAATAAATGAACGTGTTTCTAGCTTACAACTGCCATATGAAGACGTGTTCCCAGCGGTTTTGGGAATTGGTATGTAAAAATGCTGCTCATAAAAGGGGAACCCAACAGTGTTTTCGAGTCCTTTTTGAGTCGATGTCCATGTCAGCAGTAACAGTATCAGTATCAGTATCATTATTAGTATTAGTATTAGTAGTAGTTTGTTCATGTTGGCAGTAGTAGGTGAGTGTGAGGGGGAGGGTGTGGGTTATGATGGATCGTCCTTGCGTCCGCGTGTCCACGGGTAGGAGACATCTTTTCACCATTGTTCGAAGTTCTTCGCGGCTAAATTTTTATGGGGCTTTTTCAACAATGAGCTATAGCTTGTTTTTACTATTTAGGTCTATTCATAACGGGTTGGACAAATGCACAATGAACTAATAATGTGCATAGAGCGCTTTGATTACTTATAGATATGCTATACCAACGAATAATTATCGTGAAGGCATACGTCGTAGTACGACGTACAAAATATGCCCGTACAACGACGTACAACATTCACAAAATATGCCCAACGATAGCCTAACTTATCCATATCGAGCGGCAGTTTATCTTTGCCGGTGACGTAGGGTTTGCTATTCATAGGCTGCCACTTAACGATTTAAATGGCTGCATCTCCATTATTGAAAGTAGACGCTTGCGCTCAACAATTGGATTTTTTTTACACTCAACGACTTTTAAACGGTACCACTCAACTATTTCATTGTTTACAATGAACGATTTAAATTAATGTTACTCGCCTTTGTTTTTTGACGCTGGGGTTTTGAAATTTGAAGCGTTTCTTCTGAACGTGTTAAAACGCTCAAACTCGACTATTTTAAATAGACGCTGCCGATGGACAATTGGAATCATAGCCAAGCTCGACATCGAAGTGTGAACATCCTCGTCATGCTGAAGAAAAGTTTGAAGAATGCTGCAAATAAGTGTCCTGGCCGTGGCCGTGGACGCTGACGCAAGGACGATCCATTATACCGACGTCTTTCAGCCTATGAGTAACTTAAAAGTAACGTCTGTCGATGTGTGGCAACGATCGCGTAACGTGCCAACAACACGTTAATCATAGGTTAGAAATAAGTTTCGGGTACGCTAAACATTACCTCGGCGTGTCTCAACTTATGATTAACTTACAAGTTGCATGTGTTGACGTCTGTCAACGATCGCAGACCGTGCATACAACTTGTGGCCAGCGTAGTGGAACGTGTGAGTCATACGCCGGCATACGTGGTGAAATTTCAAGCATGAAAAAATTTGAGGACAACCAAAAAGTACAACGTTTAAAGCCAACATACAACGACGTATGGCAGTGTTTTTCAGCGTGCTCTCAATGTTATCAAAACTTACCCATAACGTATTCAACGTGTGCCAGCGTTTTAGAAAAAAATTCAAAAATCGGCATATACGTTGGCGAAAACGTCAAGGTGTGACCGGGCCTTAAGTTAGACTATCGTTGGGCATACGTTGTGAACGCAGACAACACGCTAAGCATTCGTTGATTTAAGTTATCTAAAAGTTATCGAAACGTTCTGTGTACGTTACTAATACGTTATGCATACGTCCAACTCGTTATGAATATGCCCAAAACCGAAATAAAACATCAATAGTTCAGCGTACGCCAGCATTTTAGAACAATTTTGATACGTTGCCATACGCTGGCTAAAACGTCAAGGTGTGACAGGGCCCGAACCCGGGCCTCAACCGATCCGGTATGGAAATCCATTTTATTGTCCGCATAATGATTTGGCATAGTTTTTATGCCGGATGCCCTTCCTGACGCAACCCTGGTCGCCTTATACGACACACAGGGATATGGCACACCTATTCTAACCAGGGCATGCACCGGGCCTAGTACACTGGCACTCATTTTGCCGACCTCGGAAGGATCATAGGCTGAGTCAACCCCTGGTGTATTAATTCAGTGGTACAACGGGGCTTGAACTCAGGACCTTTTGGATCCCAAGCCGCGACCAACCACTTTGCCAACACCAGGCGAGTATATGTGTATGTATGTATATGTATATATATATATATATATATATATATATATATATATATATATATATATATATATATATATATATATATATGTATGTGTATATGTGTATATATGTATATATGTATATATATATATATATATATATATATATATATATATGTATATATATATATATATGTATATATATATATATATATATATATATATATATATATATATATATATATATATATATATATATATATGTATATATTGTTACGGATTCGCGCCCGCCGGCGTGCTGACGGCCACATAACTCGAATCGCGGCACGTCGCCCACCGGACGGACAATCCAGTCGTGACCCTCTCGGACTAACGCCGGCAACCAGTCACGGGTGGACCTTTCGGTCTCACCGCGATCGAGCCAATCAGCCCCCGCGTGGGATAGGGTTGCTCGCCAAATTCGACCTACCTAAGTACCCACGCGGAGGGTAGACCGGGCAATCGCACCTCGCCGCAGGTCGACTTCGGACACGGGCCACTTAAGCGACCCGTTCCGTACTATCGGGATAACCGAGCGGTGTTATCGTCGACCTCGACGGTTCGATTAATTATCGGGCGTATTCAGCCCACTACCAACCCTTTACGTGAAGCAAGATGAGGATTCAATGAAAGAAATGACGAAGCGAAGCGGGAAACAGTTCAACACAAAGCACATTTATTCGCGATGAACGGAAAGCACACATATTCAATTCCACCAAAAGCACACAGAAAAGAAAAACACAATTCAATTTACACAAAAAGCAAATGCGACAATGCAGATCTAATACCGATTACGCGAGCACACGGCAACACTTATACAATTTTACTTCACAGACGGCGCCGACAACACATACCCAAAACCAAGGAAAAGAATACCCTCAAGGATGAGGCGGGCCTGAGGCCGAGACCGGGTCGGGCCTACCCGTCTGGTGATGAGACGCGGAGCGGCGATGGTGCCTCAACTCCGCGGGACTCGCGGGCAGTGTCTGGTAGGGGGTGGGAAAGGGGCCCCCTTGGTCGCACTATCTCAGCGCGGGGGGAAACAGGAGGGGGTTGCTGATGCTCGGGGTATAGAGGATTTTTATTGTCCCGCGACGAGCGTCTCCACCTCGGCCAGGTCGCGCTGTCGGCCTCCCTGGGGTGCAGCTCCCTGCACGACGCGAGCACCCCCTCGTCTGCCCTCGCCGCCTCTCCACAGCTCCGTCCCCTCCGCTCCGACTCCAATGCACACGACGACGACCAGCTCCTTCTTGCCAACTCCACCGCCCGCGAAGTCTTAACTCTCTGTTCTCACTTGACTGACGAACGCGGTCGCTTTTATAAGCCCCGTGGCTTCGCCTTCTCATCTTTGACCCCCTCCCTTCGACCTTTCACCTCGCTCCCCATTGGCCTGAGAAAAAGTGGGCGTGAATGCTTTTTGATCCATAAGTTTGCATATATCGATCGCCCTCCAACGCCCTGGAGGCGGGGCCAAATCGCCGCTCGCTCACCGATTGGACGGCAAAAAGTGGGCGTGTGTCGTTTTTGATCCGTTTTTTGAAGCACAAAATCCGTGATTTTGTACACGCTGTTCGGCGCGCGCCCTGCACGAGTCCAACACCGGTACCCACAGGCGGCGCAAGAACGGTGGCGATGCGACGGTTGCGAGGTGTGACGTGAAGGTCGTGGCGGTTGTGGTGAAGCGGCGTTGTGGTTGGTGGTTGATGTTGTGGTTGTGGTGGTAATCATGGCGGTTGGTCCAAAATAAAGATAGCAAAAGAAAAACGGCTATCCTGAAGAGTCGCAGCACACATAAATGACATGTATTCCCACTAGACAACGGGTTTGGGCCTAACTACACATACACTTACCGAGATATCTCACCTAAGGGACCTGAATGGTGGTTTGCGAATTTGGTAACCACAACACTACCCCCTCCCCTTTTTACAGACTCGTCCCGAGTCGTCAAATTTTCGTGTGCCATCATGTGTAGTTTTCCCCTAGTACATTTTACCTACGGATCCCTGAGTGCGACATTCATGGTATTCGTGTCCCCAAAATAAATAACCTGAGGGCTGCGTAACTACCTAAACAAACTCACTCACACGGACAACTTAAATAAAATTGCCGGCGCTAGGACAGACATGCCGGGGGCGCACTCATATGTACAGTACATCTTAACCTTACCTTACAAATTTTACACTAAACCATGGCCCAGGATCATTGAACTCTGCAAAAGAAAACAGTTAGCAGGGAGCCAGGCTGCCCACATGCAGTCTCTGGCTCAAAACAATGCAGGTGACAGGGAACGTGGCTGGCTGCTCACACGCAGTCCAAGGCCTTCCTTTTTGAACTGAACGCAGTGAACCACAACGGTGCATGGGCTGCACAAACGCAGTCTCCGTGCCAGCTCAAGTGGCACACGCAATGCCACAACGAATGGATGGATGAACACAAACACGGTGCACGGGCCGCCACTGCAGGCCCGTGTTGTAGCTGCCAACAGGGCAGTTCTTGCAGCTTGCAAACTGTTGCCTTGCGGATCCTGGCGCACATGGAAATGAACAGGGGGGGGGGGAAAAGCAAAAATTGAATGGGGCTGGTGAACGTGGGCAGTGGGCATGGCATGGCAAAGGCAAGCAGGCAAACACAGCCCGCAGAAGAAGGCCGCTGCAGGCAAACACAGCCGGCAGATGAACTGGCCGGCACAGGCCTTGAAGTAACACAGCTGCAGATGATCCGGCCGGCACAGGCCTTGCAGCACAGCAGCTGCAGACGAAGTTAGCTGGCCTCTGCCTTGCAGCGAAACACGGCCAGCCGATGAAGTTGGCCAGCTCTTGCCGTTCAGTGGAGGTTGGTGGAGGGAGTGTGGTGGTGCTGGCCACTTGGAGGGCGGGCTCGGACCTACCTACCTGTCTCCCTCCCACCTATCGCCTTTGCCTGTCACTGTACATACCCACTCCCTTAATTTGTCAAACCCCAATTTAGCCCCAACCTAATTTTTTGTTGTTTTTATTTTTACTTCCCCACTATAAATCGTCCCCTAACCCCCTTTATCGTCTTTGTTCGGCTAACCTATCCTGTCACCTAGCCTACTCCCAACCCCTACGTTCCCTTCCCGGAGGGGAGTAAGGGAGAGCTAACGTCCTGTGTCGAGGCCCAGCTCAAGCCTCAGAATGGCCTCCCCAGAGTTCGGCGATCTATAACCAAAGTGGGTCCAGCGGCCCACAATGAGAGCGAGGGGATGGATGGTGCGGAGGGGTACATATCCTAATCTACCCTAACCATTTAACTGTTAAACTACCCCGGGGCTTTCAACAAGCGCCTCTCGCTTAAACTACTGGTTCTAACAACCCAGATTCCCGTCGCCTGTGTTGGTGTCCTCACAATTTCGGGCCTCGCCCCCCAATTTTCTCTCCGTGCCCTCACACGGTCTCATGGCTGGGACACGTGGCTCCCTCTGGCAGGCACCACCCTCTGCCGAATCTCCCGCTATGGCACCCCCGGGCACTACACTGCCTCCGAGCCTACCAGCTCCCTAACACCGGGGAGTGCCCCCCATGGCACCTCCCCTGAAACGCACACGTGGCAGGCTGGCTTCCCAGGCCCCTTTCCGAGGGTCACCCCTGCCCACAACACTGCCCACGCGGCTAATGGCGCCCCGGGCCCCCGCACCAAGCAGGCGCACCCGTGCCCACTACGCTATCCCGGCCCCCCATGGGCCCTTGGCCTACCACGGCCGACTAGCCTGGTGCCCGGGGTACCCACTCAGCGATACTCACCTTTCGCAGCCACGCTCCCAAGCCAGTCAACAGGGCTCCTGCACCCCTCCAAATGGGTCTCGAGCCTACATTCCCACCAACAGCAAAACGACCTCCATTTTGTAAATTTGACTAACCCCCTAACTCACTTTACTCTGACCCCGGGGTCCCTTGGGCGGGAGTCACTCCTCCCCCCAATCACTCATCGCACCATGCATTCCCCATTCACTCCACACACACAGACCCGCTGGCCTCACTCACTCAACATGTACACGTACTCTCCTCACAACCCACAACTCTTCAACACACACACCGCTGAACTCTGCCATCCTTCTATCTGCATCCCCTAACTAACTCGTGCTCCCACGTCGTCCCTTAAACTACAGCACGTTCCTTTTAACACTACGTAGCTAAACTACGTCCCCTCTACACACTCACAAGTCTGTCACGGTCTCCAAATCAATCATTTTATTTCCCAACCTAAATCTGGCTACAATCCCTCTAACTAATCCATTCCACGGACTCCATGAGGACTTACCCCTGCCCCATGAAGTCGGTCTAACTAAGCTAACCCTTCCCCCTAACTAGTTTCCATCCTGTGCCCCGGTAAGGGGGTCTTCCACCCCTTGCCCAGGAATCCTGTGCACCCGAAAGTGAGGCTTGCTTCTTTTCTTTTTTTTCATGCGCAGCACCTGCGCGGCAACTCGCAGCCCGCGCCCTTTACACCTGCCCGTGACGTCATGCAGCTGCACGTGTTCCTCGTCCCTCCTTGGACGGTACCATCCGGCAGAGATACCCCTCCTGCCGGATTCCAACCACACGTGCAGCCATGACGTCACCGTGCGCATAAAAAAAAAACACAAGCCCCACGTCTCGAGGGGTTCCCCACGCGAACACATGTGCTTTGCCCGTTGGAGCTTAACACACACGATCGCGTGGAGAACCCGTCCGGTCCAAATCCGTTTAACTGCCTAAACTTTATCCGTCCGCAGGATCGGCAAATCCACCGCGTGCGTTTCCGGACCGGGACTTCACTCTCTCAAGCGAGCACGTGGTGGCCTCGTGCGTTGCACAGCACGAACCTCGTGCTCACTGCTGGGTGAACCCGGCACGGTCCCCGAAACAACTACAGCCGCTACTCGGCTTTCTTTTCTCACACGTCGCCGTCTCCGTCGCCATTCAACACACGCACACCTGCGTGTTACGACGCTCACTCCATTCCATCACATTCACACCGGGAGACGCGGCTGCGTGCTCCCGCATGCCAACCGACATCTCCCTCACATACCGCTCTCTCACACACACGGTCTCCCTTGCACACAGCGACCTTGCACACAGCGACCTTGCACACGGCCGTTCACTCACGCATGCGGGGACACTCACCCGCGGTTCCTCATCCACACACCGTCCCTCACTCATACACGCGGGGGCACTCAACCGCGGTGCCTCATCCACACACGCGGGGGCACTCAACCGCGGTGTCTCATCCATACTCCGTGCCTCACTCACACACGCGGGGGCACTCACCCGCGGTGCCTCACTCATACTGGCCGTTTCATCCACACACACGGCCTCTTCCACACACGGTGTGCTGGGAAGCACGTACTCCGGCACCATCGCCACCACACCACTCACACACGGGGTCGCTTCCACACACGGGGACGCACTCACACCTTGCACCACACACACAGGGACAACCACACTGGGGATTTGTGTCCCCACAAGGGTCTCCGGGGCCTCTACACCCCCCAAGCTCTCCGTGCACCTGTTCACAGCACCCGTCCTCTCAACCTCGCAAAGCACGACCGAACTCACCTGGTCGTGACTCGCCTCAAGGGGGCAGACTCCCTCCCCTCGTTCCTGGAGGAGGCCATCCAGGTGCTCGCACTGGGTCTCTACACGCTCCGCGAGCTCACCCCCATTGTCCTCCACTACCTCCGTGTGTGTGTGTGCGTCACTTACCCCGTCCTCACCGTGCAGTCTCTCCTCTATCGTTCCCTTCCCGGCTACCGTCACTGCTAACTCTTCACCCTTTACCTCCCTTGTCTCCACTATTATTTCCGTTGTCGTCACCTCGTGTCTCGTCTCACACGTTTTGGTCTCCCCATTTAATTTTTCCCTTTTGGTCACCGTCGATTCTTCTGTCACGACCCTCGCCCAACACGCCCCCCGAATTATTTTTTTTACCCGCCTCCACCGCGGGCCTGTCAGCCGTTGCACCCCCTTCCAGCTCGTTTGCTCCGACACGTGGAGTCGCCATTCCCAGCTCCCTGGTCACGGCCTTCATGCCCGCCTGCAGGCATCGGCCCATGTTCTGCGTCTCACCCCGTAGCTTTTTCATTTCCTCCTTCATGTTTGCTTCCATTCCGTTTATTTGCTTGTTCATTTCGTTTTTCATTTCATTTGTGTTTGTATCCATCTTTTCGTTCATGCCTTTCATTTCGTTTTTCATATTCGCATCCATCTTTTGTGTATTCGCATCCATCCTTTCGTTCATGTGTTGTGTATTCGCATCCATTCTCGCTGT
>NC_140974.1:33099217-33101717 GCF_056783735.1 Eptatretus burgeri | reverse complement strand
TTCATCAAGCCACTGACGAACATAACATCCATAATGAGGTTGAGCTCCATCATGCTGGAAATAACAGTCCTGATCTTGTACCCTGGGCCAAAAGAAGGTTTGCAGCATATCCAGGTAAATTTCTGCAGTGATAGCTCCCTCAAAGAAAAAGGGTCCAATTAACCCTAATGGAGATATGGCTGCCCAAACTGTCACTCCAGGTAAACTTACCTCCTTCTAAACTGTCACTCTTGGCTTATTTGCAGCCCAGTAGAAACAATTGTCTGTTAATTGTGCCATTAAGCTTAAAGGTCCCATGACACTCAAAACTTTCTGGTTATTTATACATTAACTTGACCTTCCTAGTGAAGAAATCACACGTTTCTTTTTTAAAATAAAAAATAGGATAATTATACCAATATTTCGAACATTTCTGGTGCTTTTCACAACTTGTTATGCCCCGCCCCTCAAAAAAGTTGACTTCAGCGAACCACAGCCTTCAAGTCATCTGCAGAAACTCGCACAGAGTGGATTGACTTGAGATGTCGTGCGCCATATAAAGTACGTACAAATGCATTGTGCACATGTGTTTGCTATCTCACTGATCGTCTTAATTCCTGTGATTGTTTCGTGGAAAAGAAATTCTGCTTCTGAGCCGTGTATGCACAACAATCACGAGGCAATTATTTATCCCTTTACTACCTTGTCGTCGTCGTGTACAAATCCAATACATGCATGCACAATAAAGGGCTATACCATGTCCACAAAATATAAAATGTGACTGTTGAACCTTTCCATTAAAAAAGAAACTTACAGGGACATACAAGTAAAATACTAAAGATTAATATTGCATCATTTCAAGGTGCAAGATCATTTTAAAATCAAACAATGTGAAAAACCTGCACCCACATTTTGCAGCTTATTGAATTGTTCGTTGAAGCCAGCCTGCTGGGATAGGTACGATTCCACATACATGCAAGCCAGGTATGGCTGCACTCGACATACATGGGTTTATTCTAAAGTGAAGGTACTGCTTCCATTGGCTTGCTATTCATTAACATTTAGCCAAAATGCTGTAATAAATGAACAGGGAAAAAAATGTTGGCACAACTATGAAAGACAAATTTATCTGTCCTATTACACGGCCTCATAGCCTCGGGACTCTTACGCATTGACTTGTACATTGTGTGCATGCTAATACAAGTTACTTGTCAACTCTAGAGTCCAGACTAGTCCGATAAATCCGTCGTCCGTCCGACTCGTCCAATAAATCTGACGTACTGTAGCTTTCTTTTATTATTCTCTTTTCTTCATTGTTTTCTACTGGTGCTACATGACGACAGTAGGAATAAAATAAATAAAATTGCAACAGAACGTCAGATTTATCAGACGACTCGAGACAACTATGTCGCAAGGTGTGTTCTGCACACAAGTTTTCATCGTATCCGGACAGCGAGATTGCTTCGTTTTATGCGCGGAGAGACACGGCCGATGACGTGCTGGCCTTGCTTGTGATTCATTCGCCGCGGAAAAACATGTCCGCTGCGCTGGTCACGTCACCTCACTAAAATATTTCTGATATCGAGCCATATGCAAGTCGAATTTACATTATTGAATTACGAATAGGATTTAGTCTAACCAGTTGTTATTGCCAAGTCTTCTTTCGATGTCCTCCCGATCATCATGAACTCCGGGAATTTCATCGCCAGTTTCCTCTGCTTGTCCTGCTTCGGGCTCGAACTGGGAAGGCCGTATTCCATTTCCAGCTGCCTGAACTTCACCTCCCATGACTACGTTATCCGACAATTCTCCATCTGATTCAGACCAAAATCCTTCATTTCTCTCACACTCACTGTCGCCACCAGACAAATCAAAGTCCATGTCATCCATTATTCAAAACCAAATGTTTGATTTTTTTTTTAAACAGAATTGAACGAAGCGATTGAGTCTAACAATCGAATGTGGAAACACACAGAAAGCCAATAGAATCACGTATACCACCAACCCGAGTAATTTACGTGCAGCCTTTGTCCTGCAGTTGACGTCATGTGGGCTACGCCCCTTTCAGTACATTTCGGCAGAATTTTTAGGGGCGTTCCCGAAGAGGTTTGTTTTTTTTAATTGTACATTTTACAGAACGAGTATTGTGAAAAAACACATGGTCAGATCTGAAATCACGATGAAAAACTCCGATAGGACATATATATATATATATATATATATATATATATATATATATATATATATATATATATATATATATATATATATTGTTGCGGTTGAGGAAATTTGCAAACCACCATTCAGGTTCCGTAGGTGAGATATCTCTGTAAGTACATGTGTAGTTAGCCCCAAACCCGTTGTTTAGAGGGAATAAATGTGATTCATTCGGGCTGCGACCCTTTAAGATAGCCGTTTTTCTGTTCTATCTTTATTTTGAACCAACCACGTCTCAACCGCCATCACACAACAACCACCAACCGCAACGCCACTTCACAACAACAACAACGCCAACAGCCAT
>NC_140974.1:33081717-33094217 GCF_056783735.1 Eptatretus burgeri | reverse complement strand
GTTTTGTCATTTTCAACATTGCACTCCAAGCTAAACCAGGAGCTGTGAAATAGTGGGCAGGATCTAACCCATAACAATTTTTATTATGACAGAGTGATCTAAAAGCTTCAAACACATCAGCTAACAATAAAACATCTGTTTTTAGATATAAATCGTGATATTCTCCAAGGTTCTTTATCTTAAATATTTTCCATATTTCTTGTGCGTGTTTATATTCCTTATCACTTATCTCTTCTTCATAAAGGTTATTATAGAAACTTTCTTTTGATGGAAGTTGTGTTTCTTTAAATCTCATAAATGAATCCATATAATCATAAGGATAAATTCCCTTACTTGTAAGAATTTTCTCTTTACTTTGAATTTCATTCCTTGTTTGAATTTCCTCTCTCGTAAGAATTCCTTCTTTAATCAGAATTTCATCTTTAATCAGAATTTCCTCTTTAGTTAGAATTTCATTCATTGTTCGAATTTTCTTTATGATTAGAATTTCATCTTCAGTTAGAATTTCTTCATTAATTACAGTTTCCTCTTTACTTTGAATTCTCTCTTTAATCTGAATTTCCTCTTTAGTGAGAATTTCCTCTTTTGGAAAGAATGAATTAAGATTTGGAAAAGAGTCCGTGGAGCTTAGATTTGATGCGAGGTAGGCTAGTGGTGTTCCCATAAACTTGTAAGAATCTAGAAACCTAATACGAGTTAAAGGTTTTGTGAATATCATTTTTGAAAATGAAATATACTTTTGACTTGTGTTTGTTATGGCAGAAATATTCCCTGGTGTTTTTGAAAGTTCATTTATAAATAGATGTGTATCATAGTTGGCGCTGTTGTGAAGAAAGACTGGAATAAAAGAAGGTAATTTATAATTAAGATTACAACAGGAATGAGCGGGACCTCTATATTTACCAGTAAGATGACAATGGTCTCTAACTTTAGACTCCTTAATTTCCCCCTCACAAATATGACAGATATTGTTCATTCTAAATTCTAATTTTTCTTCTTTGGTTAATTTCATCGGTTCATTTGTTTCTTTCATTAATTTAGTGAGTCTTATACAATCCTTTTCTAATCGTTTTACAAACTCTTGTGAAGCATTTTTTCCACGATAATGTTCAAGTTTGTTATACTTTTCTCCAACAGATGATTTGATATAATAACAAAAACCACAAGGAATATGTTTTTGATATTTATTTGTATATGGTTCTTTTGGATTAGGAGAAGCAGTATTTATCTTTTTAAGGATACATTCAAAATCACCGTATATCACAAATGCGTGCATGATAGATTTATTATAATCTTCAAAATAAATCTTTTCACCAGGTTTAGGCATTGTAATTACAGCTGATTTATGATTACTACAATATTTTGAATGTTGTTCTAATCGTTCTTTTGTATGAAATGAATTAAGACATCGCTTACAAGGATATATTTTGTTTGCTGTTCTGAATACCTGAGAAGAGATTAATCTTGATAAATTATTGATGTATGTGTAATGTGAATTCTTTCCAACACTAAAATATAAAAGGTCAATGTGTGTTTCTTCATTTTTATAGTTGTTTGAAATTTTTAATATTTGAACTTTGTTTGTATCCGTTAATCCATATACATTAATAGAAAGATTATTCTTTTTCTCAAATTTAGGAATATCTGTTAGTGGCATTGGGAATTTAAAATCTTTAATGTCCAAGGTATTCTCATATTTCATATATTGTTTTACTCTTTCTGAATTACATTTTGGTGGATGTAAGTGAGCAAGAACAGACCAGAGAAAACATTTATTATCATTGTTCTTAATATTAACAACTGCCTTCTTTAGTTTTATTTCTTTTGGTAATTCAATATAAGAAGAAGCTTTAAGAGGGTTTGATTTTTGAATGTGTATATCTAAAAAGATGATTTTTTTAATATTGAATCCACTTCCTACCACTGTATTATCAACATCCTCCTCTTGTCTTGATAGTTCTTCATAAACCCCACTATTCAAAAAATCTTGAAATGATGTTATAAAATGAAGATCTGTTCTCATATAAGGAGTTTGTTCTTCATCTTGTCTTTTCATATTCATTTTCACTCCCATATAAAACTTTAAAGTTTTCATTTCTTTTAATGTCTTTTTAATAAATTTTTCAACATCGGGTTTCACTATTTCAATTGATTCAGCTATTGATGATGGACCGGGTTCTCCAAATTGAAAAATCCTTATTTTTATATGCCCTTTAAATGCCTCATCAGTGTTTTTAATATAATAGTCTCCCTTTACTTTAAACTCATTTTTCTTGTGTTTTTGTGATTGAAGATGTTGATTATAACTACTCTTCAAAACATCCTTTGAACAGATATCACAATGTTTTCTTTCCAACTCAAGAGGAGATATTTGATGAAATAGATTAAATGTGTGTTTGTTGGTTCGGAGGTGTTTTCTATAATGTTTATATTCGTGATTACAAACATCGCAGTACGTTGTATTCACCATATTTATAGAATAAAACTTTGCTTAAACTAAAATTTTCTTGATGAAAATTTCGTTTAATTTATAGGTGAATCTGTGCTTAAAAACATTTTATCCTCCAACTTTTTCACTTAATAAATACAATGTTTCAAGACACAAAAGACAAGTTTCAATCAATCTCTTCATCTGTTAAAGATACTGAGAAATATGTCAAGGATGTAAAATTGAACAAAGATAAATATAACAACTATTGGATAAAAACTATTATGGTAAATAATATGAGTTCTTCAATTTCCTTCAGTGGAAGGGCTTTTAGTATACCTGGTAGAACATCAATTAAAGTATCTCTAACAAAAGTTTCTCCTCTCCTTCTAGTAATATATTCAAAACTAGAAAAAGCAATGAAACAAGAAAAAGTATCAAAGAACAAAAACCTTATGGATGAAGCTTTAGAAAGAAAAGATAAGACCATCTGTAATATGCAAGGAGAAATTTGTATTTTTTTCAACAACCCTAAAGATGTAAATCTTGATGAAATGAAAGATGTTAATATATCAGGTGAAATGACATTTCGTTCAATAGTAGTTAACGATAATTTTAAAATTACCTTTAATATAAAAAATGTTGTCGTTGAATCTGATAATGAAAAAAGTATATCGATATCGATGGTAATATACAACTGAAAGTATAGATGAATTTCAGTTTAAGTAAAGTTTTACTTTATAAATATGCTTGACTTTCCTGATTCTCCATATGACAAATTTGAGAATTGTCCTGCGTGTGAAAGACAGGGATTAAACACAGAGTCAAAAGCCTATAAACAATGTATATTCTGTGATTATCTTCTAATTAATGATAATAAAAATATAAAAAGGAAAATAATTCTTTTAGATTTACACCAAAAATGAATTACTTTACAAGATTGATTAGAGAAATGAATGTAAAGTATGAGGATGATAACACACCTTTCCTTACAAGGGAAGAAACTGAACGTATAAGAGAAATGTTCAAAGGATTGTTGTTGTATATTATTCATGGATGTAATTTTCAGGGAAATATCAACACAAGATATTGTATAAATAAAATAATGGATTATCTTGAAATTAAACCTGAACTTAGGATAAAATATAGAGTTTCTAAAAAAGCTAATAATAAATTAAATAACCTGTTTTTCAAATATATAAATGAATGATTTTTTACCTATTTGGGAAAATAAGATAAAATTTAACAACCATAAAAATCTCCCAAATTCATTAAGATGTCTCATAGTTGGTTCAAGTGGATGTGGAAAAACCTGCTTACTTTTAAAAATGCTCCTCACTCCCAACTTTTTAGATTATGATAATTTAATAATTTTCACAAAGTCGAGTTTTCAACCAGAGTATCAACTACTCTCACAAGGTTTTAATGCTGGTCTTCAAAAAGAAGATATAATAGGTTTATTTAAACGTCAAAAAAACCTAAATGATTATAACATTGAAGATATAATTCAACTATTTTGTGATACACAGAGATGTAAAAAGAAATCAAATCTTATAACTTGTATTCTTAGTGATAATACGGATGATATACCGTCTCCCCAAGATTTGGATAAATCAAAAAAGAACCTCGTTATCTTTGATGATTGTGTTAATGAGAGAAACCAAACGGTAATGGACAGCTACTACACAAGAGGGAGACATTCTTCTTGTAATTGTATTTATCTTAGTCAATCGTACTTTCAACTTCCTCGTCGTTCCATCAGAAACAATGCTAATACTTTTATTTTATTCAAGTTAAATTCAATAGATATCAATAATTTTTGGAGAGATAATTGTTCTACATTATGTAGTAAAAAGAAATTTGAGGATTATATGAAGCACACGACTGAAAAATATAAATATATTGTTGTGAAACAAGATGAGATATTAAGGGATATATTTTTTGTTTTATAAACAATTACATATATAAATGACAACTATTATTATAAATCTTGTGGGTAAATCTGCTTCTGGAAAAAACTTTCATAAATCAAGGTTCTTGTGTAGTACAAATGAGAATATTGTAAATTTACTTAAAAAACACCCCGTGATACGCATTGTATCAACAACAACTAGAGCAATAAGACCTGGAGAAGTAAAAGGTGAAGATTATCACTATATTTCAGTGGAGGAACATATGCGATTGAGGAATGAAGGTCAAATGTTTGAGGAGGTTTCTCTTGGTACAACAAAATATTCACATTGTAAGAGTGAGTTAAGGAAACTAAAATCTGGTGGTGTTGGGATATTAGAAACTAATCCAGAAGGAACGAGACAAATTATTAAACATCTGAGTGGAGTGAAGATTTTATCATTCGGTTTTGATGTTGATGAAGAAACTCAACGCAAACGTATGAAAAGCAGAGATGCAAGTATTAGTGAAGAAGAAATTACAACTCGCATTAATGTTAATAAAGAATTTGATGAAATATTTAAAGAAAAGGATTTATTTGAACACATCTACTTGAATGATGAAGAAAAGGAAAATTTCCCTGTTGATCTTTACAATTCATTAAATGATATTTTACAATAAATAAATGGATGTAAAAGAAAGAGCAAGAAGATTTAAGGAACATCAAGAGTTGGTTTCAAAAGTTGTAAAACAACAGGAAGACATAAAGAAGAAACGCAGACAGAAACTAACGGGCGAAGAAGCATTTGAAAAAAAACAAGAGAAATTTTTTAAACCACTTTTAAAAACTTCCCAAGAAAAATGAAAGATGTTTCCACAGTTCCCACAGTAGAATATACTCCTAGAAAGCTTCAAATGTTAAAAGATTTCAGTCAAATGACGGAGGAAGAATTAGAGCATTTAGGAGAATTAGAATATGATGATGAAGGTTTATTTCAACAACTGGAAGAGATTAATCAACCCCTGATTATATTGTGAATGCTGTTCAAAACAATGAATATTCAGCGGATTCAAAAACCAAAGCAGGACTCATTCCAACAGAACAACCAGCAATATTTCATCTTGTTCAAGAAAAGGTATTGATATTTAATGATGAATTAAGGTTCTTAAGTTCTGCTCAACCCCCTGTTAAACTAACTCCGAGATTAATGTTTCTTCTCACAAAAGATGGAAGACAAGGTTCAACTGTGAGGGATGAATCAAAGTATATTGATAAACCATTGGATATGGAAAATAATGATGATAGAGTATATATTGATTTGCTGAACACTCTAAATTATAAGGTTATTCTTTCTGGTAAAAGTAGGAAGAATGAGAAGGAGAAACACATTATTCAGGCTTTAAGTATCCTTGGTTCAGGTATTAGTTTTCTTCCAAATGACCCATCGCAATTAGTTAATAGACTGTTATTGTTGTTCGGCAGTAAGAAGGCTGGAAATAACAATTGTTTTAATGAAGCATCAGCCATTTTAGATCAGTTGATGAACATGAAAATAATTAATAAATCTCAATATAAAGACATTTTATCTCATATTAAATAAGATGAGAAGCACAATCCTGAGTTTTAATTTCACAACAAGCGACCACACATCTTCATTCCCATACCCACTACAACTTGACACAACAAAAGAATATGAGGCATCTTTATTGTCCATGGAGACTTATAATACCTTATTTAATATAACCGAGAAAAATGACAAGTTTAGTTATAATCCGGGAAGTGGATACAAAACGATAACAGTCTCACCCGGAGCATACGAGATTTCTCAAATATCTTCCGAAATTGCTCGTCTTATGAAAGAACAGGGTGATGAACCAAAAAATATTATTATAAACATTCAAAAACATACTTCAAAATCAACGATTAAAGTTCAAAATAACTACAAGGTTGATTTCACAATTGATAATTCATTTAGAGAGTTATTAGGTTTCTCCTCAAAAAAGATTGAAACTAATGGGACGTTTTACAGTGATAATGTCATTCAAATATCCTCAGGAATAAATTCGGTGTTAATTCACTGTGATTTGATTGATGGTGCTTATAATGATGGATTAAAAACAAATACAATATTTTCATTCAGCGCATACTCAACCCCAATTGGTTATAAATTCAATATGGAGCCTAAAAATTTGGTTTATCTACCTGTGTCAGGAAAAACCATACACAGAGTAAATTTTAGGATAACCGACCAAGATAATCGTGTGATCTCTTTTAATGGAGAAGTTATATCCATCAGAATTCACCTACGTGAAGTTTTTCAATAAATAAATACGATGGTTATTGTGAGGAAGCACGAGTTGGGAAAATATAAAATAATTACAGGGGATGGGATGTTCCTTTCCCCGTACTACAAGGGTGAAGGTATGTATCTTGGTAGAGGATACTATAAACCTAAGAGACAAAGGGGTGTTGGACATCAATTTAGAGGAGATGGGATAATTGATACTCTCATGGGTATTGGTTCAACTATTCTTAAACATAAAGATCTAATTGGTTCAACTGCTTCTGCTGTGGGAAATGTAGCAGGTGCTGTAAAGAGTATAAAAGATGCTCAGAAGGAATCTCATAAATTACAAGCAATAAAAGAAATTAAGAAAGGCAAAACTCAGTTGTCCCCCCAAGAACGACAGAAAATAATTCAAATACTTGGATCAGGGTTTCAAAAGTTTTAACATCTTTTTTCCTAAATAAATACAAGTATGGAAGCAATTGATAGTATCTATGATTTGGATGATACTATTATTATCTCAAACTCCACTAAAAAAGAAGATTACTTCAAGGTAAATGCAATAACTGGAACAGACTGGAATACGAATGGTACAAAAAGTTTTGAAATAAATAATCAACAAACCTATTTGAATCTCTCCGAAAGTTTCTTGTTGTGTAAATTTAAATTCACTAAAGCTGGGAATAACACAAACGCTACACTTGTAAATGATTTCTTCTGGAAAATGTTTGATAGTGTGCGTTTGTATATTGGAACACAAGAAGTTGAAGCGGTTGATTATGTCTCTGCTGTATCTGAAATGATAAAATTTACACTCTATACATTCAGTGATAGAATGGGAAAGGGGTCTGTCGAAGGTTTTATTCCTGATATGTCAACGGGAACAAACACAGACCCTGGATATATTCAAAGGAAAGGAGCGTATAATGATGATACAAAAGCAGAAAATAGTTTTACTGTGGCGGTTCCTCTTAAAGGTATATTTGGATTTTGTGATCATGATAAAGTTCTGTATGGTCTTAAAATTAGATTTCAACTACAAAGGAATGATAATGAAAATAGATTGCTTTTTGGTGTTGGTAATGCTTTTGGTGATCAGAATAAATTTGTAATTGAGGAGATGAGTTGGTATATCAGTGAATATACTCCTAATCTTAAAACAGAAGAGATGTTGAATCGAAGACTTAACTCAAAGAAACCACTCAGTGTATCATACCTCAAAAGAAGATGTCAACACGTTAAACTCAATCAAACTACTTACACGTGGAATTTGGGTGTTCTGGAAGGAAAGCCACGATATCTGTGGATCATTTTTAAAAAGCCAGATGGTGATACTGCGACTGATAAGAATAATGCATTGAGTGATAATGCTAAGGTGAAACAACTTCGCGTTTCTCTAGATGGAACATTTTATCCACGAGATAGATTGGAAATTAATTGGGAAAAAAATGATTTTGCTGAAGCATACAAGTCTTACCAAAAGGTGTGTGAAAGTAATGGAAATAAAGAACCTATTTTGGGTATGACAGCATTTAAAAGTTTGTATACAATCTATGCGTTTGACCTGAGCGCGCAAAAGGAAACTATAAAGTCTAATCGAGTGGATACTTCCCTATACATTGAAAGAGGAGAGAGTGAAGAAGTTGATACATATTGTTTGCTTTTGGAAGAAACAGAATTGCAGATTAATACAGATAATGGTGTGATGATTAGTCTCACATAATTTTTTGTTAAATAAATGAGTGGCAAAGTACCAACTGGGGTATATGTTAATCAAATCAATCTTCATAAACTATCATCTTGTGTTCAAAATCAAAAGCCTTGTACGATTAACGTTAATACAATTCAGAGAAAAGGAGCAGTAAGAATTGATGTTTTGCTCACAAGAGAACAGGTTAAAATCTTGAATGACACTGGCTCACTTAAAATTAAAATGACAAAACCAATGTTGAAAAAATATTCAATAAGAGAGACGAGTGGAGGATTTCTCCCATTTCTAATTCCTTTATTTGCTGGTTTAAGTGCGGTTGGAGCATTGACGGGTGGTATTTCAACAGCGGTGAAAACTGCCAACGAAAGGAAGGCTCAACTCCAGGCTCAAAAAGAATTGGAAAGACATAACAAAGAGTTGGAGAAACAAATTAGTGGAAGTGGCGTAATTGTAGATTTTGCTGAAAAACTTGAAGGTCTGCCTGATAAAGCGAGATTGTTAGTTGGAGATATGCTTTCTTCTATTGCACAAGCAGGTGTAAAATTAACGAAAAGAGGTAATGGATTATATCTTTCTAATAAATAAATGAGCATTGATGAGTGGTTGAAAGAATTTGGAAAGAATACAACATCAAATTTACAACTTGCCAAATATTGTAAGAAATTAAAAATTCAAAATGTGGTTATTTGTATGAGAGATGAATTAACAAATGTGCCGAAACATACAAAGAATATTATTATGAACTTAGAAGATAATAATGGGAACGGTTCTCATTGGGTTTGTATTTTTAATAATCAAGACAAATATTATTTTGATAGTTTTGGTCTTCCACCACCTGTTGAAGTCATAAAATTCTTACAGAATGGTGTTTATCAAACATTTCAAGTCCAAGAATTAAATTCCAAGTGTTGTGGTCAATTATGTCTATATGTGTTATTTCAACTCAACAAAAATAAAAAATTTTATGATATTATTTTTAATCTAATATAAATGACTTATGTTGGTAAAGATGGTTCTATCTTTGGTGTATCTCAAGAACTGGATATTGATTTATCAAATTATTATACAAAGGCACAGGCTGAACGACATAAATATAATATAAACAAAAATATTAACATGAAAAATGCTTATAAATTAAAAAATTATCCAAGCCCAACTGACGCGAATGACTTGGTGAGATTAAGCGATTTATCACAATATATATACTTGAATAAAACGGCTGTGTATTCCAAAGATACAGAAGTGTTGATATTATCTCCAGGTCATACAGAATTCACAGTTCGAATTAAAATAAATTTTTATAAAGAAGGGCGTATCGTTTGTATGAGAATAGAACAATGGGGGTATGATATGAATGATTTAGGGTATAATTGGTCATTTAAAATTAACCTCGAAGACCTGGAACAATTAAATCAGTCTCGTAAGGAAGAATATTATCCACTTGGTATCGAGAATGAGTTTTGTGGGTCCACGATTAGTAAACAACAAATAAAAGAATTTAATAAGGGTAAATATAATAATGGTTTTGCCCTTGTTTATCTCATGAAAACAGAAAAAACAGGATTATATATAATAAGTAAGGAAATACAAAATGATTTAACTATGGGAAGATGGGGAGGTGTTTCGTGCCATAATATTATTCTAACATATATTTCTAATACATAAATGACAGCAAGAAGGCTTCAAGAAAATTATCATTTCTGTGTCCAAGCATACCTTCAAGAAAAGGGTATTCGGTATTTTAATAAATATGTTCTACAACATAAGAATGAGGTATTTTCAATAAAAGATTGGCATTATGCTGATGTTGATAAACCGACAACTTTAGATTTAATTAGAATGTTAAATAATGAAAAAATTATAAAGTTAAGAAAAGGTAAGGCTCTTTTAGAAATTCAAAAGAAATTTTATTGGTTTCCTGTTGTAAAAAAATTATTTTCGATGCAGGAATAACAAGAAATCCTGATGAATATATGTATAATATTCTATGGGGTGTAAACGATTCAAGGATAGTAAGGGATGAGGAAGGAGTTGAAGAAGAGAGGGAAGAGGAGGAAAAGGAGAATGAGGAGAGGGAGAAGAAAGAGAAGGAGGAAAAGGAGAAGAAAGAGAAGGAGGAAAAAGAGAAGAGAGAGAAGGAGGAGAGGGAGAAGAAAGAGAAGGAGGAAAAAGAGAAGAGAGAGAGGGAGGAGAGGGAGGAAAGAGCGAGACAAAATAAATATCAAAATATGGAAACCAGTGAGATTCAAAAAAGATTGGCGGTATTACAGAAAATAACTCAACCCACCGAGGAGGAAAACAAAGAATTGACAAGTCTATTTGCAATATTTTCTTCAAGACTATTGACATCGTCAAGCTATTCATTTTAATTCAAGTTTTTTCTTAAATAAATGGAGGAGAGAGTGAAGGCATTTCTTAGGATTCTTTATGTTTTAAAAATTAAGATTCAAATGTGCATGTTGGAAACTAAAAAGGTTTTTGCACTCTGCAGGACTTTTTCACATAAATAAATGAGTTATTGTCTCAAATGTAAAAAGAAAACTAATACTAAAAATATTTCATATATTAAAAGTAAAAATAACAGGGTTATCCAAAAAGGTATATGTTCGGTGTGTGGTTCAAAAAAATCAATTTATCTCCAAACACAAACTCGGAGGAGATATACAAAAGTTTTTATCAGGAAGTAAATTTACAACTACTGGAATACCAGGGGAATTACATCTTCCAGGTTATTCTTTCTGTGGTCCAGGCACAAACTTAGATAAAAGATTAGATGAGGCAGACAATCCTAAATCCTGGAGTAAACCAATCAATAGAGTTGATGAAGTGTGCATGAGACACGATATTGATTATGGGAATACCACAACGTTGGAAGAAAAGCATGAAGCCGATAGAGAAATGTTATATAATTTGTCTCTGATACAAAATCCAACCTTGAGAGAAAAAGTTGATAGGTTCATCGTGAAGAAGATGATTAGTGCTAAATTGAAACTTGGACTTGGAAATTCAAAAAACTTATAGGCTCTAATGATGCCATTAAGACTGAAGAGCAATTAGCTGATGAATTACATAAACCAATATTCACAAAGTTTCAGAGAAGGAAAGTTTATTCCAAGGAAGTTGATTATATCTGGTCTGCTGATTTGATTGAACTCAATAATGATAAGGGGTACAAGTATGCTTTAACCGTTATTGATTTGAGGAGTAGATATGCGTGGGTTGTCCCTTTAAAAAACAAAACAGGTAATACTCTTATGTTAGCTTTTCAACAGATATTTAATAAAAGTAAGAGAAAACCTAAGAAATTGTGGACTGATGAGGGTAGAGAGTTTTATAACAAGACATTTATGAATTTTCTAAAAAATAACAGTATTACATTATACAGTACCTTTAATGAAGGGAAGGCAGTTGTTGTTGAACGTTTTAATCGTACCTTAAAAGAGAGACTATATAAAAAATTCACACAACTCGGTTCACAACAATGGTTATCTTTTATTCAGGATATTGTGGATAAGTATAATGACACGATTCACACGTCAACGAATATGAAGCCATCAGAAACATTTACAAAATTAAAATATGAAAAAGAGATTAATGTCAGAAAACCTAAGTTCAAAGTTGGTGATATCGTAAGAATATATAGGTGGAAATCTCATTTTGAAAAGGGTTTTACTGAACGATGGACGAAAGAACTTTTTAAAATTGTTGATGTAATAGATACAGTTCCTTGGACTTATAAAATATATGATTTGGAAGGGGAAGAGATTTTAGGTTCATTTTATTCACAGGAATTACAAAAGACAAAGATAAATTGAAATTTTTTGACTCCGCCCCTTTTTGACTCCACCCACACAAGCCCCACCCACACAAACCCCGCCCACACAAGCCCCACACAAACCCACCACACACAAACCCCACACAAGCTCCAATAAATTGAAATTTTTTGACTCCGCCCCTTTTTGACTCCACCCACACAAGCCCCACCCACATAAACCCCTCCTACACAAACCCCACACAAGCTCCACACAAGCTCCACACAAGCTCCACACAAGCTCCACACACACACATAGACACACGTGTCTCACCATTAGTTTAATTCATTCGAGATCAGAGACCAGTCATTATAAATCATTGATCTCTTCAATAAGAGCAGAGAGAGGTAGGTAGGAAGACAGACAGAGAG
>NC_140974.1:33049217-33076717 GCF_056783735.1 Eptatretus burgeri | reverse complement strand
CCCACCGCCTCATTTCTGGTCTTTCACCCTCTGCTCTTTCTGTGATTTGTCCCCCAAGGTTTCTGCAGGGCTCACATGGTGCACCATCAACCCTCTTGTGGTAAAACTACTTCAATCCAGGATCACTGCTCACCTCCATTAATTTGTTCCTCTTTTTCCCACCTGTGAAATCAACTTCCACATCCTCTTCAATCTCATTCTACCCTCAAGGTCTTCAAGACAGCTGTTCACCACCATATCAGGTCATCCCCAATCCAAACCAATGATCTTTTCGACCTTTGTTAACCCTCCTTCCAAATTTCCAGTTTTCCCTCCTGAGAGTTCCCTTCTGTGTCCATCTTGTCCACCCCATGTGTACTCTCCTGCCCCCCATACCTCCCACACCCATTGTTTGTCCAAGTCTGCTTCAATCTTGGCCTTTGTTTGGTGTTTCCACCCTCTGCTGTTCCTTTTGTACTGTTGGGTCCTGATCTGTTCAGTGTATGAGTACTCGCTCTTCCAGAGCCTTGACTGAATACAAAAAAATATAATAAAATAAACTTTCACCATAACCTGACAAAGAACGATTTAATGAAAGTTGCTGGAGGTACAGAAAATAACTAAATGCCATACTGATGAAATGAAAAACTATTTTCGGATTGCCAGATGTAGATAATGTATCAGAAAATGAGGTACAAAGCATCTCATAGTTTAAATCTTTTTTTAAGGTGAAAGACAATTAAGTTGTGGAATGTAAACATATCAGCAGATCACAAGGTGCTGCAATAGGTCCTGATTGGAGAAGATCAGAGAGGGCGGAAGTGAATTCCAGACGGAACATAGGAAAGAAACAAAGAATGCGGGCGATTCGAGAGAGGAAACTGTTGAGGACAAAGGCGACGGGGGCGGGGGGGGCAGAAACAAAAAAACCCAGACGAGAGGGTACTTCGCATAGCAGCAGACGGTGGACAAATGATGCTCAGTAATCAAGGTGTCAAGCAAAACAAAGCAGCATCTGTACATTTAATATCAAGTTGAGGTTGTATAATCCTCAGGTGGGCAGAATTAAAACTAAAAGCATGAGCAAGGCCAAGTTACGCATGTTGAAACTCAAATGAGTAAACACAAGGGCACGGGATGATCCCAAACAATGAAATCTAAAGTGAATGCAATGTTTCCATTTTGGTGTTCGACGTGCACTAACATTCTTCTTCAGATTACGCTGTTGCATACACCAAATAAGATATCTTCGACTGTTGACAAACATCCTGTTACATTCATTATGACCTTTTCCGGTATGCAATGACATTGAGCAGTCAGCTCTCAGCTTGGGTGTCTCATGGGACTGCTATGTGATTGTGTTTGTGTTTTAAAACTCATTTCATCAGAAAATGAGTCAGCAGGTGTATTTAAACTGTTCCACGTTCTGAGCTCATCAAAACCACCTCAAATACAGGTAATTTGTGGACATTTTTAAAAGGGTAACATTTCAATTAAATAGCAAAATAACGTCTTTGTAAACCCAGATCAACGGACCAGGTTTCCTGAACGAAGACGTGTGTACATCTGTGTGTGTGTGTGTGTGTGTGTGTGTGTGTGTGTGTGTGTGTGTGTGTGTGTGTGTGTATGTATATATATATATATATATATATATATATATATATATATATATATATATATATATATATATATATACATATATATACATATATATATATATATATATATATATATAAATATTGTTGCGGATTCGCGCCCGCCGGCGTGCGAACGGCCACGTAACTCCAATCGCAGCACGTCCCACCGGACGGACAATCCAGTCGTGACCCTCTCGGACTAACGCCGGGAACCAGTCACGGGTGGACCTTTTGGCCTCACCACGATCGTGCCAATCGGCCGCCGCGTGGGATAGGGTTGCTCGCCAAATTCGACCTACATAAGTACCCACACGGAGGGTAGACCGGGCGATCGCACCTCGCCGCAGGTCGACTTCGGACACGGGCCACTTTAAGCGACCCGTTCCGTACTATCGGGATAACCGAGCGGTGTTATTCGTCGGCCTCGACGGTTCGATTAATTATCGGGCGTTTTAGCCCACGACCAACCCTTTACGTGAAGCAAGATGGAGATTCAATGAAAGAAAAGACGAAGCGAAGCGGGAAAACAGTTCAACAATAAGCACATTTATTTCGCGATGAACGGAAAGCACACATATACAATTCCACCAAAAGCACATGTAAAAGAAGAAGACAATGCAATATTACACAAAAAGCAAATGCAACAATGCAAATCTAACCGACTACCGGGCACACGGCAACACTTATACAATTTTACTTTACAGACGGCGCCGACAACACATATTCCCAAAGCAAAAGAAAAAGAACCACCCTCAAGGATGAGGGGGGTAGGCGGGCCTGGGGCCGAGACCGTGTCGGGCCTACCCGTCTGATGATGAGACGCAGAGCGGCGGTGGTGCCTCAACTCCGCGGGCCTCGCGGACAGTGTCTGGTAGGGGGTGGGAAAGGGGGCCCCCTTTGTCGCACTATCTCAGCGCGGGGGGGAAACAGGAGGGGGTTGCTGATGCTCGGGGGAAGTAGGATATCACCCTGTCTCGGGTCCCGCGGCGAGCGTCTCCTCCTCGACCTCGGTCGCGTTGCTGGCCTTTCCCTCTGCAGCTCCCGGCACCGACGCGAGCACCCCCTCGTCCGCCTTCGCCGCCGTCACCTCTCCACAGCTCCGTCTACTCGCCCCCTCCGTCTCCTCTCTTGGCTCGTCCCAACTCTCCACTCTTGACTTCTCCCACTTCTTTCCAGCTCCACCGACGACTCTCTTGAACTCCACACAACTCTCTACTGACGAACGCAGCCGTTTATATAAGCCCCGTGGCTTCGCTCTTTCACCCTTGACCCTTTGCCTCCGACCCTTCACCTCTAACTGGCTCCCCATTGGACCGAGGAAAAGTGGGCGTGAATGCTTTTTGATCCATGAATTTGCATATCGCGACCTCACTCCAACGCCCTGGAGGCGGGGCCAAATCGCCCACGCTCTCCGATTGGACGGAACAAAAGTGGGCGTGAGTCGTTTTTGATCCGTTTTCTGCGGAAAGTCCGTGATGTTTTTGAATACGCTGCTCGGTGCGCGCCCTGCACGAGTCCAGTATCGGTGCCCACGAGTGGCGCGAGATGGTGTGGATGCGATGGTGGCGAGTTGTGACGGTAAAGGTCGTGGCGGTTGTGGTGAAGCGGCGTTGTGGTTGGTGGTTGTTGTTGTGAAGCGGCGTTGTGGTTGGTGGTTGTTGTTGTGAAGCGGCGTTGTGGTTGGTGGTTGTTGTTGTGAAGCGACGTTGTGGTTGGTGGTGGTAATAATGGTGGCTGGTCCAAAATAAAGATAGTAAAAGAAAAACGGCTATCCTGAAGAGTCGCAGCCCGCATGAATGACATTTATTCCCTCCAGACAACGGGTTTGGGCCTGACTACACATATACTTACCGAGATATCTCACCTAAGGGACCTGAATGGTGGTTTGTGAATTTCGTCAACCACAACAATATATACATGTATATATATATGTATATATATATATATATATATATGTATATTTGTATATTTATATATATATATATATATATATATATATATATATATATATATATACATATATATATATATATATATATATATATATATATATATATATAAATATACATATATATACATATATATATATATATATATATATATATATATATATATATATGTATATATATATATATATATATACACACATATATAAATATACATATATATATATATACACATATATATATATATATTTATATATATACATACATATATAAATATACATATATATGTATATATATATATATATATATATACATATATATATATATATTGTTGTGGTTACCAGATTCGCAAACCACCATTCAGGTCCCTTAGGTGAGGTATCTCGGTAAGTGCATGTGTAGTTAGGCCCAAACCCGTTGTCTAGTGGGAATACATGTCATTTATACGTGCTGCGACTCTTCAGGATAGCCGTTTTTCTTTTACTATCTTTATTTTGGACCAATCGCCACCATCACAACCACAACATCAACCACCGACCACAACCACCGCTTCACCACAACCGCCACGACCTTTACCGTCACAACTCGCCACCATCGCATCACCGTCATCTCGCGCCACTCATGGGCACCGATGCTGGACTCGTGTAGGGCGCACGTTGAACAGCGTGTACAAAATCACGGATTTTCTGCTTCAAAAACGGATCCAAAACGACACACGCCCACTTTTTGCCGTCCAATCGGTGAGCGAGGGGCGAATTGGCCCCGCCCCCAGGGCGATCGATATATGCAAATTTGTGGATCAAAAAGCCTTCACGCCCACTTTTTGTCGGGCCAATGGGGAGCGAGTTGAAAGGTCAAAGGGAGGGGGTCAAAGGCGAAGTTACGGGGGGATAAAAGGACGGTGTTCGTCAGACAAACCAGTGGTAAAAGTCGGAACGAAGGAGTCGCAAGGAGGAAGAAGTCGGAACGAGGAAGAAGGGAGTCGTAAAGGTCGGAACGAGGCGAAGGAGAGTCGGAACGGAGGGGACGAGCTGTGGAGAGGCGGCGAGTCGGACGAAGGGTGCTCGCGTCGTGCAAGGAGCTGCGCGCCCGAGGGAGGCCGGCAGCGCGACCTGGCCGAGGTGGAGACGCTCGTCGCGCATATAAAAAGATCCTCCATACCCCGAGCATCAGCAACCCCCCTCCTGTTTTCCCCCCGCGCTGAGATAGTGCGACCAAGGGGGCCCCGTTCCCCCCCCCCTGCCAGGCACTGTCCACGAGGCCCGCGGGTTGCGGGGCCATCGCCGCTCCGCGTCTCATCACCAGACGGGTAGGCCCGACCAGGTCTCGGCCCCAGGCCTACCTCATTCTTGAGGGTATTTCTTTTCCTTGGTTTTGGGTATGTGTTGTCGGCGCCGTCTGTGAAGTAGAATTGTATAAGTGTTGCCGTGTGCTCGGTAGTCGGTATTAGCTCTGCACTGTGTTTTCACTTTTATGTTTGCTTTTTGTGTAAATGGAATTGTGTTTTCTTTTTGTGTGCATTTGGTGGAATTGTATTTGTGTGCTTCCCGTGTGCCGAGAATAAACGTGCTTTATTGTTGAACTGTTCTCCCGCTTCGCTTCGTCTTTTCCCCCATTGAATCCCCATCTTGCTTCACGTAAAGGGTTGGTAGTGGGCTGAATACGCCCGATAATTAATCGAACCGTCGAGGTCGACGATAACACCGCTCGGTTATTCTGATAGTACGGAACGGGTCGCTTAAGCGGCCCGTGTCCGAAGTCGACCTGCGGCGAGGTGCGATCGCCCGGTCTACCCTCCGCGTGGGTACTTAGGTAGTTCGAATTTGGCGAGCAACCCTATCCCACGCGGGGGCTGATTGGCTCGATCGCGGTGAGACCGAAAGGTCCACCCGTGACTGGTTCCCGGCGTTAGTCCGAGAGGGTCACGACTGGATTGTCCGTCCGGTGGGCGACGTGCCGCGATTCGAGTTACGTGGCCGTCGCACGCCGGCGGGCGCGAAAACCGCGACACTGGTGTCAGGTCGTGCGATACAAATTCATCGCCCTCCTCGCGGCACTGGTATCGGAGAACAGGAAAACGGGCTCTCCTGTCTCCGGCTAAATTTACGGGAATCGGTCCAGGGGTGAGAGAAGCGACCCCCGATTCCCTCCAAATTACGAGCGAGCAAATTAACCCTTCACGAGAAGCAAGATGGCGTCTCAAGGCGAGCGGGAGCCGGGGGTATTAGAAATGTATATGTGTAATAATGTAGAGTCCATGGCCCAGGATGGAATCCCCGAGCAGGAAATGTTGATTGTGCAGGAACACGGACTCGCCCAACTGAACCCAGGGCCCGAGGTGGGTGCGGCCGCGGTGTATGACACCTCCCCCCCCCTCTCCACCAAAACCCTTGCTAAAACGGTTCAGCTGAGTGCATCCAACATGGCCCAGCTATGCGCCATGCTGGCGGCAATGAACGAAAAGATGAATGCGAAAATGATCGAAAAAATGGATGCAAACACAAATGAAATGAAAAACGAAATGAAAGGCATGAACGAAAAGATGGATGCGAATGCACAACAAATAATCGAAAAGATGGATACAAACGCAAATGAAATTATAAACGAAATGAAAGGCATGAACAAGCACATGAAGGAAGAAACGAAAAAGCTCCGGGGTGAGACGCAGAACATGGGCCGATGCCTGCAGGCGGGCATGAAGGCCGTGACCGGGGAGCTGGGAATGGCGACTCCACGTGTGGGAGCAAACGAGCTGGGTGGGGGTGCAACGGCTGACAGGCCCGCGGTGGAGGCGGGTGAAAAAATAATTCGTGGAACGTGTTGGGCGAGGGTCGTGACGATGACCGAAAGGGAAAAATTAAATGGGGAGACCAAAACGTGTGAGACGAGACACGAGGTGACGACAACAGAAATAATAGTTGAGACAAGGGAGGTAAAGGGTGAAGAGTTGGCAGAGACACGGGAGATGGGAACGATAGAGGGAAGACTACACGATGAAGACGGGGTAAGTGACGCACACACACACACACGGAGGTAGTGGAGGATAATGGGGGTGAGCTCGCGGAGCGTGTGGGGACCCGGTGCGAGCAGCGGGATGGCCTCCTCCAGGAACGAGGGGAGGGAGTATGCCCCCTTGAGGCGAGTCACGACCAGGTGAGTTCGGTCGTGCTTTGCGAGGTTGAGGGGGCGAGTGCTGCGAACGGGTGCACGGAGAGCTTGGGGGGTGTAGAGGCCCCGGAGACCCTTGTGGGGACACGAATCCCCAGTGTGGTTGTCCCTGTGTGTGTGGTGCAAGGGGTGAGTGCGTCCCCGTGTGTGGAAGCGACCCCGTGTGTGAGTGGTGTGGTGGCGATGGTGCCGGAGTGTGTGCTTCCCAGCACGCCGGGTGTGGATGGGGCACCGTGTGTGGAAGAGGCCGTGTGTGTGAGTGAAACGGCCTGTATGGATGAGGCACCGCGGGTTAGTGCCCCCGCGTGTGTGGGTGAGGCACCGTGTGTGGAAGAGACCGCGTGTGTGAGTGTCGCCGTGTGTATGAATGAGGCACAGCGGTTGAGTGCCCTCGCGTGTGTGGGTGAGGCACCGCGGGTGAGTGCCCCCGCGCGAGTGAATGGAGCACCACGTGTGAGTAGTATGGTTTGTGTGAGTAGTGAGGCACGCGTGAGTGAACGGCCGTGTGCAAGGTCGCTGTGTGCCAGGGAGACCGTGTGTGTGAGAGAGCGGTATGAGAGGGAGATGTCGGTTGGCATGCGGGAGCACGCAGCCGCGTCTCCCGGTGTGAGTTTAATGGTGTGGACTGTGTGCGTCGTAACACGCAGGTGTGCGTGGGTCGAATGGCGACGACGAAGGCGACAGAAGAAAGAAAGCCGAGTAGCGGCTGTGGTTGTTTCGAGGACCGTGCCGGGTTCACCCAGCCGCGAGCACGAGGTTCGTGCTGTGCAACGCACGAGACCACCACGTGCTCGCTTGCGAGAGTGAAGTCCTGGTCCGGAAACGCACGCGGTGGATTTGCCGATCCCGCGGACGGACAAAGTTTAGGCAGGTAAATGGATTTGGACCGGACGGGTTCTCCGCGCGATCGTGTGTGTTAAGCTCCAACGGGCAAAGCACATGTGTTCGCGTGGGGAACCCCTCGAGACGTGGGGCTTGTTTTTTTTATGCGCACGGTGACGCCATGGCTGCACGTGGGGTTGGAATCCGGCAGGAGGGGTATCTCTGCCGGATGGTCCCGTCCAAGGAGGGACGAGGAACACGTGCAGCTGCATGACGTCACGGACAGGTGCAAAGTGCGCGAGCTCTGAGTTGCCGCGCAGGTGCTGCGCATGGGAAAAAAAAAAAAAAAAAGAAAAGCAAGCCTCACTTTCGGGTGTACAGGATTCCTGGGAAAGGGGTGGAAGACCCCCTTATCCTGGGCACAGGATGGAAAACTAGTTAGGGGGAAGGGTTAGCTTAGTTAGACCGACTTCATGGGGCAGGGGTAAGTCCTCATGGAGTCCGTGGAATGGATTAGGTAGAGGGATTTAGTGAGCTTTAGGTTGGGAAATAAAATGAATTTTTTGAGTTAGGAGACAGAGACAGACTGGTGAGTGTGTAGAGGGGACGTAGTTTAGCTACGTAGTGTTAAAAGGAACGTGCTACTAGTATAAGGGACGACGTGGGAGCACGAGTTAGTTAGGGGAGGTAGTTAGAAGGATGGCAGAGTTCAGTGGTGTGTGTGTTGAAGAGTTGTTGGTGAGTGAATTGGAAGCATGTGCTTGGTGAGTGAGTGAGGCCAGCGGGTCTGTGTGTATGGAGCGAATGGGGAATGCATGTTGCGATGAGTGATTGGGGGGAGGAGTGACTCCCGCCCAAGGGACCCCGGGGTCAGTGTAGAGTGAGTTAGCTGGGTTAGTCAAATTGAAAAATGGAGGTCGTTTTGTTGTTGGTGGGGAAGTAGGCTCGAGACCCATTTGGAGGGGTGCAGGAGCCCTGTTGACGGGCTTGGGAGCGTGGCTGCGAAAGGTGAGTATCGCTGAGTGGGTACCCCGGGCACCAGGCTAGTCGGCCGCGGTAGGCCAAGGGCCCATGGGGGGCCGGGATAGCGTAGTGGGCACGGGTGCGCCTGCTTGGTGCGGGGGCCCGGGGCGCCATTAGCCGCGTGGGCAGTGTTGTGGGCACGGGTGACCCTCGGAAAGGGGCCCGGGAGGCCGGCCTGCCACGTGTGCGTTTCAGGGGAGGTGCCATGGGGGGCACTCCCCGGTGTTAGGGAGCTGGTAGGCTCGGAGGCAGTGTAGTGCCCGGGGGTGCCATAGCGGGAGAATCGGCAGAGGGTCGTGCCTGCCAAAGGGAGCCACGTGTCCCAGCCAGGAGACCGTGTGAGGGCACGGAGAGAAAATTGGGGGGCGAGGCCCGAAATTGTAAGGACACCAACACAGGCGACGGGAATCTGGGTTGTTAGAACCAATAGTTTAAGCGAGAGGCGCTTGTTGAAAGCCCCGGGGTAGTTTAACAGTTAAATGGTTAGGATAGATTAGGAAGTGTACCCCTCCGCACCATCCATCCCCTCGCTGTCGTTGTGGGCCGCTGGACCCACTTTGGGTTAAATCGCCGAACTCTGGGGAGGCCATTCTGAGGCTCGAGTTGGGCCTCGACACAGGACGTTAGCTCTCCCTTATTCCCCTCCGGGAAGGGAACGTAGGGGTTGGGAGTAGGCTAGGTGACAGGATAGGTTAGCCGAACAAGGACGATAAAGGGGGTTAGGGGACGATTTATAGTGGGGGAGTAAAAATAAAAACAACAGAAAAAAAAAGAAGTTGGGGCTAAATTGGGGTTTGACAAATTAAGGGAGTGGGTATGTACAGTGACAGGCAAAGGCGATAGGTTGGGAGGGAGACAGGTAGGTCGGTCCGAGCCCGCCTTCCAAGTGGCCAGCACCACCGCACTCCCTCCACCAACCTCCATTGAACGGCAAAGGCTGGCCAACTTCATCGGCTGGCCGTGTTTTGCTTCAAGGCGGAGGCCGGCCAAGTTCATCGGCAGCTGTGTGCTGCAAGGCACCAGCCGGCCAGTTCATCTGCTGGCTGTTTTTCTTCGAGGCCTGTGCCGGCCAGTTCATCTGCGGGCTGTGTTTGCCGGCAGCGGCCTTCTTCTGCGGGCTGTGTGTTGCCTGCACCTTTGCCATGCCATGCCCACTGCCCCTGTTCACCAGCCCCGTTCAATTTTTGCTTTGCCCCCCCCCCCCTGTTCATTTCCATGTGCGCCAGGATCAAGGCAACAGTTTGCAAGCTGCAAGAACTGCCCTGTTGGCAGCTACAACACGGGCCTGCAGTGGCGGCCCGTGCACCGTGTTTGTGTCCATGCATCCATTCGTTGTGTTCATTGCGTGTGCCACTTGAGCTGGCACGGAGACTGCGTTGTGCAGCCCAAGCACCGTTGTGGTTCACTGAGTTCAGTTCAAAAGGGAAGGCCTTGGACTGCGTGTGAGCAGCCAGCCACGTTCCCTGTCACCTGCATTGTTTTGAGCCAGAGACTGCATGTGGGCAGCCTGGCTCCCTGCTAACTGCTTTCTTTTTGCAGAGTCAATGATCCTGGGCCATGGTTTAGTGTAAAATTTGTAAGTTAAGGTTAAGATGTACTGTACATATGAGTGCGCCCCCGGCATGTATGTCTTAGCGCCGGCAATTTTATTTAAGTCGTCCGTGTGAGTGAGTTTGTTTAGGTAGTTACGCAGCCCTCAGGTTATTTATTTTGGGGACACGAATACCATGAATGTCGCACTCAGGGATCCGTAGGTAAAATGTACTAGGGGAAAACTACACATGATGGCACACGAAAATTTGACGACTCGGGACGAGTCTGTAAAAGGGAAGGGGGTAGTGTTGTGGTTACCAGATTCGCAAACCACCATTCAGGTCCCTTAGGTGAGGTATCTCGGTAAGTGCATGTGTAGTTAGGCCCAAACCCGTTGTCTAGTGGGAATACATGTCATTTATACGTGCTGCGACTCTTCAGGATAGCCGTTTTTCTTTTACTATCTTTATTTTGGACCAATCGCCACCATCACAACCACAACATCAACCACCGACCACAACCACCGCTTCACCACAACCGCCACGACCTTTACCGTCACAACTCGCCACCATCGCATCACCGTCATCTCGCGCCACTCATGGGCACCGATGCTGGACTCGTGTAGGGCGCACGTTGAACAGCGTGTACAAAATCACGGATTTTCTGCTTCAAAAACGGATCCAAAACGACACACGCCCACTTTTTGCCGTCCAATCGGTGAGCGAGGGGCGAATTGGCCCCGCCCCCAGGGCGATCGATATATGCAAATTTGTGGATCAAAAAGCCTTCACGCCCACTTTTTGTCGGGCCAATGGGGAGCGAGTTGAAAGGTCAAAGGGAGGGGGTCAAAGGCGAAGTTACGGGGGGATAAAAGGACGGTGTTCGTCAGACAAACCAGTGGTAAAAGTCGGAACGAAGGAGTCGCAAGGAGGAAGAAGTCGGAACGAGGAAGAAGGGAGTCGTAAAGGTCGGAACGAGGCGAAGGAGAGTCGGAACGGAGGGGACGAGCTGTGGAGAGGCGGCGAGTCGGACGAAGGGTGCTCGCGTCGTGCAAGGAGCTGCGCGCCCGAGGGAGGCCGGCAGCGCGACCTGGCCGAGGTGGAGACGCTCGTCGCGCATATAAAAAGATCCTCCATACCCCGAGCATCAGCAACCCCCCTCCTGTTTTCCCCGCGCTGAGATAGTGCGACCAAGGGGCCCCGTTCCCACCCCCTGCCAGGCACTGTCCACGAGGCCCGCGGGTTGCGGGGCCATCGCCGCTCCGCGTCTCATCACCAGACGGGTAGGCCCGACCAGGTCTCGGCCCCAGGCCTACCTCATTCTTGAGGGTATTTCTTTTCCTTGGTTTTGGGTATGTGTTGTCGGCGCCGTCTGTGAAGTAGAATTGTATAAGTGTTGCCGTGTGCTCGGTAGTCGGTATTAGCTCTGCACTGTGTTTTCACTTTTATGTTTGCTTTTGTGTAAATGGAATTGTGTTTTCTTTTTGTGTGCATTTGGTGGAATTGTATTTGTGTGCTTCCCGTGTGCCGAGAATAAACGTGCTTTATTGTTGAACTGTTCTCCCGCTTCGCTTCGTCTTTTCCCCATTGAATCCCCATCTTGCTTCACGTAAAGGGTTGGTAGTGGGCTGAATACGCCCGATAATTAATCGAACCGTCGAGGTCGACGATAACACCGCTCGGTTATTCTGATAGTACGGAACGGGTCGCTTAAGCGGCCCGTGTCCGAAGTCGACCTGCGGCGAGGTGCGATCGCCCGGTCTACCCTCCGCGTGGGTACTTAGGTAGTTCGAATTTGGCGAGCAACCCTATCCCACGCGGGGGCTGATTGGCTCGATCGCGGTGAGACCGAAAGGTCCACCCGTGACTGGTTCCCGGCGTTAGTCCGAGAGGGTCACGACTGGATTGTCCGTCCGGTGGGCGGCGTGCCGCGATTCGAGTTACGTGGCCGTCGCACGCCGGCGGGCGCGAAAACCGCAACAATATATACACACACATATATAAATATACATATATATATATATATATATATATATATGTATATATATATATATATATATATATATATGTATATATATATATATATATATACGCACATACATATATATATACTGTTGCGGTCTTCGCGCCCGCCGGCGTGCGAACGGCCACGTAACTCGAATCGCGGCACGTCGCCCACCGGACGGACAATCCAGTCGTGACCCTCTCGGACTAACGCCGGGAACCAGTCACGGGTGGACCTTTCGGTCTCACCGCGATCGAGCCAATCAGCCCCCGCGTGGGATAGGGTTGCTCGCCAAATTCGAACTACCTAAGTACCCACGCGGAGGGTAGACCGGGCGATCGCACCTCGCCGCAGGTCGACTTCGGACACGGGCCACTTAAGCGACCCGTTCCGTACTATCAGAATAACCGAGCGGTGTTATCGTCGACCTCGACGGTTCGATTAATTATCGGGCGTACTCAGCCCACTACCAACCCTTTACGTGAAGCAAGATGGGGATTCAATGGGGGAAAAGACGAAGCGAAGCGGGAGACAGTTCAACAATAAAGCACATTTATTCACGACGAACGGAAAGCACACAAATACAATTCCACCAAATGCACACAAAAAAGAAAACACAATTCCATTTACACAAAAAGCAAACATAAAAGTGAAAACACAGTGCAGAGCTAATACCGACTACCGAGCACACGGCAACACTTATACAATTCTACTTCACAGACGGCGCCGACAACACATACCCAAAACCAAGGAAAAGAAATACCCTCAAGAATGAGGTAGGCCTGGGGCCGAGACCTGGTCGGGCCTACCCGTCTGGTGATGAGACGCGGAGCGGCGATGGCCCCGCAACCCGCGGGCCTCGTGGACAGTGCCTGGCAGGGGGTGGGAACGGGGCCCCCTTGGTCGCACTATCTCAGCGCGGGGGGAAACAGGAGGGGGTTGCTGATGCTCGGGGTATAGAGGATCTTTATTATGTGCGCGACGAGCGTCTCCACCTCGGCCAGGTCGCGCTGCCGGCCTCCCAGGGGTGCAGCTCCCTGCACGACGCGAGCACCCCCTCGTCCGCCCTCGCCGCCTCTCCACAGCTCGTCCCCTCCGTTCCGACTTCAACGCACACGACGAGCAGCTCCACCGCCCGCGAAGTCTTGACTCTCTGTTCCGACTCCTTCGCCTCGTTCCGACCTTTACTACTCTCTCGTTCCTGTTTTGCTGACTCCCTCGTTCCGACTTTTTACGACTCCTTTGACTCGTTCTGCTGACTCCCTCGTTCCGACTTTTACTACTCCTTTGACTGACGAACACCGTCCTTTTATCCCCCCGTAACTTCGCCTTTGACCCCCTCCCTTTGACCTTTCAACTCGCTCCCCATTGGCCCGAGAAAAAGTGGGCGTGAAGGCTTTTTGATCCACAAATTTGCATATATCGATCGCCCTGGGGGCGGGGCCAGTCGCCCCTCGCTCACCGATTGGACGGCAAAAAGTGGGCGTGTGTCGTTTTGGATCCGTTTTTGAAGCAGAAAATCCGTGGTTTTGTACACGCTGTTCGACGCGCGTTCTGCATGAGTCCAACACCGGTACCCATGAGTGGCGCGAGATGACGGTGATGCGATGGTGGCGAGTTGCGACGGTAAAGGTCATGGCGGTTGTGGTGAAGCGGCGTTGTGGTTGGTGGTTGATGTTGTGGTTGTGATCATGGCGGTTGGTCCAAAATAAAGATAGTAAAAGAAAAACGGCTATCCTGAAGAGTCGCAGCACGTATAAATGACATGTATTCCCACTAGACAACGGGTTTGGGCCTAACTACACATGCACTTACCGAGATACCTCACCTAAGGGACCTGAATGGTGGTTTGCGAATCTGGTAACCACAACACTACCCCCTTCCCTTTTTACAGACTCGTCCCGAGTCGTCAAATTTTCGTGTGCCATCATGTGTAGTTTTCCCCTAGTACATTTTACCTACGGATCCCTGAGTGCGACATTCATGGTATTCGTGTCCCCAAAATAAATAACCTAAGGGCTGCGTAACTATCTAAACAAACTCACTCACACGGACGACTTAAATAAAATTGCCGGCGCTAAGACATACATGCCGGGGGCGCACTCATATGTACAGTACATCTTAACCTTAACTTACAAATTTTACACTAAACCATGGCCCAGGATCAATGAACTCTGCAAAAAGAAAGCAGTTAGCAGGGAGCCAGGCTGCCCACATGCAGTCTCTGGCTCAAACAATGCAGGTGACAGGGAACGTGGCTGGCTGCTCACACGCAGTCCAAGGCCTTCCCTTTTGAACTGAACTCAGTGAACCACAACGGTGCTTGGACTGCACAACGCAGTCTCCGTGCCAGCTCAAGTGGCACACGCAATGAGCACAACGAATGAATGGATGAATGGATGGACGCAAAACACGGTGCACGGGCTGCCACTGCAGGCCCGTGTTGTAGCTGCCAACAGGGCAGTTCTCGCAGCTTGCAAACTGTTGCCTTGATCCTGGCGCACATGGAAATGAACAGGGGGGGCAAAGCAAAATTGAACGGGGCTGGTGAACATGGGCAGTGGGCATGGCATGGCAAAGGTGAGCAGGCAATCACAGCCCGCAGAAGAAGGCCGCTGCAGGCAACCACAGCCAGCAGATGAACTGGCCGGCACAGGCCTTGAAGCAAACACGGCCAGCCGATGGCACAGGCCTTGCAGCACAGCAGCTGCAGACGATCCAGCCGGCACAGGCCTTGCAGCAAAACAACAGCTGCCGATGAAGTGGGCCGGCCTCTGCCTTGCAGCAACGCAGCCAGCAGATGAAGCTGGCCAACCTTTGCCGTTCAGTGGAGGTTGGTGGAGGGAGTGCGGTGGTGCTGGCCACTTGGAAGGCGGGCTCGGACCTACCTACCTGTCTCCCTCCCAACCTATCGCCTTTGCCTGTCACTGTACATACCCACTCCCTTAATTTGTCAAACCCCAATTTAGCCCCAACTTATTTTTTTATTGTTTTTATTTTTACTTCCCCACTATAAATCGTCCCCTAACCCCCTTTATCGTCCTTGTTCGGCTAACCTATCCTGTCACCTAGCCTACTCCCAACCCCTACGTTCCCTTCCCGGAGGGGAATAAGGGAGAGCTAACGTCCTGCGTCGAGGCCCAACGAAGCCTCAGAATGGCCTCCCCAGAGTTCGGCGATCTATAACCCAAAGTGGGTCCAGCGGCCCACAACGAGAGCGAGGGGACGGATGGTGCGGAGGGGTACATCTCCTAATCTACCCTAACCATTTAACTGTTAAACTACCCCGGGGCTTTCAACAAGCGCCTCTCGCTTAAACTATTGGTTCTAACAACCCAGATTCCCGTCGCCTGTGTTGGTGTCCTCACAATTTCGGGCCTCGCCCCCCAATTTTCTCTCCGTGCCCTCACACGGTCTCCTGGCTGGGACACGTGGCTCCCTTTGGCAGGCACGACCCTCTGCCGAATCTCCCGCTATGGCACCCCCGGGCACTACACTGCCTCCGAGCCTACCAGCTCCCTAACACCGGGGAGTGCCCCCCCATGGCACCTCCCCTGAAACGCACACGTGGCAGGCCGGCCTCCCGGGCCCCTTTCCGAGGGTCACCCGTGCCCACAACACTGCCCACGCGGCTAATGGCGCCCTGGGCCCCCGCACCAAGCAGGCGCACCCGTGCCCACTACTCTATCCCGGCCCCCCATGGGCCCATGGCCTACCGCGGCCGACTAGCCTGGTGCCCGGGGTACCCACTCAGCGATACTCACCTTTCGCAGCCACGCTCCCAAGCCCGTCAACAGGGCTCCTGCACCCCTCCAAATGGGTTTCGAGCCTACATTCCCACCAACAACAAAACGACCTCCATTTTTCAATTTGACTAACCCAGCTAACTCACTCTACACTGACCCCGGGGTCCCTTGGGCGGGAGTCACTCCTCCCCCCAATCACTCATCGCACCATGCATTCCCCATTCACTCCACACACACAGACCCACTGGCCTCACTCACTCACCAAGCACATGCTTCCACTTCACTCACCAACTCTTCAACACACACACCACTGAACTCTGCCATCCTTCTATCTGCACCCCCTAACTAACTCGTGCTCCCACGTCGTCCCTTAAACTACAGCACGTTCCATTTAACACTACGTAGCTAAACTACGTCCCCTCTACACATCCACAAGTCTGTCACGGTCTCCAAATAATCCCATTAATCAATTCCCCAACCTAAATCTGGCTACAATCCCTCTAACTAATCCATTCCACGGACTCCATGAGGACTTACCCCTGCCCCATGAAGTCGGTCTAACTAAGCTAACCCTTCCCCCTAACTAGTTTCCATCCTGTGCCCAGGTAAGGGGGTCTTTCACCCCTTGCCCAGGAATCCTTTGCACCCGAAAGTGAGGCTTGGCTTTCCTTTTTTTTTTTTTCCCATGCGCAGCACCTGCGCGGCAACTCGCGCTCTTTGCACCTTGCAACTGCCCGTGACGTCATGCAGCTGCACGTGTTCCTCGTCCCTCCTTGGACGGGACCATCCGGCAGAGATACCCCTCCTGCCGGATTCCAACCCCACGTGCAGCCATGACGTCACCGTGCGCATATAAAAAAAACACAAGCCACACGTCTCGAGGGGTTCCCCACGCGAACACATGTGCTCTGCCCGTTGGAGCTTAACACACACGATCGCGTGGAGAACCCGTCCGGTCCAAATCCATTTACCTGCCTAAACTTTGTCCGTCCGCGGGATCGGCAAATCCACCGCGTGCGTTTCCGGACCGGGACTTCACTCTCGCAAGCGAGCACGTGGTGGTCTCGTGCGTTGCACAGCACGAACCGCGTGCTCACTGCTGGGTGAACCCGGCACGGTCCTCGAAACAACTACAGCCGCTACTCGGCTTTCTTTCTTCTGTCGCCTTCGTCGTCGCCATTCGACCCACGCACACCTGCGTGTTACGACGCACACAGTCCACACCATCACATTCACACGGGGAGACGCGGCTGCGTGCTCCCGCATGCCAACCGACATCTCCCTCACATACCGCTCTCTCACACACACGGTCTCCCTGGCACACAGCGACCTTGCACACGGCCGTTCACTCACGCGTGCCTCACTACTCACACAAACCATACTACTCACACGTGGTGCTCCATTCACTCACGCGGGGACACTCACCCGCGGTGCCTCACCCACACACGCGAGGGCACTCAACCGCTGTGCCTCATCCACACACCGTGCCTCACTCATACACGCGGGGGCACTCACCCGCGGTACCTCACTCATACACACGGCGACACTCACACACGCGGTCTCTTCCACACAACGTCCCTCACTCATACACGCGGGGGCACTTAACCGCGGTGCCTCATCCACACACGCGGGGGCACTCACCCGCGGTTCCTCACTCATACTCCGTGCCTCATCCACACACGGCGTGCTGGGAAGCACGTACTCCGGCACCATCGCCACCACACCACTTACACGTGGTGCCTCACTCATACTGGCCGTTTCACTCACACACACGGCCTCACTCACACACGGTGCGCTGGGAAGCACACACTCCGGCACCATCGCCACCACACCACTCACACACGGGGTCGCTTCCACACACGGGGACGCACTCACGCCTTGCACCACACACACAGGGACAACTACACTGGGGATTCGTGTCCCCACAAGGGTCTCCGGGGCCTCTACACCCCCCAAGCTCTCAGTGCACCTGTCCACAGCACTCGTCCCCTCAACCTCGCAAAGCACGACCGAACTCACCTGGTCGTGACTCACCTCAAGGGGGCATTCTCCCTCCCCTCGTTCCTGGAGGAGGCCATCCAGGTGCTCGCACTGGGTCTCTACCCAGTCCGCCAGCTCACCCCCATTGTCCTCCACTACCTCTGTGTGTGTGTGTGCGTCACTTACCCCGTCTTCCTCGTGTAGTCTCTCCTCTATGGTTCCCTTCCCGGCTACCGTCACTGCCAACTCTTCACCCTTTACCTCCCTTGTCTCAACTATTATTTCCGTTGTCGTCACCTCGTGTCTCGTCTCACACGTTTTGGTCTCCCCATTTAATTTTTCCCTTTCGGTCATCGTCACGACCCTCGCCCAACACGTTCCACGAATTATTTTTTCACCCACCTCCACCGCGGGCCTGTCAGCCGTTGCACCCCCACCCAGCTCGTTTGCTCCCACACGTGAAGTCGCCATTCCCAGCTCCCTGGTCACGGCCTTCATGCCCGCCTGCAGGCATCGGCCCATGTTCTGCGTCTCACCCCGCAGCTCTTTCATTTCTTCTTTCATGTTTGCTTCCATTCCGTTTATTTGCTGTGTATTCGCATCCATCGTCGTTTTCACTTCATTTGTATTTGTATCCATCTTTTCATCCATTTTTTGTGTATTCGCATCCATCTTTTCGTTCATGCCTTTCATTTCGTTTTTTATTTCATTTGTATTTGTATCCATCGTCGTTTTCACTTCATTCATTTGTTTGTTCATTGCCGCCAGCATGGCGCATAGCTGGGCCATGTTGGATGCACTCAGCTGAGCCGTTTCGGCAAGGGTTGGGGAAGGGTCTTGGTGGAGAGGGGGGGGGGAGGTGTCATACACCGCGGCCGCTGCCGCACCCACCTCGGGCCCTGGGTTCAGTTGGGCGAGTCCGTGTTCCTGCACAATCAACACCTCCTGCTCGGGGATTCCATCCTGGACCATGGATTCTACACATTCTACATCCATTTCTAATACCCCCGGCTCCCGCTCGCCTTGAGACGCCATCTTGCTTCTCGTGAAGGGTTAATTTGCTCGCTCGTAATTTGGAGGGAATCGGGGGTCGCTTCTCTCACCCCTGGACCGATTCCCGTGAATTTCGCTGGAGACAGGAGAGCCTGTTGTCCCGCTCTCCAATACCAGTGCCGCGAGGAGGGCGATGAATTTGTATCGCACGACCTGACACCAGTGTTGCGGTCTTCGCGCCCGCCGGCGTGCGAACGGCCACGTAACTCGAATCGCGGCACGTCGCCCACCGGACGGACAATCCAGTCGTGACCCTCTCGGACTAACGCCGGGAACCAGTCACGGGTGGACCTTTCGGTCTCACCGCGATCGAGCCAACCAGCCCCGCGTGGGATAGGGTTGCTCGCCAAATTCGAACTACCTAAGTACCCACGCGGAGGGTAGACCGGGCGATCGCACCTCGCCGCAGGTCGACTTCGGACACGGGCCACTTAAGCGACCCGTTCCGTACTATCAGAATAACCGAGCGGTGTTATCGTCGACCTCGACGGTTCGATTAATTATCGGGCGTACTCAGCCCACTACCAACCCTTTACGTGAAGCAAGATGGGGATTCAATGGGGGAAAAGACGAAGCGAAGCGGGAGACAGTTCAACAATAAAGCACATTTATTCGCGACGAACGGAAAGCACACAAATACAATTCCACCAAATGCACACAAAAAAAGAAAACACAATTCCATTTACACAAAAAGCAAACATAAAAGTGAAAACACAGTGCAGAGCTAATACCGACTACCGAGCACACGGCAACACTTATACAATTCTACTTCACAGACGGCGCCGACAACACATACCCAAAACCAAGGAAAAGAAATACCCTCAAGAATGAGGTAGGCCTGGGGCCGAGACCTGGTCGGGCCTACCCGTCTGGTGATGAGACGCGGAGCGGCGATGGCCCCGCAACCCGCGGGCCTCGTGGACAGTGCCTGGCAGGGGGTGGGAACGGGGCCCCCTTGGTCGCACTATCTCAGCGCGGGGGGAAACAGGAGGGGGTTGCTGATGCTCGGGGTATAGAGGATCTTTATTATGTGCGCGACGAGCGTCTCCACCTCGGCCAGGTCGCGCTGCCGGCCTCCCAGGGGTGCAGCTCCCTGCACGACGCGAGCACCCCCTCGTCCGCCCTCGCCGCCTCTCCACAGCTCGTCCCCTCCGTTCCGACTTCAACGCACACGACGAGCAGCTCCACCGCCCGCGAAGTCTTGACTCTCTGTTCCGACTCCTTCGCCTCGTTCCGACCTTTACTACTCTCTCGTTCCTGTTTTGCTGACTCCCTCGTTCCGACTTTTTACGACTCCTTTGACTCGTTCTGCTGACTCCCTCGTTCCGACTTTTACTACTCCTTTGACTGACGAACACCGTCCTTTTATCCCCCCGTAACTTCGCTTTGACCCCCTCCCTTTGACCTTTCAACTCGCTCCCCATTGGCCCGAGAAAAAGTGGGCGTGAAGGCTTTTTGATCCACAAATTTGCATATATCGATCGCCCTGGGGGCGGGGCCAATTCGCCCCTCGCTCACCGATTGGACGGCAAAAAGTGGGCGTGTGTCGTTTTGGATCCGTTTTTGAAGCAGAAAATCCGTGGTTTTGTACACGCTGTTCGACGCGCGTTCTGCATGAGTCCAACACCGGTACCCATGAGTGGCGCGAGATGACGGTGATGCGATGGTGGCGAGTTGCGACGGTAAAGGTCATGGCGGTTGTGGTGAAGCGGCGTTGTGGTTGGTGGTTGATGTTGTGGTTGTGATCATGGCGGTTGGTCCAAAATAAAGATAGTAAAAGAAAAACGGCTATCCTGAAGAGTCGCAGCACGTATAAATGACATGTATTCCCACTAGACAACGGGTTTGGGCCTAACTACACATGCACTTACCGAGATACCTCACCTAAGGGACCTGAATGGTGGTTTGCGAATCTGGTAACCACAACAATACATATATATACATATATATATATATATATATATATATATATATATATATATATATATATATATATATATATATATATATATATATATATATATACACATATATAAATATACATATATCTACATATATATATATACATATATATATATATATGTATATATATATGTATATATGTATATATATATATATATATATACACACATATATAAATATACATATATATACATATATACATATATATATACATACATATATAAATATACATATATATATATATATATACATATATATATATACATATATATATATACACGCACATATATAAATATACATATATATATATATATATATATATATATATATATATATATTGTTGTGGTTGACGAAATTCGCAAACCACCATTCAGGTCCCTTAGGTGAGATATCTCTGTAAGTATATGTGTAGTTAGGCCCAAACCCGTTGTTTAGAGGGAATAAATGTCATTCATGCGGGCTGCGACCCTTTTAGATAGCCGTTTTTCTTTTACTATCTTTATTTTGGACCAGCCGCCATTACTACCACCACCAACCACGTCTCAACAGCCATCACACAACAACCACCAACCACAACGCCGCTTCACAACAACAGCCACGACCTTTACCGTCACAACTCGCCACCATCGCATCACCACCATTCTTGCGCCACTTGTGGGCACCGATACTGGACTCGTGCAGGGCGCGCACCGAGCAGCGTGTTCAGAAACATCACAGACTTTCCGAAGAAAACGGATCAAAAACGACTCACGCCCACTTCTGTTCCGTCCTATCGGTGAGCGTGGGGGCGATTTGGCCCCGCCTCCAGGTACGTTGGAGTGTGGTCGCTATATGCAAATTCATAGATCAAAAAGCATTCACGCCCACTTTTCCTCGGTCCAATGGGGAGCCAGTTAGAGGTGAAGGGTCGGAGGTAAAGGGTCAAAGGTGAAGGAGCGAGGCCACGGGGGATATAAACGACCGCGTTCGTCAGTCAGGGGAGTTGTCGGTGGAGCTGGGAAGAAGTGGTAGTAGCCAGAGTTCGAGGTTGGGAGTTCGCGGAGCCAGTGAAGAGTTGGGACGAGTCAAGAGAGGAGACGGAGAGGGCGATTGGACGGAGCTGTGGAGAGGTGGCGGCAGCGAAGGCGGTCGAGGGGGTGCTCGCGTCGGATTCGGGGAGCTGCGGAGGGAGAGGCCGGCGGCGCGACCGAGGTCGTGGTGGAGACGCTCGTCGCGGGACCCGAGACAGGGAGATATCCTCCTTTCCCCCGAGCATCAACAACCCCCTCCTGTTTCCCCCCCGCGCTGAGATAGTGCGACAAGGGGGCCCCTTTCCCACCCCCTACCAGACACTGTCCGCGAGGCCCGCGGAGTTGGGGCGCCACCGCCACTTTGCGTCTCATCATCAGACGGGTAGGCCCGACGCGGTCTCGGCCCCAGGCCCGCCTCATCCTTGAGGGTGGTCCTTTTCTTTTGCTTTGGGTATATGTGTTGTCGGCGCCGTCTGTGAAGTAAAACTGCATAAGTGTTGCCGTGTGCTCGCGTAGTCGGTAATAGATCTGCATTGTGTTTCTCTTTTAAATTTGCTTTTTGTGTAATATTGTGTTTCTTCTTCTTTTACATTTGCTTTTGGTGTAATTGTATATGTGTGCTTTCCGTTCATCGTGAAATAAATGTGCTTTATGTTGAACTGTTTTCCCGCTTCGCTTCGTCTTTTCCTCTATTGAATCTCCATCTTACTTCACGTAAAGGGTTGGTCGTGGGCTAAAACGCCCGATAATTAATCGAACCGTCGAGGCCGACGATAACACCGCTCGGTTATCCCGATAGTACGGAACGGGTCGCTTAAAGTGGCCCGTGTCCGAAGTCGACCTGCGGCGAGGTGCGATCGCCCGGTCTACCCTCCGCGTGGGTACTTAGGTAGGTCGAATTTGGCGAGCAACCCTATCCCACGCGGGGGGCCGATTGGCACGATCGTGGTGAGGCCGAAAGGTCCACCCGTGACTAGTTCCCGGCCTTAGTCCGAGAGGGTCACGACGGGATTGTCCGTCCGGTGGGCGACGTGCCGCGATTCGAGTTACGTGGCCGTCCGCACGCCGGCGGGCGCGAATCCGCAACACTGGTGTCAGGTCGTGCAATACAAACTCATCGCCCTCCTCGCGGCACTGGTATCGGAGAACGGGAAAACGGGCTCTCCTGTCTCCAGCTAAATTCACGGGAATCGGTCCAGGGGTGAGAGGAGCGACCCCCGATTCCCTCCAAATTACGAGCGAGCTAAATTAACCCTTCACGAGAAATAAGATGGCGTCTCAAGGCGAGCGGGAGCCGGGGGTATTAGAAATGGATGTAGAATGTGTAGAATCCATGGTCCAGGATGAAATCCCCGTGCAGGAAATGTTGGTTGTACAGGAAAACGAACTCGCCCAACTGAACCCAGAGCCCGAAATAGGTGCGGCAGCGGCCGCGGTGTATGACACCTCCCCTCCCCCTCTCCACCAAAACCCCCGATCCTTGCCGAAACGGCTCACCCAAGCGCACCCGACATGGCCCAGCTATTCACCATGCTGGCAAAGATGAATGCGGATGCGCAACAAATGAAAACGAAAATGGATACATACACAAATGAAATGAAAAACGAAATGGAAGGCATGAACAAGCAAATGAAGGAAGAAACGAAAAAGCTGCGGGGTGAGACGCAGAACATGGGCCGATGCCTGCAGGCGGGCATGAAGGCCGTTAGCAGGGAGCTTAAAATTGCGACTCCACGTGTGGGAGCGAACGAGCTGGGAGGGGGTGCAACGGCTGTTGGGCCCGCGGTGGAGGCGGGTGACAAAATAATTCGGGGGGCGTGTTGGGCGAGGGTCGTGACAGAAAAAGTGACGGTAACCGAGAGGGACAAACTAATTGGGGTGACGGAGACGTGCACGAGGGAGATAACAAGGGAAGAGACGGAAATAATAGTTGAGACAAGGGAGGTAAAGGGTGAAGAGGTGACTGAGTTGGCAGAGACACGGGAGATGGGAACGATAGAGGGAAGACTACACGATGAAGACGGTGTAAGTGACGCACACACACACACACGGAGGTAGTGGAGGATAGTGAGGGTGAGCTCGCGGAGCGTGTAGGGACCCAGTGCGAGCAGCTGGATGGCCTCCTCCAGGAACGAGGGGAGGGAGTAACCCCCCTTGAGGCGAGTCACGACCAGGTGAGTTCGGTCGTGCTTTGCGAGTTCGAGGGGAGGAGCGCTGTGGACGGTTGCACGCCGAGCTTGGGGGGTATAGAGGCCCCGGAGACCCTTGTGGGGACACGAATCCCCAGTGTGGTTGTCCCTGTGTGTGTGGTGTCGAGGTGTGTGTTCACGAGTGTGGCGAAATGCGTGCTGCAACGCACGCATAGCGCGGGTCCAAGGGCGTGTGTGAGAGCGACCGGGTGGGTGACAAAGACCCCGTGTGTGGAAGCGACCCCGTGTGTGAGTGGTGTGGTGGTAAGTGTGCAGAAGGGCGTGCTTCCCAGCACACCGTGTGTGGATGAGGAACCGCGGATGAGTGCCCCCGCGTGTGTGAGTGAGGCACGGTGTATGAGTGAGGCACCGCGGATGAGTGCCCCCGCGTGTGTGAGTAGTATGGTTTGTGTGAGGGAAATGGCACGAGTGAGTGAAAGGCCGCGAGTGAGTGGAGCCACGTGTGCAAGGGAAATGGCATGCGTGAGTGAGCGACCGAGTGTGAGAGAGACAGCGTGTGCAAGATCGCTGTGTGTAAGGGAGATGTCGGTTGGCATGTGTGAACGTGCAGCCGCGTCTCCCGGAGTGAGTTTAATGGTGAGGTGTGTTAGCGTTGTGACACGCAGGTGTGCGTGTGTCGAATGGCGACGACGGCGACATGTGAAGAAAGAAAGCCGAGTAGCGGCTGTAGTTGTTTCGGGGACCGTGCCGGGTTCACCCAGCAGTGAGCACGAGGTTCGTGCTGTGCAACGCACGAGACCACCACGTGCTCGCTTGCGAGAGTGAAGTCCCGGTCCGGAAACGCCAGCGGTGGATTTGCCGATCCCGCGGACGGACAAAGTTTAGGCAGGAAAATGGATTTGGACCGGACGGGTTCTCCACGCGATCGTGTGTGTTAAGCTCCAACGGGCAGAGCACATGTGTTCGCGTGGGGAACCCCTCGAGACGTGGGGCTTGTGTTTTTTTTTATATGCGCACGGTGACGCCATGGCTGCACATGGGGTTGGAATCCGGCAGGAGGGGTATCCCTGCCGGGTGGGACCGTCCAAGGAGGGACGAGGAACACGTGCAGCTGCATGACGTCACGGGCAGGTGTAAAGTGCGCGAGTTGCCGCGCTGGTGCTGCGCAAGAAAAAACAAAAAAACAAAAGCAAGCCTCACTTTCGGGTGCACAGGATTCCTGGGCAAGGGGTGGAAGACCCCCTTACCTGGGCACAGGATGGAAACTAGTTAGGGGGAAGGGTTAGCTTAGTTAGACCGACTTCATGGGGCAGGGGTAAGTCCTCATGGAGTCCGTGGAATGGATCAGTTAGAGGGATTGTAGCCAGATTTAGGTTGGGAAATAAAATGATTGATTTGGAGACAGAGACAGACTTTGGATGTGTAGAGTTGACGTAGTTTAGCTACGTAGTGTTAAAAGGAACGTGCTACTAGTTTAAGGGACGACGTGGGAGCACGAGTTAGTTAGGGTATGTAGTTCGGAGGATGGCAGAGTTCAGTGGTGTGTGTGTTGAAGAGTAGTTGGTGAGTGAAGTGGAAGCATGTGCTTGGTGAGTGAGTGAGGCCAGCGGGTCTGTGTGTATGGAGCGAATGGGGAATGCATGGTGCGATGAGTGATTGGGGGGAGGAGTGACTCCCGCCCAAGGGACCCCGGGGTCAGTGTAGACTGAGTTAGCTGGGTTAGTCAAATTGAAAAATGGAGGTCGTTTTGTTGTTGGTGGGAGTGTAGGCTCGAGACCCATTTGGAGGGGTGCAGGAGCCCTGTTGACGGGCTTGGGAGCGTGGCTGCGAAAGGTGAGTATCGCTGAGTGGGTACCCCGGGCACCAGGCTAGTCGGCCGCGGTAGGCCATGGGCCCATGGGGGGCCGGGATAGAGTAGTGGGCACGGGTGCGCCTGCTTGGTGCGGGGGCCCGGGGCGCCATTAGCCGCGTGGGCAGTGCTGTGGGCATGGGTGACCCTCGGAAAGGGGCCCGGGAAGCCAGCCTGCCACGTGTGCGTTTCAGGGGAGGTGCCATGGGGGGCACTCCCCGGTGTTAGGGAGCTGGTAGGCTCGGAGGCAGTGTAGTGCCCGGGGGTGCCATAGCGGGAGATTCGGCAGAGGGTCGTGCCTGCCAAAGGGAGCCACGTGTCCCAGCCAGGAGACCGTGTGAGGGCACGGAGAGAAAATTGGGGGGGCGAGGCCCGAAATTGTGAGGACACCAACACAGGCGACGGGAATCTGGGTTGTTAGAACCAATAGTTTAAGCGAGAGGCGCTTGTTGAAAGCCCCGGGGTAGTTTAACAGTTAAATGGTTAGGGTAGATTAGGAGATGTACCCCTCCGCACCATCCATCCCCTCGCTCTCGTTGTGGGCCGCTGGACCCACTTTGGGTTAGATCACCGAACTCTGGGGAGGCCATTCTGAGGCTTCGTTGGGCCTCGACACAGGACGCTAGCTCTCCCTTATTCCCCTCCAGGAAGGGAACGTAGGGGTTGGGAGTAGGCTAGGTGACAGGATAGGTTAGCCAAACAAGGACGATAAAGGGGGTTCGGGGACGATTTATAGTGGGGGAGTAAAAATAAAAACAACAAAAAAATAAGTTGGGGCTAAATTGGGGTTTGACAAATTAAGGGAGAGGGTATGTACAGTGACAGGCAAAGGCGATAGGTGGGAGGGAGACAAGTAGGTAGGTCCGAGCCCGCCTTCCGAGTGGCCAGCACCACCGCACCCCCTCCACCAACCTCCACTGAACGGCAAAGGCTGGCCAGCTTCATCGGCTGGCTGTTTTTCTTCAAGGCCTGTGCCGGCCAACTTCATCGGCAGCTGTTGTTTTGCTGCGAGGCCTGTGCCGGCTGGATCGTCTGCAGCTGCTGTGCTGCAAGGCCTGTGCCGGCCCACTTCATCTGCCGGCTGGCTGTTTTTCTTCAAGGCCTGTGCCGGCCAGTTCATCTTCCGGCTGTGTTTGCCTGCAACGGCCTGGTTCTGCGGGCTGTGTTTGCTTGCTGCCTTTGCCATGCCATGCCCACTGCCCACGTTCACCAGCCCCTTTCAATTTTGCTTTGCCCCCCCCCTGTTCATTTCCATGTGCGCCAGGATCAAGGCAACAGTTTGCAAGCTGCGAGAACTGCCCTGTTGGCAGCTACAACACGGGCCTGCAGTGGCGGCCCGTGCACCGTGTTTGCGTCCATCCATTCACCCATCCATTCGTTGTGTTCATTGCGTGTGCCACTTGAGCTGGCACGGAGACTGCATTTGTGCAGCCCATGCACCGTTGTGGTTCACTGCGTTCAGTTCAAACCATTCCTGCATCCATTTGTAGTGTTCATTGCGTGTGCCACTTGAGCTGGCACGGAGACTGCGTTTGTGCAGCCCATGCACCGTTGTGGTTCACTGCGTTCAGTTCAAAAGGGAAGGCCTTGGACTGCGTGTGAGCAGCCAGCCACGTTCCCTGTCACCTGCATTGTTTT
>NC_140974.1:32716717-33029217 GCF_056783735.1 Eptatretus burgeri | reverse complement strand
CTTTCTGGGTAAATCTCTGCCAGCCTTGCCAGTAAGATGGTGAAATGTTTGCCAATTTTTCATGTGAAAATTGCTCGAGTTCTGCCAAGTTTGATGGGAATCGTCGATGGACTGCAATCTTCAAGTCTTACCATAAATGTTCAATTGGGTTCAAGTCAGGACTTTGACTGGGCCACTCAATAACATTTATTTTCTTCTTATTCAGCAACTCCAATGTGGCGTTAGCTTTGTGCTTCGGACCATTATCCTGTTGAAATGTGAATCTCCTACCCAGTTTCATATTCATGGCTGACTCAAGCAGGTTTTCATCAAAGATTCTCCTGTACTTTGCACCGTTCATTGTCCCTTCTATCCTGACAAGCTTGCCAGTCCCTACTGATGGAAAGCAGCCCCATGACATAATGCTGCCACCACCATGCTTGACAGTAGGGATGGTGTTGACTGGGTGATGTGCAGTGTTAGGATTGCGCCAGACATAACGAATTTAGACCAAAAAGTTAAAAAAAAATTCTCGTCTTTTCATTTTTCTCCACGTGACTGCAGCATCATAAATATGCTTCTCCAAAATGCCATACGAGCTTTCAGATGCATATTTTAGTCATAGCTTCTTTCTTTCCACCAGTCTATGGAAGCAAACTTTGTGAAGGGAGCTGGATATTGTCAAAGGGATAATGAGTGACTTTCAAATCTTCTTATAACCCTCTCCTGAACGGTGCTTCTCCACCACTTTATGTCTGACTTCTTTGGATAGCTTCTTGGTCTTCATGTTTCCCTTGTTGGTTAAGCAAGTGAGTTGAACCTTAAAACTCCTTAGGATAAGTGGGGAAGCACAATTTTTAAGTTAAACCACCGATTACAAACAGGTGAAACCTATTACACTTATTTTGTATCCTTTCAAAAATACTTTACTCCTGAAGTGATGTAGGGTTAATTAGGGAAAGATTTTAAGTACTTTTACAACTGTGAATCATCTGATTTTCTCTGTTAATGTAACCTATTCACATTTTATCGGCATTTTTTTAGCTATCACTTTGGAGTAGTTTCTGAAGACTCGATATTTTAATTTTGATTTGAAAGCATCATGAAATAAGCTCAGGTGGCATCAAAATGTGAAAACTTTAGAAGAGGGTGAATACTTTTGCAGGCCACTGTATATTTATTACCAGTAATGCAGCAGATGCAATACCTGCATTCAACAAGAAAGCTCAGTGAACTATGAGGAAAATTTTATATCCTTCGTTTTCCTCACGACCTTGCCTGTCCAAACAGTGTCTGTTTGGATTGAGTTTTCTTGGGAGCTGAGTGTTTTTCTACGAGGGGCATTCAAAAGTTCGACCAACAAGGTACAAACGTCCATGCGATGCACACTTCGATTCCTTACCTGTGAAACACCAGGATGACAGTTTAGAGCTGGGTCAGGATTCAAACCTAGGATAGACAGCTCAGAAGTGAGTGTGCATACCTCTAGGTTAGTCTGCCAACCCAAAATTACATACAGTGTTAAATAATCAAAATAAAAACCGAGTTGTGTTTTGGACTATTGCAAGTAACCCTGGTACACCTGCACTTTTTCCTTGGTACACCTGAACCCCTATCCACCGACAAAACCTTCATCCACAGCTTTATGGGATACTGCTCTCCCCTACCTTACACCTTGCTCAGCTTGATTCTATGGAAACCAAGGCCTTGAAGATCATTGGAATCACCAACGATGAAGCGAGTCTATGGACCAATCACTTCACCATCGCAGACAGATCAGTGGTCTCTCTATCTCCCACCACCACCTCCTTTCCAGTCTTACACCCTCTGCTCTTTCCATGCTTCCCCCCCCCAAGGTTTTTGGGTTCAAGTTCATGGTTTTGGCAGGGCACACATGGTCCACCATCAACCTCCTTATGGTGAAACTACCTAAATCCAGAAACACTGCTCACCTCCACTCATTGTTCATCTTTTTCCCCACCTGTGGAACCAACTTCCACATTCTCTTCAGTCTCATTCGTCCCTTCAGGTCTTCAAGACAGCTATTCACCACCATCTCAGACCATACCATGATCTTTTCTAGCCTCGTTAACCTACTCCCATCCCTCCCCCCCCTTCCTCCATCCAAATTTTTATAGTTTTGCCTCCTTGGAGTTTCCTTCTGTATCCATCTTGTCCACCCCATGCAACCTCTCGTCCAATTCCTCCCACACCGTTTGTTTGTCCAAGTCTCCATCTATTTGTCCTTCAACTCCACTGTTCGTATTTCCCCTTCTCATTACTGTTCCTTTTGTTCTGTTGCATCCTGATCTATTCAGTGTTCCAGCTCTTCCATGAGCCTTGAATATGTATACAAAAAAACCCCACCAAAAAACCCTGAGCAACAGGAAGATTCCATTTATTCATTAAAACAAAATGGGCTCATTATTGCCATAATTTTTTCATGAACAGTACACAAGTCTTGCGGAGGAGCAGGAAAATCACTCGGAGGACAAGGACATTAGGAGTCAATGGATAAATCAAGACTATTATGGGACATAGAACTAGTCTGGCTCTTGAAGTCAGTGTCGGGGGACAGGTAGAACTGATGAAATCAACCGGACGTTACTCAAGGTGTGCTAACCGCTGTGGGAAGCGAGGGAAAGCTGACATTTTGGGCGTTCTCCCTTCATCCCCCTTTTTTTTTGCTCCAACAAAGGGTTAACACTGACAATTGTTGGCTTCTCCTCGCTCCCCACAGTGGTTAGCATACCCCCCCCCCCACTTCAACCTTGTCAATTTCATCCATTATTATGAGATGTGACCAAAAGATAAGTGGTCAGAAGGAAATACAAGATATTTTGCATCTTGGAAAATAGAAAATTAATGAGTTGATGAAAGGATCGACAAGCAAAAGTAAATGCAAGAGGAAAGATGAGAGGATGATGTCATACTTACCTTTACCTTCCATTTGGATTTCTAATGCTAGAGCATTAGACCTATTGATGTTACTTGACCTTTGTGAGTTTACTTATTCTACGACTTGATTTGGCATCGATGTACGACGACGGTCTACTTTTTTCAAAGTGAAAACAAACCATTGATCAAAACTTAGTTCCCTAATGATCCAACACAATAAATCCTTCAGTGTCCTCAAATAAGTCTGGGATCTCAAAAGATTCCCTGCCAACCCATTGGGGAAGTGTCATAGTGATGTCATTGTCATGAGGAATTGTCAAATCCCCAAAACCTGTTTTGTTTTTGATTTGAGGTGCCATGATAGGATCAGCACTCTTCTCAATCGTCGTGTCTTGCCCACAGTCCTTTTCAGAGTTCTTTTGCCAGTCGCCCTCTTGGTGCTTTGCCCTCTCCTTGGCCAAAGTTCTAGGCATGACGGTAAGTTGCCTCTTTACCTTAGCTGGAAGTACCGGTAAATCACGAGAGCAGGTCATCTCGCTTGAAGGGAATTGATAGGAGTCGATGCTTTGTGGAAGCAGATTGCTGGAGAGAGAGTCTCCAGCATTCACATTAACAATCATAGGCATCAAGATATTCCGTTCTGCCGGATCCTCAGCAGAGTTTTCCATCACAACTGTTTGGTGAGATGCTGCATGAACGCCCGAGTCCTGTGCGAGGAAACCTGGTGAAGCAGATGCTGGACAATGGCTTGGGTTGGTGCAGGTGTCTTTCTCCTTCAATTCTTCCAGACTCTGTGTGCCTGGAAAATGTAACAGCACCATTCTATGTCCAAAATTATTGAAACATTTTAAAGACTTTACGCATCATATATATACAACAAAATCAGTGCAAACCCAGCATACACTAAATTTGCAAAAGTATTGGGACGTCACAAAAAAACTTGAAATTAACCCTCCAAACCAGCATGTGCATGCACACTTTCCCACAATGCAAGGCAGCATATGCTTTTCAAAGTCGTTCAGCGAGTATTGAAACTCAGCTGTAATCAAGATCCCGTGAGGCAAAGAGCCAAATGACCTTCAACATGGAATGGTTATCGGGTGCCAGAGGTCCCTGACATTTCCATCACAACGGACCTTTCCAAGGTCAACTGTGGGTAATGTCATTAGGAAATGCAGGATAACAGGCTGTGCCAAAGTTGAGTAAAACAGCCAGGCTAAAATTGACAGATAGGGCTTGGAAAACCTTGAAATGTGAAATACCAATCTACATATCAACAGTTGCTACAAAGTGATGGTGACACCTCCTTCCTCAGTGATAGTGACACCTCACCTGATTACCGAGTATCTCTAACCACTTTGTATTAATGGTGTATCTTTAAGTGTGTATTGGTTCTTGCCAATTGTGTTCGTGTATTAACCCCACAAATTGACAGGCAAATCCCCTAATCCATCTTCAATTCCAAATCAAAAGTGAAAGTCCAAACCGTGTCTGTTGCCAAAGATGGGGCAACACCCCGTTAGAAATTAAATAAGATGGCACACATTATTACACTACTGGTAATATCATGAATGTACAGGTACAGGTGTGGCTCATCTAATACAATTTCTCAAAAATGAAAAGCCTCCACACCTCCAAATGCAACACTCAGGCAACTCCAGCCTGAAAACCAACACAAATGCTGAAAGCTGTACAATCGTGATGGAACGACAGGATCACTGAGGATAAACGGTACTCTGATTGCAACAGCAATCACTTACTAAAAAGAGGCGTGTGTGCATGCGTGTCCAACGTGAAGAAGAAGAAGAAGCAACAGAGGCACAACCTCAAGCTTCAGTGGTTACTGCTGTCACAGAATAATTGATTTATTTGGTTGAAAAGCTAATACCTTCATGCCATGTGTTGATAACTATGATTTTGATGAATTTCTGCACAACCGTTTAGGAGGAAATGTCCTGACGGACGGACAGACAGACAAACAGAGCCAATTACAATATCCATCCGATTTTTTTCAAAAAGAATGGGCATAAATATAAATATATATATGAAGGAGAAGGAACACGTGCCACAGGAGAAAAATCTTCACCAAAATCAAATCTCCTTGTACTTGTCACACACACCCAACCTGTCAACCAAGTTTCGTCTGATCTGTCCATAACTTTTTGAGATACCCTTATCACAGACAGACAAACAGACAGACAGGGATGAAAACATAACCTCCATCCACTTTTGGTGATGGAGCTAAGGCCTGTCACATTTGCCACGCGGCCGTGGGGTCTCCAAAATCTACGGCCACTAGCAATTATATGGCGGCCGCAGTATTTCCACGGTCACACAATGCAGCAGTCACATATGTTTTTATTTTTTCGGGGAGCCGCACGGCGTATTTAGAAATCGTGGAGACCGAAAACGTGGGGATGCCGTACGGTCTTTGATTTGATGTCGCACGGTGACCTTAGGGCGTCCCTGCAGGTGCCATAGAATTTTCACGGCAGACGCAAGGTAGCCTCAAGGTGCCCGCAAGGCGACCGCAGGGGGACCCTAAGGTGAACGTGCGGCCAGACGGACGGTAACGAGTAGGTATATATACACCAGTTCTTTTTTTTTACTTAAATAAAAATGTAACAGTTCGGAATATACCAGTACGTGGTGCCCCCAGAATCCAAATTGAATTAGTTCCAAGAGGCTGTTCGGATTGCAAAAAGTTTGATTCCCAAACTATTTTCCAAATAAGAAATAATGGAGTGATTTAATCTGTTCCTGGACCCCAAGAAAACCCACTTTCAACTGAAATTCCCCATGTTTAAGGTAAAATAAGATGAGTAAATGACCTTTGGTGGCGGTGTATTGTATGTAAACTGGTACAATCACCACATCCAAAGGTCCACACAGGCTCGTGCTCCGGCCTGGGTTCCGATCGCTCGCGCACTCTGCGAGCGCTGCCCCCAGGGCAGCTCATCAATCATGATGCCCCCAGAACCACAATCACTTTCATCAAACGCATCGGGCTGAGGTAATCATGAATATTCCAAATTACAACCGGTTTTGCTGTGAAATTAAATCCTTGCCCGAGAGTCCGTCATGCCAAGTGATCGGATTGCTTTTTTGTTATTAATTAAAACACAAGATGAGTTAAAAAAAAAAAAAAAACAGCACAAATCAAGGCGAAAACACGAGGTAAAGTATCGATCGACACACGAGAGATGCTTTCACGAGGACTTCCACCGACGAACTGGATGAACAAAGCGCGAAGATGCGGGTCGAACAAGCGGGGGAGACACGTGAACAAACATGAACCCTTCGTTGTGTTCGGTTTTTTTAAATGTATTCGTTTTTAGGGCAAAATTCATTTTTCATTGGTAAGAGACTACGGCAGCCGCACGAATAACGCAAGCCCACCGTACGCCCTACGTACGGTCGACGTGGAACACAACTACGTCACAACTACGGCATGTCGAATTGGTACGGCCAACGAAGAAATGGAAAAAGTTACAACTCCGCGTTATAATTCCACGGCGACCCCTACGGCCTGTAAAAGATAGCCAAACGGCATAGGGCCACCCTGAGGCCACCACAGAAACTCTGCGGCCGCCGCACGTTTCTGTCAATTCAGAGGGCGTACGGCCGCCGTATCCTCGCCGTAGAGCAAATGTGACTTGTAGACCATGTGGAGGTACTCGCTATTACCTTCAAGGCAACTTTTTGCTTAAAAAGGCAGCCACACTGGCTATTAAAGGTAGTTACATTGACTATTAAAGAGAGTTACATTGGCTATTATGGATTAAATCAGACAAAGACACTGCACGACTCAACCTGATGAAAAGTGGAACCACCACAAGAAGATTACCGTCTTAGAACTCCAGTATTTCTTGCTCTGAAGCGGTTGCTGAACTCGGCTCTTGACTGCTGCTATTACAAAACTCAAGTCCACTATTACATGCTAACCAACCTGAATACTACTGTGTAGTAGATCACCACAGCAAAAGCAGTGCGACACCCGCATTCACAGTTCGTCGTCGGAATCATCGTCAGTTCTGCTTTCATCATCCATAAGTTCTATTTCTGCACGGGTCTGTTCATCGTTGGCGCAGTTTTGACACCCACAGCACTCTGTGCAGGACAGTCCTTTTGACCGGCAAGAACACTGGTTGGTCTCGCATTTCGTCTTCTTGCAATTACATTTAGTCGCCTCTAACAGTTCCTTTGGCGCTGATGGTTTGTTCAGCCAGTGAACAATCACTGCTCCGTTGCATTCCACCCATCCGTGAAATGTAGGAGAAGGGGCTTCAATAAACCTCTCAGTTGTGCGGTGGTGGATCGCAGACTGATAGTTCACTCTTTTGCAATGCAGCATCAGAGCATCGCTTGTAGGCGGCAACTTCTGTTCTCCCAGCGACTGGCTACAGAATAGCTTGCAGCGAGCCTCATCCACACTTCATGGTTGGCTGACTGTACATGGCGCAGACGAATTGTTCCAGGTCGTGAATGATATTCTGATCTAGCGTGAATTCTCGACCAATGCTCCCGAAACAGGTGATGAGATGGGAACCCTTCATCATCAAGTCGAATGGCCTTGTTTTGCCCTTACCGTGGAATGCACTGGTGGTATCACTTCCCGTGAAATTGTGCATACCTATCAACGCATCGCAGACAGAACTTTCCAGGGCATTACTCAGCTTCCTAATGTCAACGACGATAATGTCCTTGGGACTTCCTGTGACCAGATGGAAATTTCGCGCCCGAATCAAATTCGAGTGAGCCAACGCCAACACAAACACATCGGTGTCGAAACTCTCTATGCGCACCGACTCTTCATTCTGTCCCGCATGAGCGGCATGTAGCAGGAGCTTCGTGTCAGCTTCCTCATGGTCACATTCAAGTTCAGTTACTGACGACACAGTCAGGACACCATTCGATGCCTTGATTTTCTCACATTTGCCGGCATGACTGACGTACAACAGCATGTCACCCAGTTTTGCTGGAGAGATGTTTCTCGTCCACAATTCGACGATGAACTCTATCAACGCCTCCTTGTTGGCTCCGCTCAGGAGATAATTGGCCCACTGTTTTGGAAGGGCTTGATCGCGTCTGTAGATGGTTCGTACCTGAAGATCGCCCGCCCTGCCCGCTTGTCTGGCGTGCTCCAGGCACTTGATGCTGATACTTGGGTAAGTATCAAACACCACGTCCAGTCTCGAAGATTGGTTATGTCGTGCTTTGGCCACTACGATGTTCAGCACCATCTCTTCCAGTTTGCCGAAAGTGTTAGGCAGTGAACCAGCCTTTATCGCCTGAATAACGGCCATTCCATCCACAATTGTTGCACCTTGGATAGGCAGAGCGTCCACACGGCAATCGGGCCACAGTTTCAGTCAATGGTTGCGGAGTTTGGCTTTGTCCGTCTTAGCAATCGAACAATCTCCGGATGCCAGCGGGAAAGATATGTTCGCCAGTGGGTACGCGAGCAGATCGTGGAGTGTTACATTGCTTTTCTCGCCAATCAACAGCAGTCGTGTGAAAAGACGATGTTCATTCGCAATTTCAACCTTCGGCGTCTGCTGGTGGGGAGTCGCAGACTTGCCTCGCGCCTTCGAGAAAGTTGCCAATTTGGCCTTCGAAATCGGACTGAAGAATGGGACCTCACCCGAGAGAAGCCGATCACGCATGAATTGCACGACAGCATTCTCTCCCTTGACATACGTGTTCATCAGGTCCGCGGAAGTGGCTGGCGGTGCGATGACACCTGAACTAATATTGACGAGTTCAAGGTGAGCGCCGGAGAAAGGGTTAATCATTTGAAGTACTGTGTCCATCACTTGTACCACCACTGCTTCGTTCTTCTTCGAGCTCGACACATCCAAATCCTTTCTCGTTCGGGGCTCGTCGTGGATACCCACACCATGGACTCACATTTCCTTGCGATTTCCGCACGTGCTGGTTGGGACAGGATCCACTTCTTCACAGCTGTGCTTTTCTGAGTGTAACCAATGATGCCTCCACTGGCCCTATTTAAAGTCTGCTCTTTGATCTGATCACACGCAACACTACTAAATCCATAACGAGTATGCTGTTGGGCAGTCCATTTGCCATCCATGAACGCTTGATAGGTGTCTGGGTGGGAGTGCTCGAGCCCAGCCATTTCCAGCCAGTAAACGGGTGAGTACCTTGCATAGTTTAGGTGATCGTACGCAAAGTACGCAATACGCAATACGTTACGCAATACGTTTAGGTGATCGTACGCAAAGAATTGACGCTCTCCTGATCGCAAGGTGTTTCGGCCAGTTCGAAGTACGAATTGCCCATATAAGCTCCAGTGCTAGCTCCACCATTTCCAAGTAGGGCCATGTAATGTCCACACTTTGGCGTTTGCTCGGGTCATCCCTCACCATGAGTGCTCCCGAGTATAGAACATGTAAATTGAGGTCTGAGTCACCCTGCTCTGGACCCTGGCTGGCTTCATCCTCTGTTGTTGACTCTGTTTCTGTTGTTGAGCTGCTGTCTACCACAGCACCCTGAACAATGGAATCAATATCAATGTCCTTCATGTACACCACTTCGCTCTCAGACATTTTTGGTGGACGATAGAAAATCATGTCTGGGTACCGTTCCTGCAGTCTTTTTTTCAGTCTTGTTGCCTGGTAGTTGGCCTTATTCTGACCTGCGTAAACTCTGAGTAGGTCATTGAACATGTCACACAACTTCTTCATATGTATAGATTGCTTTCCATCAATGAGTCTTACCTGGATTACTTTATCACAGAAAATGTCAAATGTTGAGTCATAGTTCACTTTCTGAGTTTGGCGTTTACTTTCACTCTGTCTGTGGTATGTATCATTCACATACTCATAATAACATTTATGGTGATAACAAACTGCCAGCGCCACACAGTCTTTATCCTTTATAGTTTTCATTATTCTCACATCACGTTCATCTCTCCTCTGCTCAGCAGTTTCCCTCAGCTTTCCTCCATCCTGTGTTTCTGCCAGGGACAACTGATCACGTTGAGATTTTCCTTTGACACGGATGAATTTGTCTTTTTTCTGGCATATGACACAAATTCTTGGCAGTACACCAGCTGATTTGCCAGCCACCCTTTCTACAGAGGTTCTGAGGGATTTTCTACGTATTTTGTGGTATGACTTCTTCGAGTCCGCCCACCACCTCACTGGCTCGAGCTGAAACTGCAGTAGTGCTGGCTTCTGATTTCCTTTTCCTGGCTTCAGTGTGTTCTATATGATCCTTGTTACAAAACGATGCATAGCAGAACCGGTGGCAGCCGGCATCCGCAGGAGGATCAGTCATTGGCAGCAGTTTCATAATTTGATCAGCCAGCAAACAGCATTTGTTGATAGTTTCACTATTTGTGGCGTCGTACCAAGCCTTCACGCACTTGCATACCTTACGCCAGCTCTTATCCGTGAATTGCGTCACTTTCTCATCATCCTCCCCACCCAAGTGTATGAAACAACGCATATTTGGTTGTTGAAAGACCAAAAATCACTCGAAATCACACGACAACCATGGGCGCCGCCATCTTGATTTGTTGTTTCCTGGTCGTTTCCTCCACGATTACAAGCATGCCACGCCCACTTCACGGCGGTAATTTCAAATGGTAATAACTGTCGGTGTGTCAACTTGTGCATATGGAAACAAGTAGGAATTTCAATGGTGTGTTCTCATTAATGTACAGGGTGAATTTCATTTAGATTGGTGATCTGCACAACGAAACTGAACGAACCGACCCACCTCCACATGACCTATTAGGCCTAACCAGCAATATCACGATCGCCCTTTGCAGCACTACCGGGTACAAAACCCCACCTACCTCGATTAAAAGCACTTCTATCAGCAGGTTTTTCTCTTGCGGTACGTGTTCCTATTAACTTTGGATTACAATTCAAATTTGTAAATTCCCAAAAACGACATCATAACACTTACACCCAAGTATGACAGCCTGCATTACAAACACAACTAATTTAAAGCTGACCGAAGGTTGTTGTTTTTTCAGGTTTGAGTTTTTCTTACTCAAAAACAAGTTCTTTCCCTGGCCTTAGTGAGCAGTAACATGTACTATTATTCATGGTGCCACTAGTAATAGTTCTTCGTAATCCATAAAAGTGAATGTTAATGAGTTATATTCATATATTATTTTAGTTTTATTGACTACTAGCAGTGGTACCCCAGTGTTGCCTGGTTACGTTTTAAGTCCTGTTGGCATTTTGAAAAAAAAAAATCTAATTTTGTTTATATTCTATTTTTTTTTTTTTTTGTGGGGGCCTAAAACACTTTGCTACACCTACTAAAGAATGCTATGGGATCATTTAATATTACAGTACCTTTCATATAGCTTTTTAAAATTAAAATAAAAAAATCCAGTTTTTAGCTCCTCGTGCAGGATCTCGAAGTCTTACTCACGTTGTTGTTCTTCATCTTCTTCTTGTGGACTTTTTTGTTTCACAGCCTACAGTTTTCAGCAAAACTTCCTGAAACTTGGCGTATATATGTAAAAATACCCTGCGCAGACAGTAACCATCTCCGATTTTAAAAATTCCTCCGAGAAAAAAAAAGTTACGACGTCAAAATATCTCCGCTAATGGAAATCGCCTAAAAAATTATCTCCGAAACTAGACAATCTTTTTGAATTCTGTTTGTGGGAATTGAACAGGGCATTAGCAGAGATGAATTACCACACATGATACATCACTATGACGTCATGTCAATTTTTATGACGTCATTCCTATTTTTTGATTCACAACCCAGAGTTTTCATCGGATCTTCCTGAAACTTGCCATGTATATGCAGAAAGCCCACGCACAGGCAGTAACCATCTCCGATTTTGGAAATTCTTCCGAGAAAAAAAAGTTGACGTCATAATATCGCCGCTAATGGAAATCGCCTATTCCATTATCTCCGAAATTAGGCAAGCTGTTTGAATTTTGTTTGCGGGAATCAAGCCGGGTATTAGCACAGATAATTTATCGCAAACCTGATACATCACAATGATGTCATATTAGTTTTTATGACATCATCATTAAGAGGACGAGGATCTTAGCTCATTTGAGCTTGTTTTCATAATTCACAAAGAAAAATTGTTTTGTCTAAAACACTCCCCGGTACTCACTGATGAACCTTTGAAAGTTTGACGAAGATCCATTCAGCCATCTCTGAGAAAAATGGTGAGACACACAAACAAACAGACAGACAGACAGACAGACAGACATACCTCATGTGATAGAGATGTTTCCCCATTGTTATTTTGTTTTTTCTTTCCTATTGTCTTTTCAGCTCGTGTTCTTTACACCGACAGCACAGACAGAATACTGTTGTAGTTCGCCATGTTTCGATTTCTTGTTTACATCGATTCAACGACAGTAAAGTTTATGATATAGTACACCAGCATAAGGGAAACTAATCCTTTATCTAGATTCCAGAGTAATTATCCTTGCATACCTGTCATAGAACAATGACGGCACCACGGCGGGTAAAGGTTCAGCCATGCTCGTTTTGGACCGTTTCAAAATCCAAAGTAAAAGGAAAAGCTATATAATATCACACGTATTGTTTAAAGTTATCGATGATAACCAGTTTTATTCAAGTAACTACTGAACCTTGTCTCCTTTCACTCCTCAAAGTAATACTCTTCGACTCCACATCACGTGACCATTCAAAGTTCAGTAAATTACCACAACAAGGTTGTATTTAATTCATGATTGTACTGCCATAGTAACTAGTGTACCATTAAGAAAATACACAAGTGTCTCCCATAATAATTTAAACCTGGTGTATTTAATAGTTTCATCAACCAGCGTGCCTTGTTACCTCCACCACCACCGAAGGTGGATGGAGGCAATGTTTTCACCCCTGTTTGTTTGTCTGTCTGCGAGCAGGATATCTCAAAAAGTTATGCACGGATTCAGCTGAAACTTGGTGGACAGGTTTAGTGTGTGACAAGGACGAATTGATTAGATTTTGGTGTAGATCAGAATTATATGCGATTCTTCACCATTGAAAGGTAGGGCCAAAAACGATATGCAACATTATATTTCAAAAACGCTTGGACAGATGATGACAAAACTTGGTGGATGATTTGGGGAGGTGACAAGAACAAGCCGTTTAAGATTTTTGTTAAGGACCAGATGCAGATCCGACCTATCAGCGGGATGCAAAATGAAAACTGATCAGCTTGGCAGGGGTATGCGCTCTACTGAGTGCCGTTCCAGTTGAAAATTATGTCATCTCAGCGATGTCCAGAACTGGAATAGCCTCGAGCAAAACTGCACAACCAGATCACTTTTGCATCAGTCACAATTCTTACCATGCAACAGTTGTGGCTTGAAGAACATGGGGATGTGCGTTTGCCATTTCAGGGGTAGTTGTAGGTTCTGGTGTCGAACCCTCTGTACCAGGCCAGGCCGGAGCTGATGAATTATCTGCAAGTTTCATCAATCAATGGTTAAAAATGATAGATTTCATCAATAAGGGCAATAGTGTCATATTATTTCCATAACAACCCACAGACGTGGTTCTTCACAAGTAACAAGTGAAGGTCACATGGTTATTAATAAAATGAAGGCACAAATACAAGTTCAAAATCCAAGCTGGAAATGAGCATTAGATCCAAGCTTAAAAGCCTTGTTTCACCAAACACTTTAACTTTGCAATGTTACAATTACAGTTGTGGAACGGAGAAATTGATGAAAGATAAAGAATTGCAAATTCCTCTCTCAATGCAGTATATCTTTCACCTGCATTTGCACCCTGTGCAGTTACACGGATGTAATGAGCGGCATTCCTCTGCACATTAAATGGTGTGAAATAAGTTTTTGACACCGTTGGTTGATTGGAGTCAATAAAGTACGTTTATTGTTTATGGATGGTATTCATCATAATGTCTGCTTTATAGTTTATAGCAAAGTTTTCGATGGGTGTACAAGTTTGTTCAGGAATAATTGATAGGTCACATGGTTTGGCAGCCATATTGGATTGAAGAAAATATTAAATAACGTTTTCTCTGGAACCGCTTAATCAATCGACATGAAACTTCACAATTATGATCTAGTTGTGATGGGGAATATATGTTTTAAATTTCAACTTCATCGGACACATGGTCTGGCAGCCAGAATTATTTGATTTTTTTTTGATCTGGGTTCTATTTTATTTTTTTATTTTTTTTTGAGTAAGGCTCACTTGGCTGTGCCTGGATAGTTTTGAGGGTAGAGGAGTGGCAGCTGAAATGTGAATCCTCTCCAGGTTCCTCCTGATGACTTTATCTTTGCTTTTTGCTTGTTCGGGTTTCCTTCTGATGACTCCAATGCAGGACTGCATCTCTTTGGTCTTCCATTTGATTATTCCAGCGCTTTCGAAGAAAAGCGGGAATATTGTGATTGTCTCCGCCGTCTGTTTTACCGATGTACATACATAGAGAGAATTGCCTTATTATTTCCGTCAACGAAGGTGAAGGAGGTTATGTTGTCACCCCTTTCTGTCTGTTTGTGTTTGTGTGCAGGATATCTCAAAAAGTTGTGGACGGATCCGGATGAAATTTTGTGGACAGGTTTGGTGTTTGACAAGGACGAATTGATTGCATTTTGGTGAAGATCCGAATCCGGATCTGGGTACGAGAATTATTTAATTCTCAAAGTGATTCTTCAGCGTTGAGAGATCGGGCCAAAAACGATAAAGGACTGTATAGCACGATTTCAAATATATATTGGGCCCGATATGTTCTCATGGATCAGGCATTATGTGGCGGAGGTATGCACTTTACCGAGTGCCCTTCTAGTTTAATATAGGATTATTTTACGATTCATTACCAAATTGATTTGGAAAAGAAGCCGAAACGTTGTTTTGTTAAATTTTATAGAAAACTTGAAATTCACATGGCATGCCGTGCACGAGAGCAAGGATACGGATCTTAAAAGGGGTAAAATCTTACAGCCGAAAGGTGTGTGATGTCACACGAATTCTGAGGTTGTGATTTGTTCACAACATTTAATCTCAGACTGCCATCAGGATAGCCTGATGATTCAAATCAAAAAGTATGTTGAAGCCAAAGTCTGCATCAACTCTGAAAACTAGCATTCCTGCCCACAGATGTGGTTGTCAATCCTAATCAGGTAAATTCAGAGGTTTTTGGATTGACAAAGAGACCAGTATCCCCATGGAAACAAGTATTTGTTACCCAGCCTACCAGGAACTCCAAAGGTTGGTAAGGTTGTTTTTTTTTTTCTTTACACTGTTATCTGTGTATATTTCTGAGTTGCAAGTCCAACAAAATTGTACAGCATCACTTGACAAGGAAAATAAACTGAAGTGCCACTATGCAATAAATAACAGTGTTGTTGCAATGTTGCTAAAGTCTGCCAGGATGATGCAGATGTAGCACACTTACCTTTGAGATGTCTGGTCTGGGTTTGATTCCTGACCCAACGATAAACTGTCGGATTTTTGATTGGATTTAGGTCGGGACTCTGACTGGGCCACTCAAGGCCAATTATCTTTTTGTGACATAGCCACTCCAATGTAGCTTTGGCTGTGTGCTTCAGGTCATTGTCATGCTGAAAGGTGAACTTCCATCCGAATTTCAGCTTTCTTGCAGGGGGCTGTGGGTTTTCCTCTCGGATGTTTCTGCATTTTACTCAATCCATTTTCCCTTCTATCCTGACAAGTGCCCCAGACCCTGCTGATGAGAACTATCCCCATAACATGATGCTGCCACCACTATGCTTCAAGGTAGAGATGGTGTTCTTTGGGTGATGTGCTGTGTTGGGTTTGCGCCAAATGTAACGTTTTGCATTTCAACCAAAAAGTTCCATCTTGGCTTTGTCAGACCACAAAACTTTTTGGCACATGGCTTCAGAATCTCCGGAGTGGTTTTTTGCATACCTCAAACGGGACTCAAGATGGACTTTTTTCAGTGATGGCTTCCTTCTTGCAACCCTGCCATACAGGCCTGACTTGTGCAATGCTTGGGATATTGTTGTCACATGCACACAGTGACCAGTCTTTGCCTAAAGGCCTGTAGCTCTTTCAAAGTTGCCATTCGCCTCTTGGTGACTTCTCTGATCAGTCTGCTCCTTGCTTGGTCATCCAGTTTAGAGGGACACCTGATCTAGTCAAGCTCGTGGTGGTATCACATGCCTTCCACTTCTTAATGATTGTCCTGACTGTGCTCCAAAGGATATTCAAGCAGTTTGAAATATTTTTATGCCCATCCCCTGATCTATGCCTTTCCACAACTTTATCCTGGAGGTCTTTTGAAAGCTCCTTGGAACTCATGGTTGAGTCAGTGCTGTGAAATGCACTACCCAGCAAAGGAAACCCACAGGAACAGCCGATTTTATTTCTGAAAGAATCAGAATCGCAACAACTTAACACAGGTGGAGGCCAATTAACTTGGTGTGTGATTTTGAAGGTGGTTGGTTACACCTGAGCTAATTTACAATTGCTATTATAAGGTATGGTGGATACTTATCCAACAAAGATATTCTAGTTTTGTATTATTAATTAATTTCCTGAAATTTGAAGAATTTGTTTTTCAGCTGGAAGCTGTAGGTTACGATGTGTAAATAAAGGTGGAAAAAGTCTGATTTAATGCAATTTAATTCCAGGCTATAAAGCAACAAAAGGTGAATTTTTTTAAAGGGGGTATAGATTTTCCATAGGCATTTTCCATTTAAGCCTGGTGTTGGCGCAGTGGTTAGGGCAGCGGCTTGGGACCCAAAAGGTCCTGAGTTCAAGTCCCCTTGGGACACTGAATTAATATATATATATATATATATATATATATATATATATATATATATATATATATATATATATATATATATATATATATATATATATATATATATATATATATATATATACATATATATACATATATACATATTAGCCTGGTGTGTTGGCGCAGTGGTTAGGGCAGCGGCTTGGGATCCAAAAGGTCCTGAGTTCAAGCCCCATTGGGCCACTGAATTAATACACCAGGGGGTTGACTCAGCCTTCATCCTTCTGAGGTTGGCGAAATAAGTACCAGTATACTGGGCCGGTGTATACCCCGGTTAAAATAGGTGTACCATATCCCTGTGTTGTAAGAGGCGACCAGGGTTGTGTCAGGAAGGGCATCCGGCGTAAAACATGTGCCAAATCACTATGCGGATCATATGGATGATCCGCTGTGGCGACCCCTAACGGGAGCAGCCGAAAGAAGAAGAAATATATATATATATATATATATATATATATATATATATATATATATATATATATATATATATATATATATATATATATATACCAAGTCGAAAACACCAGGGGGTTGACTCAGCCTGCCATCCTTCCGAGGTCGGCGAAATGAGCACCAGTTGTACTGGGCCCGGTGTATGCCCCGGTTAGAATAGGTGTACCATATCCCTGTGTGTCGTAAGAGGCGACCAGGGTTGCGTCAGGAAGGGCATCCGGCATAAAAACCTATGCCAAATCATTATGCGGACAACAAAACGAATTTCCATACCGGATCAGTCGAGGCCCGGGTTACCAACGACCGCCACCGGTGGTCAGCAGGGTACCAGTGGAAATTGTGCTACTGCTGGGCGAAGGAGGAGAAGGAGACGGGGAAGGCGAGTCCGGAGGCAGTGGGAGAGGGGGAAGGGTAGAAGTGTGGAGGTGAGAGTTGGAACTGAATGTTGGGATGATGACTGGCAAAGGGCGAGAGTTGGCTGATATGATGGAGTAAAGAAAGGTGGACATACTGTGTGTACAAGAGACCAAGTGGATGGGGAGTAAGGCGAGGAGCATTGGCGGTGGTTTCAAACTGTTCTACCATGGTGTGGATGGGAGGAGAAATGGTGTCGGGGTAATCCTGAAGGAAGATTATGTCAAGAGGGTATTGGAGGTGAGGAGAGTTTCTGACCGAGTGATGAGTGTGAAGTTCGAAATTGAAGGGGTGATGATGAATGTCATCAGTGCATATGCCCCACATATGGGGTGTGAGATGGAATATAAAGAAGATTTCTGGAGTGAGTTAGATGAAGTGGTGGAGAGTGTATCCAAGGATGAAAGAGTGGTGATTGGAGCAGATTTCAATGGACATGTTGGGGAAGGGAATAAAGAGGATGAGGAGGTGATGGGGAGATAAGGTCTCAACAAGAGAAATGTGGAAGGGCAAATGGTGGTAGAGTTTGCAAAAAGAATGGAAATGGCAGTGGTAAACACGTATTTCAAGAAGAAGGAGGAACACAGGGTGACATACAAGAGTGGAGGAAAGTGCACACAGGTGGATTACATCTTAAGTAGGAGATGTAACCTGAAAGAGATTAGTGACTGTAAGGTTGTGGCAGGGGAGAGTGTAGCTCGACAGCATCGATTGGTGGTCTGTAGGATGACTTTAGAGGTGAGGTTGAGGAAGAGAGTGAGGGCTGAACCAAGGACCAGATGGTGGAAGCTGAAGGAGGAAGACTGTTGCATGAAATTTAGGGAGGAGGTGAGACAGGCGTTGGATGGTGGCAAAGATGGGTGGGATGATTGGGCAACGACAGCAGAAGTTGTGAGGGAGATAGCTAGGAAGGTACTTGGTGTGACATCTGAACAGAGGAAGGAAGATAAGGAGACTTGGTGGTGGAATGAGGAAGTACAGGAAAGTATAAGGAAGAAGGGGTTGGCGCAAAAGAAGTGGGATAGTCAGAGAGATGAAGAAGTAGGCAGGAGTACAAGGAGTGGCATCGAAAGGCAAAAAGAGAGGTGGCAAAGGCCAAGGAAAAGGCATATGACGAGCTGTATGAGAAGTTGGATACAAAAGAAGGGGAAAAGGATTTATACCGATTGGCAAGACAGAGGGACCGAACTGGGAAGGATGTGCTGCAGGTTAGGGTAATAAAGGACGCAAATGGGAATGTGCTGACGAGCGAGGAGAGTGTGTTGAGAAGGTGGATGGAGTACTTTGAGGAGCTGATGAATGAAGAAAATGAGAGAGAGAGAAGGTTGGAAGAGGTGGAGATAGTGAATCTGGTTGTGGGGTGGATCAGTAAGGATGAAGTGAGGACTGCTATGAAGAAGATGAAAAGTGGAAAGGCGGTTGGCCCAGATGGTATACCAGTGGAGGCATGGAAGTGCTTAGGAGAGATGGCAGTGGGGTTGTTAACAAGATTGTTTAATAAGGTCTTGGAAAGTGAGGGGATGCCGGAGGAGTGGAGATTAAGTGTACTGGTTCCGATTTTCAAGAATAAGGGTGATGTGCAGAGCTGTGGAAATTACAGAGGGATAAAGTTGTTAAGCCACACCATTAAGTTGTGGGAAAGAGTAGTGGAAGCGAGGTTGAGAGGAGAGGTGATGATCTGTGAGCAGCAATATGGGTTTATGCCAGGAAAGAGCACCACTGATGCGATGTTTGCTTTGAGAATGTTGATGGAGAAGTATAGGGAAGGCCAGAAGGAGTTACATTGTGTGTTTGTGGATTTAGAGAAAGCTTATGATAGGGTGCCAAGAGAGGAGTTGTGGTATTGTATGAGGAAGTCGGGAGTGGTGGAGAAGTATGTGAGGATCGTGCAGGATATGTATGAGGACAGTGTGACAGCGGTGAGGTGTGCGGTAGGAATGACGGACCGGTTTAAGGTTAAAGTGGGATTGCACCAAGGATCGACTCTGAGCCCTTTCCTGTTTGCAATGGTGATGGACAGGTTGACAGACGAGATCAGACTGGAGTCTCCATGGACTATGATGTTCACGGATGACATGATCTGTAGGGAGAGTAGGGAGCAGGCTGAATCGAGCCTTGAGAGGTGGAGGTACGCACTGGAGAGAAGGGGAATGATAGTCAGTAGGAGTAAGATGGAGTACATGTGCGTAAATGAGAGGGAGGGTGGTGGTATGGTGCGGTTGCAAGGAGTTGAGGTGGGGAAGGTGGATGGGTTTAAATAATTTGGATCAACTGTCCAAAGTAACGGAGAGTGTGGGAGAGAAGTGAAAAAGAGAGTGCAGGCAGGATGGAGTGGGTGGAGAAGAGTTGCAGGAGTGATTTGTGACAGAAGGGTAGCTGCAAGAGTGAAGGGGAAAGTATATAAGACGGTAGTGAGACCAGCTATGTTGTATGGTTTGGAGGCGGTGGCACTAACAATAAGACAGGAAGCGGAGCTGGAGGTGGCAGAGTTAAAGATGCTGCGATTCTCGTTGGGAGTGACGAGGATGGATAGGATAAGGAATGAGTATATTAGAGGGACAGCGCAGGTAGGACGGTTTGGAGACAAAGTGAGAAAGGCAAGATTGAGATGGTTTGGACATGTGCACAGGAGGGAAACGGAGTATATCGGGAGAAGGATGTTGAAGATGGAGCCGCCAGGCAGGAGGAGAAGAGGAAGGCCAATGAAGAGGTTCATGGATACGGTGAGGGCGGACATGCGGGTGGTTGGAGTGTCAATGGAAGATGTGGAGGATAGAGCGAAATGGAGACGGTTGATCCGCTGTGGCGACCCCTAACGGGAGCAAGCCGAAAGAGGAAGAAGAAGAAGATTTTCCATAGGCATTGTATATGATTAACCAGATCAACAATGAAGTACCATAGCCACACTAGGGTGGTTCACAAGATAATGGTATAAGTAAAAGTTTTCCAAATTTTGCCAGATCGCATTTTCCCTTGTTCCTATTGACATTTTGAACATCTGTACCAAAAATTGAGCCAATAGGACACCAGTAAAGGGTGGCACACTTTTTCACAATTTTTATTGCTCAACCTAAGCTCTATGGACAGTTGCGGAACTTACTGAGTAATTGTTAACATCATGTCCCAAGCTCTTTGCTGTCACTATGAAGGATGCAGCAGCCTGACGATTGGATAGACCCTCTCTGTCCCATGTTGTTGTCAATGAAGCAACAAGTACTGCAGACGAGCCTCGCTTCTTTAATTCTGCATGTGAGATATGGCTGGGCTTGGCAGGCATTGCCCTGTAAGCGAACTCTTCGTCTGAACCATCTTCAGAGGCTGTTGATGAATCTTGTCCAACTTCTTCCCTCAATCGAGATAGCGTGTGAGTACCTCGGATACACTTCTGTTTTGCCATTGTTTCTGCACTGTGTTCAGCTCTTGTGTTTCTCTCAGCTTCTCTTGCCCTCTTTCTCTTATCCTTCCCTTGCTGAACCTTGTCTACACATCCAAAAGAGCATGACATCCGGTCTTCTCTTTGGCACCTTAGAAATTCTTTGTCTTCTTCGGGGATCTTCAGGTCGAATATGTTTGCTGCAGCAATATCGAAGAGGTCCTGAAGATCCCCTAGCCAAGTTTCACGACGTAAAAGAGCTCCATCCGTCTCTCTGTTTTTCTCTTTTATTAGTTTATTGTACTCCGCATACAGCTTCTTGATCTTTTTTCGAAGATTGGCATCCATCATTGTCGGTAAACTGGCTCTCTCCCATATCTTCTTTACTTCATCCATTGTTGCTGTTGTGGCCTTTGCTAATGCCTTCCCCTCTTCAATATGATAGAGGAGGTGGAGTAGCACTTGCTCCTTTGAGGGAAGGCGAGCTCCTAAAATGGAAGGTAGAGGGGGCTTCTCGAGCAAGTTACATTTCTTTCTTGATGCCATTATTCCTGAAAATAGAAAAAAAACGTCAACATTGTGAAAAAGTGTGCCACCCCTAAATGTGCAGCAATTGACTCCATTTTGGTACAGATGCTTACAATGCCAATTGGAACAAGACAAAAAGCGATCTGGCAAAATTTTGTGAAAATAAATTTTGTGAAACACCCTAAGCCACACCCATGGGGCGTACGAGGTGGGGGGGAGGGTCAGTCAAAGGCTGGGAGGCAAATACCCCCTCCCCCCCCCCAAAACAAAGGCCAGCACGTAGCTTTTATAATTCAGGCATTGAAATATCACGATGACAAAATATCGAGAGTTGACAGAATGGTTACCTGTGATGCAAAAACTCACGTGAATAGTCATATATTTGACCCTTTTTGCAATTATCAATCGTAATCCTTTTGGGGTTAAAATAATCCTAAACCAGAGAGTTGGTGTCAAAGCCACCCAATGCTCGCCTGTTTATACATTTATTGTTTTTAAAAGACTAGTCTAATCATATTTTTTATAAAGCATTGCAGTGAAGTCTGAGCCAAATAATTTTAAAGCAATATATGTATTTGTATATTGTAATCAGTAAACTAGTACACATATTAAATGAATGGCAAGCGTCTAGTATAAACAGGCGAGCATTGGGTGGCTTTGACACAATCTTAGGTTGAAATTTTTTTTTAAAATTTAATCATTTGTTAATTTCAACTTCACTACACCAATAATATACCCCAAAGGAACCTCCATGCCAAATATCAGCATCCTTGTACACATATTAAATGAATGGCAAGCTTCTAAATAACTTGCACCAAAAACTTTAACATTTTCACGGTCACGCTGACGTTGATGCTCACGCTCACGCTCACGCCGGGGGTATCGCTATAGCTCTCTGTTCTTCGAACAGCCGAGCTAAAAATACGATAAATATCGAATTTATTATACATCTGGCAAGTGGCAACTCTGCCTGACTCCCAAGGCTTCGCCTGCCAACAAGCACTACAGCAAGTGAAATGACGAATTTCTGTCCATGAATGCGTGTCACGCAATCATGCATATACAGAAACACATGGCCGAGGGTACAGCAATCGCGAGAACGTGAGAATCGCAAGAATAGGTCAACCTCCTTCTTCAAAAGGATAAATTCCTTTTGATCATTCTTGTTGTTTTTTTCCGAGTGATCTTTTTTTTTTAAACTTGTTCTATGACTAACTGACTGACTGACTGTGACGCACACACGCACACACGCACGCACGCACACACGCACGCACACACGCACACACCACCTTGGAGGATGTGACACCGAGCTGTTAGGGTTAGGGTGATGAACATCCATAAACAGGGTGATGACACTCGTCTGGTTTGACAGTTCCCGTAACTTCGTTCAAGCTCTCATGCTCAGCAATGGTTGTCCCCTCATTCATTCATTTTGTGTGCAGCCAAGGGTTGCTGGTTTGCATCATTGCTGGAAGTATCGCTGTGCCACTGATGCAGTGCCCTTTGTCAGTCAGGGCAGGAATTTGTAATTTGTTCAGGGTGCCGGCAAGAGCTCACCTCCTCTTTGTGAAGGACACTGTGGAATCTTTAACATCCAACTAATGCGAACAGACAGGAAACCCAGTTTAACATCCATCTAAATGGATGGCACACATGTTGATGAATCACCCTGCCTGTAAAACATTGGGACGATCGTTTATCGATGGGTCAGGATTTAAACCCAGGCAAGACAGCTTAGAGGTGAGTGTGTGTGTGCCTCTCGGCCATCCTGCCAGCCCAGTTGTCCTCAAATCACCCTGGTAGTGTATTTATAGACATTACTTGTGAGTAATAGCCTTATAATCGGTATAACTATTTTCAATGCATAAATTTTGTTGTTGATGTTCATAATGATGCATTCGGAGCACTCTTGTACCTTGCTGCTGGACATCGGACGCTTTGCTGTATCAATCCACCCATCACCATCATCTTGTGAAGAAAAAAAAAATAAAGATGCATTTTCAATTCGTGATCAACAGTAAATCTTCATATGATATTGAAATCAAAAGATGAAAATACAGTCATACAAGACAATACAAACAAATTTGTGCACAGTAGGCCATTTGGCCCATCATGCCTGTGCTACATCTACACCTAAACACTTCCTATAGGTAGTACGAAGACGATACTTTTGAAATGACGGAATCTGCCACAGAATGCTCATTGCCCATCCAGAGAAAACCCTAGAAATAGTGGTATTCGGGGCACCCCAAAGTACATAGTGTTTTCGAGATAAGGATCGTTACCTAAATTGGCTCACAATGGTTCTAAAAGGAGCCGAAAATACTTGAAAAAGTATCTAAGAGAAAGGGTTGTGCCTCCAGATAACAAAAGACTTGGAGAAATTTCTCAACTCACCAAAAGAGCAGCTACTCTTACTACAAACTCCCGACCATGTGAGCTGGTGCAAGGCTCAAGTGGAGGTGCTACTACGCAACCCACCGCCCCCCCCCCCACCCCCCTCAACGGATCACTACCAGTGAATGGACTTTGAACCATGCAGAAGTGCCTCCTGTGAAGATGGCAGGCTTGGTGATTTATTAAATGGACATCTGAAATTGGAAAGACGAAGCTGTGCATCATTACCAAGTAATGGTAACCAAGTGTTCGGCAAAGGATATCTTTTCAACGTGAAAATGCACGAAGCTTTGTTTCTCGAATGGGTGCTTCTGAACCGGATGGGATGGGAACACAGGTGCACATCTAGGGCTTGTGAATGTACAGAGCATTTTTTTTCTTCATGAAGACACTTAATATCAATCATGTTGGGAGGAAGAAGTGTGTGGGGATTGGGGGGGGGAGGGTAATGAGACCAGGAAGGGCTGTTAAAAACATATATTGTTTGATTCTTGGCCACAAAGGCATTTATACTAGATTTTTGTGTCTACTGCTAAAAGAAGAGAGTGTGTGTGTGTGTGTGTGTGTGTGTGTGAGTGAGTATGCGTGTGTGTGTGTGTGTGTGTGTGTGTGTGTGTGTGTGTGTGTGGGTGTGTGTGTGTGGGTGTGTGTGTGTGTGTGTGAGTGTGTGTGTGTGTGTGTGTGTGTGTGTGTGTGTGTGTGTGTGTGTGTGTGTGTGTGTGTGTGTGTGTGTGTGTGTGTGTCCTCCATAACTCAAAAACAATGAAACCTACAGCCTGAAACTTTGCGTGCATACTAAGAAAACTGCAAGGAAGTGCAAGAGTGAAAATTGGATGTTTGGGTTAATTAAAACACCCCTTTTGAAGATAATCAACGGCTTTATTTAATTATATCCTTTATCAGGTGCCATCCTCAGCACCTCGCTCTCTGGGGTCTTAAGGCGTGTCCTAGGTGACCTTGCTCGGGTCTGAAGCTGCCATGTTTTTTGGCCTGTTCAACCATGCCTTGACTTGGAACAGGCCACAACATTTTCTTAACGATAATTTTTTTTTCCACTTTCCTCACTCAGATTATCGAATGCCTGTTCATCATTGCTTAGAATTGCTGTATACATCACTTTTTTAAGTGCTATAGTTTTCATATTCAGAGCTTGGAGTCATTTCATGCATTCTTTGATGCAATTTTCCATGATCTACTCTCATGGACTAAATAAAAGCATATCATCGAAACATGATTTTAGCTTTGAGGATCAAATATCGTCTGGACTAAATAGGTGTCAAAATCTGATAATTTAAAGAAATGACGAGTCTTATATCTAAGCACATATACCTATTTACTTTAAGCAAGCAGGGCTATGGTCTCTCCCTCCTCCACATATACACAAGAAAATGGGAAATTTCAAAAACATTAAACTTAACCTTTTCTACTGTTTGGAGAATTATATTGAGTGAACAAAAGATTTAGGAACATCCAAAATTAACCAGCTTCATTGAGCTAAATGATTTAAGGGTGCATGCAGTTGGAAGAGGGAGATTGAGACATTGGGATGGGGGGGGGGGTTGAGGACTTCGGGTATGAAAGGGGGGTTGAGTACTTGGGTTTGGGGCAGTTGAGGACTTGAAGAAGAAAAGAGGAGAGGATGACAGAGTTGGGTTTGGGGAGTGGAGGCAGAGAGGGCACAGAGTTGGGATCGAAGGGGGGGGGGGTTGAGGACTTGTACGTGTAAGGATTGGCAACCTGAAGTCACATTTTACATTATAAAAAGTTTCCGTGGGTCCCAGATAGTCCCAATGGGTCTTTTGGGTCTTCTAAGTATTTTAAGTTCTCAACGTATTGTTAAGGATTCAGTGGTGGCGGGATTCCGACGATGGCGTCAATCACTGTCCGTAACCTGTTTGGGTTTTCGCACCCTACTCTTGACAGCCAAATGTTACAGATTCGGTGCCACCCTCACCACCGCAGTCTCTGGGGTTATAACGCCGGCTGGTTCGGAACAATTCTCAGGTTACGCATCTCGAACCATGATACCAAAATACACCTGTACCTTGCCAGCTGGGGGAATATACCCCGGTTACAGACTGGTTTTGTCAGAGACCGAGTGGAGTCTACCAGTCTGTAACCATTTTCGTTTTTATATCCAAATCGAGCGGATCCTTCCTCGACGCGGCACGAATTAATTCAAAGCGGCAACTTCATACGAATCAGCCAGATTTAATGGGGACATCGAGGAACACGAAACAAGCAAAACATTCACGACAATGTTTTAATTAATCTATAACCCGTTCTTAACTTGGGATGCGAATTACGGGTTTCGAAGGGGTCCCTAACGAGATAAGTCTTAAACGACATGCAGACAAGACACGGACAGCATGCAGACTAGACAGAGTACTTGGTGATGTTTCATGGACGAGAGGAAAGTGTCAAAAGCACCAATGTGGCTCGTAACAAGCCGATGTCCACAGATTTGAGCCCCAAGCTCGAGCACGCCGCGTGGAAAAATGGAGGCGTCGTCCATTTATCGCAGACCTCACGCACGCACTCTCGCGCGTTCAAACCCCGCGAGGTCCACTGCACCAGAGCGAAAGATCCACGGTGGTATGCTCCAGCTGGCTTTTCACAAGGTCCAGCATATAAGTCCAGGCCTGGCCTGTTCACGAGACAAGGCCAAATCGAGGTGCCGGGCTCCGGCAGGCTGGGTCCATGGGACTCCAAGAAGTCGTCGAGCCATGAGGTGAGTAGGGACAGTCAGAGGCTCCGTCAATAGAAGCAGGATGAACCTGTCGATGACCTCCTCTCGAAGCAGACTACAGACTCACACAGCAGCCAGGTCCTCTCAAAGCAGATTGCCGCCCAACCCTCAGTTTCAGTTTCCTCTCCCTTCAGAATCACCACTGTCTTTCCTTCTTTCTGCTCGCCTGGAAGCCCACAGGCTCCTCCCTTCAGTTTCACTTCCTTTTCAAGGCCACGCCCCCTCTCAGCGCGCTGGGTGCAGTCTCGCCCAGAGAGAGGAAGGAAGAAGAAGAATCTCTCGATCCACCACCAATGTACCAACGATGAACAGCCTCTTACATCTCCCGACACACATGTAACGTCAAATTACCGAACAACCTGGCTAAACATGCATTTAATGGGAGATCTGGGCTAATCCTATATTTAGTAACACACTAAGGGCCATTCCTGCAACAGTATTTTGGATCCTCGTGGTCTTTTGCGTCCTCTGGGTCTTTTGCCTCCTATGGTTATTTTTTGTCTTTTGAGTGTTCGGGCCAAATAAATACGCGGATCATAAACCGGATTTCCATATCGGATCGGTCAAGGACAAGGTTACCAACGACCACCACCGGTACTGTTGGCCAGTAGGGTACCGATGGAAACTGTGTTACTGCTCGGCGAAGGAGGAGCTACGGAGTCTGGTGGGGCGTAGCTACGGTGTGGATCGATGGTTATGCTCCAATGGGGGAGCTCGGTAACACCTGCCAGGTCTCCTGAGACACTTTTTGGCTCCTCCCTCACCCAGGCTCTATAAAAGAGAGCAAACCAGGCATGATCTCTCTCTTTCATCCAGTCTCCAAGCCGAATATCCTCACTGAGCTGAGCACAAGGGAAAGAAGCAAGCAGGGTTGAGTGAGCTGTTACCAAGGCATGCCAGGGTCATCCCGACGTCATCGATGCTCAATTTCAGCTGCATTCCGCAGGCAATATTCGCAACACTTACAGACTTTCTCACACCTCCCCGTTAAGCTTTCACTCACGCACCTTTTCTCCCATATGTGTCTCGTCCACTGCGGACACACAAACAAAAAGAGCGAAGACTACCGTTTCGCACATAATCACATCCCCCCCCACCGAATGTATATATCCACTGCAGCTGCCAGCTTGTAGCAACAGGAAATTATAGGAAATCAACAGCTGTCGGTCTCATGCACGGATATGTCTCATATTACCCTATTTTGCCATGCGACTGATTTGCATCCAGGGACACAAGTTATGTTTCACCATTTTGAAATTGCCACTCTTTCGTCTAAATACTGAAAAAACAATTTAAATTACTGCACAGATTTCTCCAGAGAAACGGCAGGTTACACACACACACACACACACACACACACACACACACACACACACACACACACACACACACACACACACACACACACACACAACGACTTTGGCCACAGTACCGGCACACAATGGTTTGCTCTTTTTGAAAGCTACCGTGGGGTTTTTAAAATCTCCTTCAGCGGTGTCTATTTAATACGAAGGCAAATACGGTGGCCTTCCACCCACGCCATTGTTAGTAAAAGCCTGAACATATTTACTGTGATCCGCACGAGAAACCTCTGAGCTGACGTAATAAATCGATGTTCCTCGCATTCACCGAGATGCAGCGCCTTGTGCCGAGACTGTGGACCATCGAAATAAAGCCGAGTCCTTCCTTTCTAACTAAATAACACTCTAAAAATATTCACCCAACCTACTCTTACCATGGTCTGTGGCCATGTTCGACGTCGGCACATTGGTAATTCAGATCTCGCTCACACAACCACTCCCAGTCCCAGCACACTCGAAACTCCCGCGATACGGCGCCTCCTAAGGCCCAATGTGTTTGGATTTTAAAATCGCGTTTATAAAGCAGTTCAACCAACTCGACTGAACACCGTTTTATTTACTCGTGGGCCCGTTGGTCCATTGGACCAAATTTTCATTGGTCTTCACGGCCTTGCAGCAAACCTGCTTGCTGTTCTGTTTGAGCATTAGCTTACCTTTTCACCAAACCCAGGTGAGCTTAGGCCGGGGCTTGGATGGATGATACATTTGTCATTATCATTGCCAAATTATACTACTATTATTATTGTTGTTGATATTATTATTAATAATTAATAGCTTATCATTATTTTTGTTATTTATTTTGTAATTTGAAGGCCATGCTGTGGAAGGACCTATTAAGCTGCTCTATACACCTCAATATCACGTGCGTTTAAAACTTGGGAAAAATTACTGATTATTTGTAGTTAATTAGCCCGATCAACTCAGGAGATCATGACGATCATTTTGTTGTTTCACACTCCACAAAAACACACACACATCATCAATTTATCGTCGATGCTGAATAAACGTGGTACAGATAATCACTCATCTTTGAACGAAATGTAACCGGTCGCCGAAAAAGCAGTGCCGCCCTTTTCACCTCGAAAAAAATTGCCACCAAAAACGAGAATAACATTTTCAAACGCTTTGTGAATCGCAATGTTAAAACATGAGATTATCAATTGTTTACCTTTCTGTTACAACCTGTGTTCGATTATTCATTATTTTTGGGAATCACCTCAGCGTTGGAGTACTTGTTTAAGTGCTGAAGCCACTTTTAGTATCGAAAAAAGAGAGAACAGAAAAGAAGGACAAACATGAATGAAACTGTAATCGTGCATTCGTGGTCGAAAACATTTTAAACTTGAACAATTTTCCCCTTTGAATGGAACCATCCCAGCCGAGGCTGGATGTTGGCAAACTCAAGGATGAGAGGGTAGCTGAGGAGTTTGAGAACAAGCTGAGTGGAGATTTGAGGAGTCTGGGTTCTTTGGGGAATTCTGAAGAGTTGTGGAGTGCCTTCAGGACCACCGTCCTTGATGTTGCCGGTGGATGTCTTGGAACTCACCGCAGGGCAAATTAGAATTTTGTCTCTCAAGGGACACTGGATACCATTGACCAGAGTCGCAGGGCCAGGCTGAATGGCAGAGCTGAGCTGTTCAGGGAGCTGAGGCGTAAAACTGTACGTACGCTGAGGGTGGACAAGGAGGCCTATGTGCGAGGAATCTGTGAGGGAGTAGAGCATCACCTGTGGTCAAGGGATTCTCGTCCTGCTTACAGGGGAAGTTGCGCATTGCGTTCCTCCAAGCCCGTCCCTCGGTGTACTGCAGTTAGAGCAGAGGATGGTAGGCTCTTGACAGAGGAGTCCGAAATGAAGGCCCGCTGGGCCGGTTAATTGGAGCGGTTGTCCCAGGCTGATCCACCAGCTGTCGAGTTGTACGTCAGGGGTGTTCCTATCTCTATTGCTGACCTGCCAATCAACTGTGATCTATGTTTGTTTGTGGAAACACAGGCTGCAGTGAACTGGTTGAAATGGGGTAAAGTTCCTGGGATCTGTCACATCCATGCTGTACTTCGCAAGGCTGGTGAAAATCCTGTACTCGTGTCGTAGCATACAGTTCTGTGCTCTGCCTGGAACACAGGCATCATCCCATCTGACTGGAAGAGGGGCATTGTTGTCCCTCTCTGGAAAGGGAAGGGTGGTCGCCAGGACTGCAACAACTAACGAGGGGTGACGCTGCTCTCAGTGCCGGGCAAGGTCTTCGCTTGGATAATTCTTGATCGGGTTCACCACCATCTGCTTGAGCACCAGCACCCAGAGCAGTCAAACTTTACACCAAAGCGGTTAACTGTATTCTTGCCCTTTGGGTCCTCACCGAACGCAGATGAGTTTTGGCATGGGCTGCTTGCAGCCTATGTTGATCTTTGTAAAGCATTTGATTCAGTGAATCGGGATGCCCTCTGAAGGATTCTTGGTCTTAGTGGGGTACCACCAAAACTGATTGATCTGATGTCTGAACTATACTCTGGTACTGAGAGTGCTGTGAGATGTGGTGATACCATCTCTGACTTATTTCCAGTTGTAACTGGAGTTCATCAGGGGGTGTGTACTGGCTCCCACACTTTTCAACACTTGTATGGACTGGATTCTGGGGATGATGTCAGAGGGATCAAGTTGTGGTGCATCGTTTGGGAATATCAAGATCGCTGACCTTGATTTCACAGATGATGTAGTCATCTTTGCGGATACTCCAGATATCCTTTTTGGGGCCCTCGAGATGCTAAATGAGGAGTCGGAGCCTCTGGGATTACGAGTTTCCTGGGTCTACACTAAGACCCAGGCTTTCAATGACATATTGGATGCTGCTGTCCTATGTGTAGTTGTTTATGGTGAGGATGTTGAGATCACGGAGAGATTCACTTACCTTGGCAGTGATATTCATGTCTCTGCTGGCTGTGAGCCAGAGGTCAACAGACATCTGGGCCAGGCCTGGGGAGTCATGGATTCACTGGATCATGGGGTGTGACGCTGCCGGTACCTGTGCAGGAGGATAAAAGTCCGAGTCTTCAGGTTCTTGGTGCTTCCAGTCTTGCTTTACAGATGTGAGACTTGGACTCTGACCATGGATCTGGGACAGAGACTTAATTCCTTTGGTACCAGGTCTCTTTGGATAATCCTTCGCTATCGCTGGTCGGACTTTGTGTCCAACGAGCGGTTGCTGAGAGAGACTCAAATGAGATTTATTACCTGCATTGTACATGAGCGTCACCTGCAGCTGTATGGACATGTGGCTCGTTTTCCTGACGCTGATCATGCTCACCAGATTCTCTCAGTGAGGGAGCCTCGTGAGTGGAGGAGAACAATGGGCCGACCATGTACCTTGTGGTTTCAGCAGGTTGATCATCATCTCAAGGAGATGGGGATGGGCGAGGCATCTGCCTGAGGGATGGCCAGACGGAGACCCCTGGAGTACCGGTGGAAAGTGGATGCAGAGACGTGCTGTTCTGGCGCATGCTCCCAAACCTGACCTGACCTGTGTAAAGTTGTCGTCCCTAACCCTATTCCCATTACCCCCTAAGTTTTCCGATTTATGGTTCACGGGGATTCTCAAGAATGTAACCCCTGCGAACGGCAAAGCCCTCCTGTATATACCTAAACACTGCATGGGCTAATCAACTCTCCAGTTTTTAAAGTGATTCTTCACCATTGAGAAATAGGGATAAAAACGATATTTGGCATGGTATCTCAAAAAGTTATGGACAGATTATGACAATACTAGATGGATGAGTTGGTTCGGTGACAAGAACAAGTGATTAGATGTTGGTTCAGGTCCGAATGCAGATCCCGCTGTTAGTGGTATACAAAATGTAAACTGTTCAGCCAAGCGGAGGTATGTACTCTACGAAGTGTCATTCTTGTCAATACAGTACTTTATTTATTGTCACACTGATCATTGTGAAGACTATTATTGCAAAAAACCTATGGTCACCTTTGGTCACTGTGAAACGATTCAAACTGTCAATGGGTGTGAGTAAGAACAGTCTGTATACAACTAGAATAGCTCGCATGAGTTATTGCTTACTTGTTCTGAGATTTTAACATATCTGTTTGCTCCAGGCTGTGGCTAACAGGAAATGTTATAGATCAAAATTTTAAGTAAGAATTCACAAAACTGTCCATTATTTAAAAGCTCCTACCTCTTTTTTCAAACATAATATGATGCACCAAACCTGTTTGTTGTTCGCTGGCTATTTGATTGAGTGGTTATACACTCCAATTTCTTCACTGCTTTGTGGGTTTCTTGGGTGACACGGCTGCTCAGTGGATATTCCCACACCGTGCGATCAAGTTGTGACTTGTACAGGATAAGTTCATAGCGACAGAAACGTTCAAAACTTGTCGTGAACACCATGATGCTCTTTCAAGGGATCGCACCTCAACCACCACCACTTGGCAGGTATGGTGAGGATGCCAAACACCCCTCAACATGACTGAAGGGAAGCCATTGGGCTCCACTGGACCAGTTGCAAGGGGTTGGATTATGGTTTGTATGGTGAATTTTTGCCATAAGCTGAAGCAAAGCATCCAATTAGTGTTGTCTGTTGAAAGTTTCATGGCAGTGGTTGACATTTGGGACCAAACCCTATTGAGGTTATTTTTTTCATCGCAGTTATGGGTTGCCTGAGTGTGTGTAGCTTATTTGAGACATGTGGCTGCAGTGATGTTCTAATTATACTACAAATTGTGTCAGCTTTCATAAGGTTCAGAGTATTCCTTTAATGTAAGAACTCACCAAGAGACTAATTTTGCCATATTGTTTTGGGAATTGTTTGCAATGACTCCTTGTTGCAAAATAATAAATTGTAGTTAGAATTCCAATTGTAGTGCAAATTGCATTCAAACATGAAAACAATTACTCTCTCTGCTCTCTAACACGAGTGGGCCGGGTGGGGAAAAAAAAAACACACACACACTTAGAGGGGTGTTCCAAAATCACCCAGACAACTTTGGTTGTTCATATATTGAGAACCACAAACAATGCAATGATCCACTTTGGTTTATATTATACAGAAACTCAAAAAGTTTTGTGCACATCATCAACGCACTTCAATGTGAGCTCCGTTTGTCGTGCGCAGGACATCAAGGTGGGACACGAGTTATTGCCATGTTTGGCTCAGCATGTTTGCGCCCACCAGTATGCATGCAGATATGATCCAGGAATGAAGATCCTTTAGGGTTGCCACCTTGGTGTTGTCGCCAACATCTTTGACAACCTCCCACAGAAAAAAAATCAGTGGGGTTATGTCTGGTAATGGTGGGAGCCAGGCAGTTGGTCCATCTCGGCCAATCCAGCGAACTGGAATTTTTTCATTCAGGACGGCTCAAACAACAAAGGACCAATAAAGGGGAGCAACTTCCTGTTGAAAAGTGATATTGGGTTGCATGTCTTCAATCCGTGGGAAAGCGAATTATTCCAACATGTTCATGTAAATTGTTGAGGTCACTGTATCCTCCACAAAGAAAAACGGGCCCACCAAGCAGTCATGGAGAAGGCCACACCACACATTGACCTTTGGACTGTCGTGTATGTGTTCAATGACCACGCGGGGGTTTTCAGAGCCCCAGATCCTCAAATTGTGCTGGTTGGCCTTCCCACAAACATGAAAGCAAGCTTCGTCTGTGAACATGATCTTTTTCAGGTAATCTTCATCATTCTCTCTGCAACTCACCATTTCCAAGGCAAATGCATTGAGTTTGGGTCCGTCATTTGGTTTCAGTTCCTGCAAAATCTGCACCTTAGAGGCATAAAGCTTGTTTTTTTTTGTTTTTTTTTTACAAAATCCTGTGTACAATGGTGGTTGGTAGTCTCAGTTCTCTGGATGTGCGTCGGATTGATTTTCTGGGAATTTGTTGAGGTGATTCACGTGTGTGTGTTTAAATATGCATGCATGTGTGTATGTGTATGTGTATGACTGTATGTGAGTAAATATATATATATATATATATATATATATATATATATATATACATACATATACATATATATATATATATATATACACATATATATATATATATATATATATATATATATATATATATATATATATATATATACATATATATATACATACATATATATACATATATATATATATATATATATATATATATATATATATATATATATATATATATATATATATATATATATTGTTGTGGTTGACGAAATTCACAAACCACCATTCAGGTCCCTTAGGTGAGATATCTCTATAAGTATATGTGTAGTTAGGCCCAAACCCGTTGTCTAGAGGTAATAAATGTCATTCAGTCGGGCTGCGACTCTTCAGGATAGCCGTTTTTCTTTTACTATCTTTATTTTGGACCAGCCGCCATTATTACCACCACCAACCACGTCTCAACAGCCATCACACAACAACCACCAACCACAACGCCACCTTCACAACAACAACCACCAACCACAACGCCGCTTCACAACAACGACCACCAACCACAACGCCGCTTCACAACAACAACCACCAACCACAACGCCGCTTCACAACAACGACCACCAACCACAACGCCGCTTCACAACAACAACCACCAACCACAACGCCGCTTCACCACAACCGCCACGACCTTTACCGTCACAACTCGCCACCATCGCATCCACACCATCTCGCGCCACTCGTGGGCACCGATACTGGACTCGTGCAGGGCGCGCACCGAGCAGCGTATTCAAAAACATCACGGACTTTCCGCAGAAAACGGATCAAAAACGACTCACGCCCACTTTTGTTCCGTCCAATCGGCGAGCTGGGGCGAATTGGCCCCGCCTCCAGGGCGTTGGAGTGAGGACGCTATAGGCAAATTCATGGATCAAAAAGCATTCACGCCCACTTTTAATCGGTCCAATGGGGAGCCAGTTAGAGAGGTGAAGGGTCGGAGGCAAAGGGTCAAGGGTGAAAGAGCGAAGCCACGGGGCTTATATAAACGGCTGCGTTCGTCAGTAAAAGCAGTTGTGCGGAGTTCAAGAGAGTCGTCGGTGGAGCTGGAAAGAAGTGGGAGAAGTCAAGAGTGAAGAGTTGGGACGAGCCAAGAGAGGAGACGGAGAGGGCGAGTAGACGGAGCTGTGGAGAGGCGGCGGCGGCGAAGGCGGACGAGGGGGTGCTCGCGTCGGTGCCGGGAGCTGCAGAGGGAGAGGACAGCAATGCGACCGAGGTCGAGGAGGAGACGCTCGCCGCGGGACCCGAGACAGGGTGATATCCTCCTTCCCCCGAGCATCAGCAACCCCCTCCTGTTTCCCCCCGCGCTGAGATAGTGCGACAAAGGGGGCCCCTTTCCCACCCCCTACCAGACACTGTCCGCGAGGCCCGCGGAGTTGAGGCGCCACCGCCGCTCTGCGTCTCATCATCAGACGGTAGGCCCGACCCGGTCTCGGCCCCAGGCCCGCCTCATCCTGGAGGGTGGTTCTCTTTTCTTTTGCTTTGGGAATATGTGTTGTCGGCGCCGTCTGTGAAGTAAAATTGTATAAGTGTTGCCGTGTGCCCGGTAGTCGGTTAGATCTGCATTGTTGCATTTGCTTTTTGTGTAATATTGCATTGTCTTCTTCTTTTACATGTGCTTTTGGTGGAATTGTATATGTGTGCTTTCCGTTCATCGCGAAATAAATGTGCTTATTGTTGAACTGTTTTCCCGCTTCGCTTCGTCTTTTCCTCTATTGAATCTCCATCTTGCTTCACGTAAAGGGTTGGTCGTGGGCTAAAACGCCCGATAATTAATCGAACCGTCGAGGCCGACGAATAACACCGCTCGGTTATCCCGATAGTACGGAACGGGTCGCTTAAAGTGGCCCGTGTCCGAAGTCGACCTGCGGCGAGGTGCGACCGCCCGGTCTACCCTCCGCGTGGGTACTTAGGTAGGTCGAATTTGGCGAGCAACCCTATCCCACGCGGGGGCCGATTGGCACGATCGCGGTGAGACCGAAAGGTCCACCCGTGACTAGTTCCCGGCGTTAGTCCGAGAGGGTCACGACTGGATTGTCCGTCCGGTGGGCGACGTTCCGCGATTCGAATTACGTGGCCGTCCGCACGCCGGCGGGCGCGAATCCGCAACACTGGTGTCAGGTCGTGCGATATAAACCCATCGCCCTCCTCGCGGCACTGGTACTGGAGAACGGGAAAACGGGCTCTCCTGTCTCCAGCTAAATTCACGGGAATCGGTCCAGGGGTGAGAGGAGCGACCCCCGATTCCCTCCAAATTACGAGCGAGTTAAATTAACCCTTTAAGAGAAGCAAGATGGCGTCTCAAGGCGAGCGGGAGCCGGGGGTATTAGAAATGGATGTAGAATGTGTAGAATCCATGGCTCAGGACGAAATCCCCGTGCAGGAAATGTTGGTTGTACAGGAAAACGAACTCGCCCAACTGAACCCAGAGCCCGAAATAGGTGCGGCAGCGGCCGCGGTGTATGACACCTCCCCTCCCCCTCTCCACCAAAACCCTTCCCCAACCCCTGCCGAAACGGCTCACCCAAGCGCACCCGACATGGCCCAGCTATTCACCATGCTGGCAAAAATGAATGCGGAAATGACAGCGAAGATAAATGCGGATATGAAAAACGAAATGAAAAACGAAATGAAAAGCATGATCGAAAAGATGGATACAAACGCAAATGAATTTATAAACGAAATAAAAGGCATGAACGAAAAGATGGATGCGAATACACAGCAAATGAACAAGCAAATGAACGGAATGAACAAGCAAATGAAGGAAGAAACGAAAAAGCTGCGGGGTGAGACGCAGAACATGGGCCGATGCCTGCAGGCGGGCATGAAGGCCGTGACCAGGGAGATAAAAATGGCGACTCCACGTGTGGGAGCGAACGAGCTGGAAGGGGGTGCAACGGCTGTCGGGCCCGCGGTGGAGGCGGGTAAAAAAATAATTCGGGGGACGTGTTGGGCGAGGGTCGTGACGATGACCAAAAGGGAAAAATTAAATGGGGAGACCAAAACGAGGTGACGACAAAGGAAATAAAAAATAGACAAGGGAGGTAAAGGGTGAAGAGGTGACTGAGTTGGCAGAGACACGGGAGACGGGAGCGATGGGGGGAGGACTGCACGATGGAGACGGGGTGGGTGACGCACACACACACGGAGGTCGTGGAGGACAATGGGGGTGAGCTGGTGGACTGGGTGGAGGCCCGGTGCGAGCAGCGGGATAGCCTCCTCCAGGAACGAGGGGAGGGAGTCTGCCCCCTTGAGGTGAGTCACGACCAGGTGGGTTCGGTCGTGTTTTGCGAGGTTGAGGGGACGAGTGCTGTGGACGGGTGCACGGAGAGCTTGGGGGGTATAGAGGCCCCGGAGACCCTAGTGGGGACACGAATCCCCAGTGTGGTTGTCCCTGTGTGTGTGGTGCAAGGCGTGAGTGCGTCCCCGTGTGTGGAAGCGACCCCGTGTGTGAGTGGTGTGGTGGCGATGGTGCCGGAGTACGTGCTTCCCAGCACGCCGTGTGTGGATGAGGCACCGTGTGTGGAAGAGGCCGTGTGTGTGGATGGAACGGCCAGTGTGGATGAGGAACTGCGGTTGAGTGCCCCCGCGTGTGTGAGTGAGACATGGTGTATGAGTGAGGCACGAGTGAGTGGAAGGCCGCGAGTGAATGGAGCACCACGTGTGAGTGGTATGGTTTATGCAAGGGAGACCGTGTGTGTGAGAGAGCGGTATGTGAGGGAGATGTCGGTTGGCATGCGGGAGCACGCAGCCGCGTCTCCCGGTGTGAATGTAATGGAATGGAGTGTGAGCGTCGTAACACGCAGGTATGCGTGGGTCGAATGGCGACGACGGAGACATGTGAAGAAAGAAAGCCGAGTAGCGGCTGTAGTTGTTTCGGGGACCGTGCCGGGTTCACCCAGCAGTGAGCACGAGGTCCGTGCTGTGCAACGCACGAGGCCCCCACGTGCTCGCTTGCGAGAGTGAAGTCCCGGTCCGGAAACGCACGCGGTGGATTTGCCGATCCCGCGGACGGACAAAGTTTAGGCAGGATTATGGATTTGGACCGGACGGGTTCTCCACGCGATCGTGTGTGTTAAGCTCCAACTGGCAAAGCACATGTGTTCGCGTGGGGAACCCCTCGAGACGTGGGGCTTGTGTTTTTTTTATGCGCACGGTGACGTCATGGCTGCACGTGGGGTTGGAATCCGGCAGGAGGGGTATCACTGCCGGATGGTACCGTCCAAGGAGGGACGAGGAACACGTGCAGCTGCATGACGTCACGGGCAGGTGTAAAGTGCGCGAGCTGTGAGTTGCGGCGCTGGTGATGCGCATGTAAAAAAAAAAAAAAAAAAAAAAAGAACAGCAAGCCTCACTTTCGGGTGCCCAGGATTTCTGGGCAAGGGGTGGAAGACCCCCTGCCTAGGGCACAGGATGGAAACTAGTTAGGGGGAAGGGTTAGCTTAGGTAGACCGGCTCCATGGGGCAGGGGTAAGTCCTCATGGGGCCCGTGGAATGGATTAGTTAGAGGGATGATAGCGAGATTTAGGTTGGGTAAATAATTTTTGGGACATTTGAGGACATGGACAGACTTGTGAATGTGTAGAGGGGGTGTAGTTTAGCGACGTAGTGTTAAAAGGAACGTGCTACGAGTTAAGGGACGACGTGGGAGCACAAGTGAGTTAGGGGATGTAGTTAGAAGGATGGCAGAGTTCAGCGGTGTGTGTGTTGAAGAGTTGGTGAGTTGTGAGGTGAGTACTTGTTCAGTGAGTGAGGCCAGCGGGTCTGTGTGAGTGGAGCGAATGGGGAATGCATGGTGCGATGGGTGATTGGGGGGAGGAGTGACTCCCGCCCAAGGGACCCCGGGGTCAGTGTAGACTGAGTTAGTGGGTTAGTCAAATTAACAAAAATGGAGGTCGTTTTGTTGTTGGTGGGAGTGTAGGCTCGAAACCCGTTTGGAGGGGTGCAGGAGCCCTGTTGACGGGCTGGGAGCGTGGCTGCGAAAGGTGAGTATCGCTGAGTGGGTACCCCGGGCACCAGGCTAGTCGGCCGTGGTAGGCCAAGGGCCCATGGGGGGCCGGGATAGCGTAGTGGGCACGGGTGCGCCTGCTTGGTGCGGGGGCCCGGGGCGCCATTAGCCGCGTGGGCAGTGTTGTGGGCACGGGTGACCCTCGGAAAGGGGCCTGGGAAGCCAGCCTGCCACGTGTGCGTTTCAGGGGAGGTGCCATGGGGGGCACTCCCCGGTGTTAGGGAGCTGGTAGGCTCGGAGGCAGTGTCGTGCCCGGGGGTGCCATAGCGGGAGATTCGGCAGAGGGTCGTGCCTGCCAAAGGGAGCCAAGTGTCCCAGCCATGAGACCGTGTGAGGGCACGGAGAGAAAATTGAGGGGCGAGGCCCGAAATTGTGAGGACACCAACACAGGCGACGGGAATCTGGGTTGATAGAACCAATAGTTTAAGCGAGAGGCGCTTGTTGAAAGCCCCGGGATAGTTTAACAGTTAAATGGTTAGGGTAGATTAGGAAGTGTACCCCTCCGCACCATCCATCCCCTCGCTCTCGTTGTGGGCCGCTGGACCCACTTTGGTTATAGATCGCTGAAGTCTGGGGAGGCCATCCTGAGGCTTCGTTGGGCCTCGACACAGGACGCTAGCTCTCCCTTGTTCCCCTCCGGGAAGGGAACGTAGGGGTTGGGAGTAGGCTAGGTGACAGGATAGGTTAGCCGAACAAGGACGATAAAGGGGGTTAGGGGACGATTTATAGTGGGGAAGTAAACATAAAAACAACAAAAAAATAAGTTGGGGCTAAATTGGGGTTTGGACAAATTAAGGGAGTGGGTATGGACAGTGACAGGCAAAGGCGATAGGTTGGGAGGGAGACCGTAGGGTAGGTCCGAGCCCGCCTTCCGAGTGGCCAGCACCACCGCACTCCCTCCACCAACCTCCACTGAACGGCGAAGGCTGGCCAGCTTCATCTGCTGGCTGCGTTGCTGCAAGGCAAAGGCCGGCCCACTTCATCGGCAGCTGTTGTTTTGCTGCAAGGCCTGTGCCGGCTGGATCGTCTGCAGCTGTGGTACTTCAAGGCCTGTGCCGGCCAGTTCATCTGCCAGCTGGGTTTGCCTGCAACGGCCTTCTTCTGCGGGCTGTGTTTGCCTGCTGCCTTTGCCATGCCCACTGCCCACGTTCACCAGCCCCGTTCAATTTTGCTTTGCCCCCCCCCCCCTGTTCAAGATCAAGGCAACAGTTTGCAAGCTGCAAGAACTGCCCTGTTGGCAGCTACAACACGGGCCTGCAGTGGCGGCCCGTGCACCGTGTTTGCGTCCATCCATTCATCCATCCATTCGTTGTGTTAATTGCGTGTGCCACTTGAGCTGGCACGCAGACTGCATTTGTGCAGCCCATGCACCGTTGTGGTTCACTGCGTTCAGTTCAAACCATTCATCCATCCATTCGTTGTGTTCATTGCGTGTGCCACTTGAGCTGGCACGGAGACTGCATTTGTGCAGCCCATGCACCGTTGTGGTTCACTGCGTTCAGTTCAAAAGGGAAGGCCTTGGACTGCGTGTGAGCAGCCGGCCACGTTCCCTGTCACCTGCATTGTTTTGAGCCAGAGACTGCATGCGAGCAGCCTGGCTCCCTGCTAACTGCTTTCTTTTTGCAGAGTTCAGTGATCCTGGGCCATGGTTTAGTGTAAAATTTGTAAGTTAAGGTTAAGATGTACTGTAAATTTGAGTGCGCCCCCGGCATGTTTGTCTTAGCGCCGGCAATTTTATTTAAGTCGTCCGTGTGAGTGAGTTTGTTTAGGTAGTTACTCAGCCCTTAGGTTATTTATTTTGGGGACACGAATACCATGAATGTCGCACTCAGGGATCCGTAGGTAAAATGTACGAGGGGAAAACTACACATGATGGCACACGAAAATTTGACGACTCGGGACGAGTCTGTAAAAAGGGGAGGGGGTAGTGTTGTGGTTGACGAAATTCACAAACCACCATTCAGGTCCCTTAGGTGAGATATCTCTGTAAGTATATGTGTAGTTAGGCCCGAACCCGTTGTCTAGAGGGAATAAATGTCATTCAGTCGGGCTGCGACTCTTCAGGATAGCCGTTTTTCTTTTACTATCTTTATTTTGGACCAGCCGCCATTATTACCACCACCAACCACGTCTCAACAGCCATCACACAACAACCACCAACCACAATGCCACCTTCACAACAACAACCACCAACCACAACGCCGCTTCACAACAACGACCACCAACCACAACGCCGCTTCACAACAACAACCACCAACCACAACGCCGCTTCACAACAACGACCACCAACCACAACACCGCTTCACAACAACAACCACCAACCACAACGCCGCTTCACCACAACCGCCACGACCTTTACCATCACAACTCGCCACCATCGCATCCACACCATCTCGCGCCACTCGTGGGCACCGATACTGGACTCGTGCAGGGCGCGCACCGAGCAGCGTATTCAAAAACATCACGGACTTTCCGCAGAAAACGGATCAAAAACGACTCTCGCCCACTTTTGTTCCGTCCAATCGGCGAGCTGGGGCGAATTGGCCCCGCCTCCAGGGCGTTGGAGTGAGGACGCTATATGCAAATTCATGGATCAAAAAGCATTCACGCCCACTTTTCCTCGGTCCAATGGGGAGCCAGTTTGAGAGGTGAAGGGTCGGAGGCAAAGGGTCAAGGGTGAAAGAGCGAAGCAACGGGGCTTATGTAAACGGCTGCGTTCGTCAGTAAAAGCAGTTGTGCGGAGTTCAAGAGAGTCGTCGGTGGAGCTGGAAAGAAGTGGGAGAAGTCAAGAGTGAAGAGTTGGGACGAGCCAAGAGAGGAGACGGAGAGGGCGAGTAGACGGAGCTGTGGAGAGGCGGCGGCGGCGAAGGCGGACGAGGGGGTGCTCGCGTCGGTGCCGGGAGCTGCAGAGGGAGAGGACAGCAACGCGACCGAGGTCGAGGAGGAGACGCTCGCCGCGGGACCCGAGACAGGGTGATATCCTCCTTCCCCCGAGCATCAGCAACCCCCTCCTGTTTCCCCCCCCCCCCGCGCTGAGATAGTGCGACAAAGGGGCCCCTTTCCCACCCCTACCAGACACTGTCCGCGAGGCCCGCGGAGTTGAGGCGCCACCGCCGCTCTGCGTCTCATCATCAGACGGTAGGCCCGACCCGGTCTCGGCCCCAGGCCCGCCTCATCCTGGAGGGTGGTTCTCTTTTCTTTTGCTTTGGGAATATGTGTTGTCGGCGCCGTCTGTGAAGTAAAATTGTATAAGTGTTGCCGTGTGCCCGGTAGTCGGTTAGATCTGCATTGTTGCATTTGCTTTTTGTGTAATATTGCATTGTCTTCTTCTTTTACATGTGCTTTTGGTGGAATTGTATATGTGTGCTTTCCGTTCATCGCGAAATAAATGTGCTTATTGTTGAACTGTTTTCCCGCTTCGCTTCGTCTTTTCCTCTATTGAATCTCCATCTTGCTTCACGTAAAGGGTTGGTCGTGGGCTAAAACGCCCGATAATTAATCGAACCGTCGAGGCCGACGAATAACACCGCTCGGTTATCCCGATAGTACAGAACGGGTCGCTTATATAAAATATATATATGTGTATAAAGTATAAAAAGTATATATTATACATATATACACATATATATATATATAAAAATATATATATATACATATATATATATATATACATATATATATATATATATATATATATATATATACATATATATATATATATACATATATATATATATATACACATATATATATATATATATATATATATATATATATATATATATATACATATATATATATATATATATATATATACATAGATATATATATATATATATATATATATTGTTACAGCCGCGAGTACAAATGGATGCCTTTATGGGAGAGGAAATCAGATCAGGGGAGGCTCACGCCCCCTATTTCTCCGTCCAATGGGCGAGCGTCGGGCGGTGTCGCCCCGCCCCCAAGCGCGATGCATGTGGATTCCTTTTCGGAGGAAATTCGGATCAAGAAAGGCTCACGCCCCTTTTTGCCGACCAATGGCTGAACATCGGGTAGGCGTGGCCCCACCTCCAAGCGCGTTTTGATCCGTGAATTTACATACACGCTCCTACCCCGGTCTATAAAGACTCGAGCACAAGGCAACTCGCGTGTGTTGGGCTGGATGGTTGAGTGAAGACGGAGGTCGTGTAGTCTGACTCGTGTGTTTGCGGGGATCGGACAGCGAAGGCGACGGAGATCGGAGTTGAGGTCGAGGGACGAGTCGCGGAGTGAAGCAGGGACGTGGAAGAGGGCTCAGGGGCGATAGTTCGCCGGAGTCGGTGCGGTCCCAAGGCCCCGCTAGCGGGACGAAGCATCCGCCATGCCCCTCTCTCCACCCCGAGCATCAACAATTCCCCCCCCCATCCGTGCTGAGATAGCGCCGGTAACCCCGTCCGTTCCCCCACCCCAACCGTGGTGTCGACCGACCAACACGTGCCTGCGCAACGCACGCCTAAAGGAGCTCACCGACCACGCCAGAGGCACGGAGTCAGACATGTTACGCTGACATTGCGGCAAGCCCACCATCGCGCCACGAGGGCGCGAGTAAGACCCCTTCGGTCTCGTGGACCTGGCCGCTCACCCAGGTCCCACGTACATTTGGTCCACAGACCTGTCTGCCCCCTTGCCTGTGAGGGTGGCTTTTATTTGCTTTTTGTGTAAATGTGTGTGTGTGGCGCCAGTCTTTTAAGTAAACCTGAATAAGTGCTTGTACATTGCTTTATTCGGTGGTAACTCTTTTGCTTACTTTTACTGTATGACTGTATGTACGTGCTTGCTTTCACTGTATGGCTGTAAATAGGTGCCTTGTCTGTGTGTGTAATAAACTACTTGCTTGTCGAACTGTTTCCCGTTTCGTTGCGTCCTTTCCTTTGTTTGAAAGTTCCATCTTGCATCACGTAAGGGATTGGTAGTGGGTGTAGACACACAATAAATAATCTGAACCGTCGAGGTCGGCGATAACTCCGCTCGGTTATCCCTGCAGCACAAACGAGCCGCTTAAGCGGTTCGTGGCTGGAGTCGACCTGTGGCGTGGTACAACTCCTCGGTACGCTACCCGCGCGGGTACTTAGGTATATCGACATTCGGCGATTCACCCTATTTCGCGTGGGTAGAATGCGGACTGGGTTGTGGTGAGGTTAAACCCCCACCCGTGGCTAGCTCCTTGGCGGTAATTCCAGGAGGGTCACGACTGAATTGTCCATTCCAGTGGGCGACGCGTCGCGATTTGAGTTACGTGGCCGATCGCACACCAGGCGGGCCAGAATTCCTAACAATATATATGCATTTATTGGTTCACCAAAAAAATGTTTTTGGTTCACGAAAAAATATTTTCACGAAAAAAGTAAGTGACCACTATATTCGTTACTGTTGTATGTCTGTATGTCTGTCTGTCTGTCTGTCCCGAGCATAGCTCCGTGGGTTTTGATCCGATTCTGATAAAATGTTGGTGGGAGGTTTATATCATGATCTAGTTGTGTTTTCCTGAGAATGTGTGTGGTGCGCCCATTATGGGCGGAGCCACGCCCAAAAAACATGTGTTTTTAGGGGGTAGCTGATTTCAATTTACATCTTCTCCGAGGGGGTTTGTCAAATCTGACAAGGGTTTCAGTATTTGGTTCGCCCAATGGCATCTGCATAGCCCCACGGAGCTCAATTTTTCATTTTCGTGTCAAGGTCACGAACTTAGAAAATTGCGAATTTTGACATAAAAATCATACGACCGCCCAAACTCTGAGAGCTCGGATGACAATATTTTTTATGCATAACCTTGAGGTCATTCCCCACCTAAAGTCTTGAAACCATTTTGCTCTATCTTGAGCACCTTGCCCGTAGCGCCCCCTTCAAGTTTGTTTTTACGCTGATTTCATCAAAGTCTGGATAATCCGAGGAGTGCGAAATGCCATATAGCCTATATGACGTTATATTATTCCTGGAATGTTCCAGAGGAAGTTTTGCACCAAAGGTCATAATCCTTGACCTTTGACCTTTAAAGTTCACAAAGGTCAAATTTTCAAAGTTGTGGGATCGGTTTCTGAGGTTTGGTACATGGAATGTAGGGACAATGACAGGGAGATCTGGAGAAGTGGTTGAAACATTGGTCAGAAGAAGAGTGGACATATGTTGTGTGCAGGAGACACGGTGGAAGGGAAGTGGTGTGAGAATGGTGAAGGGAAGGCAGGGGCAGAAGTACAAGTTTATGTGGCAAGGGTGCCCAGAAGGCATGCATGGTGTTGGTGTCATGTTTTCTGAGAAGTTTGTAGACAGTGTAGTGAGTGTGACTAGAGTGAGTGAAAGGTTGATGATGGTGAGAATTGTGATCGGAAATCTCTTGGTGAACGTCATCTCGGGATATGCCCCGCAGGTCGGTCGAAGCGATGAAGAGAAGAGCATGTTCTGGTGTGCGATCGAGAAGTTGATGGAAAATGTGAAAGATGAGGAAGTTGTTGTGGTTGGAGGAGACTTGAATGGACATGTGGGAAGGAGTAGAGACGGTTTTGAGGGAGTCCATGGGAGTTATGGATATGGTGTGAGAAATGGAGAAGGTGAAAGGATCTTGGAGTTTGCTGATGGAGCTGATTTGTTGATCTGTAATACTCAATTCCAGAAAGCGGATAATAAGCTTATTACATACACGTCAGGTGGGTTGACGACAACAATTGACTACCTGATGGTGCTTAAGCGAGATAGGGGAAACCTCCGGGACACAAAGGTGATCCCAGGGGAGGAGACTGTTTCGCAGCACCACCAGGTTGTCTGCGATATGAGGGTGAAAGGTGCGCGGAGAATTCGGCGGGTGAAGTACCAACTGAGGATGAAGGTGTGGAGGTTGAAAGAGGCGACAGTGAAGGAAGCATTAAGAGAGAGGCTGAGTATGGTTGAAGATGATGTGGTTGAGCTTGAAAGTGGTTGGATGTCAATGAAAGATAGTCTATTGGGAGCCGTTGGTGAGGTATGTGGATGGACAAAAGGACCACCGAGGCACTCGGAAACATGGTGGTGGGATGATGAAGTTGGAAAGACGATTGAAGAGAAGAGGAAGAAATTCAAGGAATGGCAAAAGGCAAAGGATACGGTGGAAGAAGAGGCAGCACATGAAAGTTATAAGGAAGCCAAGAAGGCTGCAAAGAAAGAGGTTGCAAATGCGCAGGAGGCCCATAGGAAAATGTTCGGAGAACGCTTGGATTCGGAGGAGGGTAAGAGAGCGGTATTCAGGATTGCAAAGCAGATAGCGAGAGAGATTTGATGTGACAGGGGTGAGTTGCTTGAAGGATGAAGTGGGACAAATTGTTGCGGACTCAGATGGAATTAAAGGAAGATGGAAGAGATATATGGAAAGGCTGTTGAATGTAGAAAATGAATGGGATAGCAACATCGAGAGTAACCCGGTTTTAGGACCAGCAGAGAAGATAACTGAGAGGGAAGTTGAGGAAGCTATAAGAGCAATGAAGAGTAGAAAAGCAGGAGGGCCGACGGGAGTTGTGTGAGATATGTTGAAGGCAGCGGGAAGTTGGGGTGTGAAGAGAATGACAGAGATCTGTAATCTGGTGGTGAAAGAAGGCCGCATTCCAGTGGATTGGGAACTGAGTACCCTCGTCCCTCTGTACAAGGGGAAAGGTGACCCTCTGGAGTGTGGCTCCTATAGAGCAATAAAGTTATTGGAGCATGGAATGAAGGTATTGGAAAGGGTGTTGGAGAAGAGGATAAGGAAGAAGGTAAAGATTGACGAAATGCAGTTTGGATTTATGTCAGGAAGAGGAACGACAGATGCAATTTTTATTGCAAGGCAGTTGCAGGAGAAGTACATGGAGAAGAGGAAGAAGTTGTTTTTTGGGTTTGTTGATCTGGAGAAAGCATTTGATAGGGTTCCACGTGAAGTTATGACATGGGCATTGAGGAAGTTAGGAGTGGAGGAATGGTTGATCAGAGTAGTGATGGCCAAGTACGAGAGAGCACGCACAGCTGTAAGGACGAAGGACGGGAACAGTGGTGAGTTTGAGCTGAGGGTAGGAGTGCACCAGGGGTCGGTACCAAGTCCACTTCTATTTGTAGTTGTGATGGAGGTGCTGGCTCGGAGGGTAAAGGAGGGTTTACCGTGGGAGCTGCTGTATGCAGATTATCTGGTGTTGATTGCAGAGAGTATGGATGGACTGAAGGAGAAGATGAACAAGTGGAAGGAATGTATGGAGGCAAAAGGTTTGAAGGTGAATATCGGAAAGACGAAGGTGATGGCAAGTGGTAAAGCATGTGGTGAGGTGGAAAGGACTGGGAAGTGGCCGTGTGTTGTGTGCAGGAAGGGTGTCAGAGTGAACTCCATTCAGTGTACAATGTGTGCTGAATGGGTTCATCGAAAATGTAGTGGTGTGAGAGGGTCATTAACCAGTGTGGCAGCTACATTCAAGTGTAAGGTGTGCATCGAGGGAGCAGCAGATGAAGGAATTGTTGAGTTGGATCTTGGAGATGGTGTGAAGCTGGAAGGGGTGAAAACATTTTGCTATCTTGGAGACATGCTGAATGGAGAAGGTGGATCAGACTCTTCGACGGTTGCTAGAGTGAGATGTGCATGGAAGAAGTTTCGGGAACTGAGTGGCGTGCTGACCAAGAGGGGAGTGTCGTTGAAGCTGAAGGGAAAGGTGTATGCTACATGTGTGAGGAGTACGATGATTTATGGGAGTGAGACATGGGTACTGAACATGGAGCAGCAACAAAGGCTGGAAAGGGTGGAAATGCGAATGGTTCGGTGGATGTGTGGAGTATCGTTGAGAAAGAGGAAGACAAATGATGACTTGTGGAAGATGATGGGAATAGAGTCTGTGATGGAGGTTGTGAAGAGAAACTGGTTGAGATGGTTGGGTCATGTGTTGAGGAAGGATGAAAGTGACTGGGTGAGAGGAGTGTTGGAAATGAGTGGAGTCGGAAGTAGAGGACGGGGAAGACCGAGAAAAAATTGGCTAAATGTGGTGGAAGAGGAAATGTGGGCAAGGGGATTAAGAAGGGGAGATGCAGAAAACAGGGTAAAGTGGAGAAGATTATCATGGGGCCCGCAAGGCTAACCCCTGCTTTAGCGGGGAAAATGGCCTCTAAATGCTTGTGTGTGTGTGTTTGTGGGAATCGAACTGGGTTTTCGACCTTCTTCTACGAACTAACTCCAATAAGCTATAGCACGTATCCTGTTTCCTTATTTTAATGTCCACAACATTGTTTTGTGACCTCAAAGGTTTTGCAAAGGTCAAATTTTGAAAGTTGTTGAACGAAACCGGGTTTTCGACATTTTGCAGCTAATAACCTGTCACCCGTACCACATCATGTTGATCATTTTTATAACTTGGTCAAACATTATCACATTGTCTCATCCTTGACTTCTGAAACAATCTACATCGTCAAATACCGCTCGTGAACCATCGTCATCTTCAGACTTGTACATATTATTACGATGACTAGAATCGAACCAGGTTCAACGTCTGCTGCACTTGTGCTTGTTCGACCAGTAATTTTCTGTTTCTGACAACTTCCAGTCTCCTTAAACCTCTTGTACCACTCTCTGATACTCGTACGCGATGGCGGATTCCTTCCATCAGGAAATTACACTTAATTTGCGCGTCGGATGTTGTCTCTGAACCATTCGATGCACTGAGCTTTCTCCCATGGAGTCGCCATTTTATTTTACATTAAACCACCAGACCTGAAAATAAAGAACACTTAATGAGTTTCTGTATTATATAAACCAAAGGGTATCATTGTATCATTTGTGGTATTAAATACTTTAACAACCAAAGTTATCCAGGTTTTTTTTGAACACCGCGCGTGTGTGTGTGTGTGTGTGTGTGTGTGTGTGTGTGTGTGTGTGTGTGTGTGTGTGTGTGTGTGTGTGTGTGTGTGTGTGTGTGTGTGTGTGTGTGAATATATATATATATATATATATATATATATATATATATATATATATATATATATATATATATATATATATATATATATATATTACGATGACGAGAATCGAACCAGGGTCCGAATCCGGAAGTTGACCAGGGGGACACATAAAATCGTCTATCCGTATGCTTTCCAATCCAGCGATGGATAGTCGAAGGGGCCGTACACCATCTGGTGCGAAAGTCAAAAAGATCTTTACTTCCGTTTTTGATGCACAGGACGTCCAATCTGTCTCTTGTGATGCGTTCATCAGTTTTAAAGGATGGGGGCCGAGCGAGACCTTTGATGAACCGCCTCGCTTGTACCCTTCTTACAATGAATCGTTGCACCAAATTCCACCAGTCACGGTTTTATTCGCACTGTGGTATCGTTCCCACTGCAGGACATCTGTGCACCAGACTGACATCGGTAGAAGAAGAACAGGATTTATTGAGGGAAAAGGGGATGGGAAAAATAAGAAGTAAATCAAGAAATAATCAAAATAATTCTCATAAAAATAATGTTCCCAAACACACACGATACTCTCGACGTCTCGAGGGCTTTGACACATACATAATGGTGGGCGGGCTCTGTCGATCTGCTTGAGCATTATTCGACGCATCTCCTGCCATTATGTACGTTGAAACCAAACAATTATGCGAGACGTTTATTAATAAAATAATTAGACTATCTTGCTCCTTTTACTCACTCTGGCCATGCCCCCAACAATATGTATACAGTCTGACCTCGACATTCGTGGTTCCGCTATTTGCAGACCCTGTGTATTTGCGTTTCATAATATGTGACCTGCTGCGACATTTCTGGCCCTCTGCTTCATGTATTCTGCTCTGGCCCTCTGCTTCAGGCATATTCTCAGTTTTTCTGACCTGCTTCCACATTTGCAGCCCTGTGCTTCACGTATTCACAGTTTTTTTGCGGGAATATTCGCGGTTTTTAACGGGTTTTTTGTTTTTCCCCTTATGAATCACGAACTGCCAGGATCCTATCCCCCTTTTCCACAATGAAGCTCTGCCCTGACATTCACGGATTTGACATTCCATACATTTTTCAGGAATGTATCCCCCGTGATTGTCGGGGTCTGACTCTATACATACACTTAGTGTACAAAAATTTAGGAACACCTTCCTAATATTGAGTTTCATCCCGTTTTTCCCTCAGAACCACCTCAATTCAGCAGGGCATGGATGCTATAAGGTGTTGAAAGCGTTACACAGGGAAGTTGGCCCACGTTGACTCCATTGCCTCCCACAGTTGTATCAAGTTGTTTGGTCGTGGATCTCAACTTCAAGTAGCTCGTTCCATCTCAACCCACAAATGCTCAATTGAATTGAGATCTGTTGAATGGGAAGGTCACTGCAGAAAGCTGAATTCACTGTCATGTTCATGCAACCATTCCTGGACAATCCCAGCCTTGTGGCATGGGGTATTATCCAGCTGAAGAAATTCATTCGCAGATGGATACACAGCTGCCATGAAGGGATGCACCTGACTGGCAATGATGTTCAGATATCCTGTGGCATTCACACCACCACCAGCCTGCAATGTTGACACACAGCATGATGGATGCATGTACTCATGTGGTTTTCTCCATACCCTAATCCTCCTATCAGCATGAAACAGCAGGAACCGGGATTCATCGGACCAGACAATGTTTTTCCAATTCTCCAGTGTCCAGTGTTTTTGTTCCTTAGCCCACTGAAATCGCAGGTTCTTGTTTTTTTGGTGAAGGAAGTGGAAATGTGTACGGTCGGTGGCTGCCATACCCCGTTTCTGTCAAGGTACGATGAGTTGTGGATTATTTTATGGGTCTTCAACATCATTGTTGTACTGGACTGTCAGTTGACTAACTGTAGCCCGTCTGTTGCTCTGCACAATTTGTGTCAACCTCCTTTGGCCTCTTTCATCAATGAGCCATTTTCGACCACTGGTCTGCCGTTGGCTGGATGTCCTTTGGATGGTGGACTATTTTTGATACACACAGGAAACTGTTAAGCATGAAAAACCCAGCAGCATTGTCGTTCTTGACACACTCAAACCGGTGTGCCTGGCACCTACTAACATACGCCGTTCAAAAGCACTCACAGGTTTTGTCTTGCCCATTCACCCTCTGAATGGCACACATACAAAATCCATGTCTCGATCATTTCAAGGCTTAAAAATCCGTCTTTCACCTGTCTCCTCCCCTTCATCGACACTGATTGAATTGGATTTAACAGGTGGAATCAAAAAGGGATCATAGCTTTCACTTGTATTCACCTGATCAGTCTATTTCATGGAAAGAGCAGGTGTTCCTCATGTTTTGTTCACCAAGTGTGTGTATATAGTGTTACGGCTGTGGAAATTCGCATTACACCATGAAGGGCCCGTAGGTGAGATATCTCTAAGTACATGTGTAGTTAGCCCCAAATCCGTTGTCTAGAGGGAATTTATGTGATTCATTCGGGCTGCGACGCTTTGAGATAGCCGTTTTTCTGTTCTATCTTTATTTTGAACCAACCACGTCTCAACCGCCATCACACAACAACCACCTTAACCACCACGCCAGCCATCGTCACCAACTACAACCACTCTCCAACCCTCAGACAACAGCCACAACCTTCACCTTCACAACTCAATCCCGCAAACATCGCATCACCGTCATTCCCAAACGGCACCATAACCATCAAACCACCACCGACAAACCCTCCATCACCCTCACCTCTCTCCTTCTACAGCCATTCCCGCACCACCTGTAAACACTGAGCATTGGGCTGTCTTGGGCTTGTTCAAGCGATACGCACCAAGCCGCGAGCGCAGATAGCAGCCTTTCCAAGGGAGAATTCGGATCAGGAACGCCACACGCCCACTTCTGATCCGTCCAATTAGCAAGCGGGGAGCGGCTTGGCCCCACCTCCAGGCGCGTCTGTGTGAAATCGATAAATGCAAATTCTAGGATCAGGGGAGGTTCACGCCCACTTTTCCTCCGTCCAATTGGTGAGCGTGGCTCCGCCCCCGAGGTCATCCTGATCCGGATATTTGCATATTGTTTTCTCCTGCCGGCCTATAAAATGGTGAGCGCAAGGTGAATCGTTGCAGAGTGTGGCAGTAGCAGTGTGTGTCAGCAGTGCAGAGTGAGTCAAGTCATCGGTGTGGCAGAGAGTCGAGTCGAGTCGGGTGGCGAAGTCATCGGTGTGTCATCGAGTTGGGTTCTAGAGTCGGCTGAGAAGAGTTGCGGGAAGAGGCAAGGAGCTCGGGTCCGAGGCGAGAAGGACGGCGGTCGGCGACGAGGTCGCGGTGTGGGATCGCTCGTCGCGGGACCCAAGCCAGCCAGCCATTCTCCCTTCCCCAGGGCATCAACAATTCCCCCTTCCCCCCGCACTGAGATAGTGCAACAAGGGGGCCCCGTTCCCACCCCACTCCAAACGTCGTGCCAACGAAACCTGCCAAGGAGCACGGATTCGGGGCACAGCCACGCGGCCACATCTGCGGCTCGTCCGCCAACGCGTCACGAGGACGTGGGTAGGACCCCCCGGTCTCGCGGGCCTGGCCGCTCCTTCAGGTCACGCGCACATATTGGCCTACAGGCCCGTCTGCCCCCTTGTCTATGACGGTGGATTCTTTCCTTTGCTTTTGAGTAAATGTGTGTTGGCGCCATCTGTAAAGTAGAACTGTGTAAGTGTTGCCGTGTGTGTGCGCGTAGTCGGTAGTAACTCTGCGTCGTCGTTGCTTTTATTGTTTGGGTTGCTATATGTGCATTTTGACTGTATGGCTGTATATGTGTGCTTTCCGTGTGTCACGTAATAAATGTGCATTGTGTGAACTGTTTTCCCGTTTCGCTTCGTCTTTTCTTTATTGACCCTCCATCCTGCTTCACGTAAAGGGTTTGTAGTGGGCTTAATACGCCCGGTAATTAATCTGAACCGTCCAGGTCGGCGATAACACCGCTCGGTTATCCCGATAGCGCAGAACGGGCCGCCCAAGCGGCCCGTGTCCGGAGTCGACCTTCGGCGAGGTACGATCGCCCGGTCAACCATTCGCGCAGGTACTTAGGTACATCGAACTTGGCGAGCGACCCTATCCTGCGCGGGTGGGCAATTGGCACGATCGTGGTGAGGTTAAACCCCCACCCATGATTAGCTCCCGGCGTTGTTCCGAGAGGGTCACGACAGATTTGTTCATTCCGGTGGGCGAGGCTGCCGCCATTCGAGTCGAGCGGCCGTCCGCACCCCGGCGGGTGCGAATTCGCAACAATATATATGTGTATATATATATATATATATATATATATATATATATATATATATATATATATATATATATATATATATATATATTGTTGTGGTTGACGAAATTCGCAAACCACCATTCAGGTCCCTTAGGTGAGATATCTCTGTAAGTATATGTGTAGTTAGGCCCAAACCCATTGTTTAGAGGGAATAAATGTCATCCATTCGGGCTGCGACCCCTCTAGATAGCCGTTTTTCTTTTACTATCTTTATTTTGGACCAGCCGCCATTACTACCACCACCAACCACGTCTCAACAGCCATCACACAACAACCACCAACAACAACGCCAACAGCCACGACCTTTACCGTCACAACTCGCCCTCGCAACCATCACATCACCGCCATTTCCGCGCCGCTTGTGGGCACCGATACTGGACTCGTGCAGGGCGCGCACCGAGCAGCGTGTGCAGAAACATCACAGCCTTTCCGAAGAAAACGGATCAAAAACGACTCACGCCCACTTCTGTTCCGTCCTATCGGCGAGCGTGGGGCGATTTGGCCCCGCCTCCAGGTGCGTTGGAGTAATATCGCTATATGCAAATTCATGGATCAAAAAGCTTTCACGCCCACTTTTCCTCGGTCCAATGGGGAGCCAGCCAGAGGTGAAGGGTCGAAGGTAAAGGGTCGAAGGCGAAGGAGCGAGGCCCCGGGGGCTATAAAGGGCCGCGTTCGCTCGTCAGTCAAGTGCAGTTCGGAGTTGAGTTGGGAAGAGCCAGTCAAGAGAGGAGTCGGAGAAGGCAGTTGGACGGAGCTGTGGAGAGTTGGAGAGGTGGCGGCGGCGAAGGCGGTCGAGGGGGTGCTCGTGTCAGAGTCGGGGAGCTGCGGAGGGGAGATGCCGGCAACGCGACCAAGGTCGTGGTGGAGACGCTCGTCGCGGGACCCGAGACAGGGAGATATCCTCCCTCCCCCGAGCATCAACAACCCCCCTCCTGTTTCCCCCCGCGCTGAGATAGTGCGAGAAGGGGGCCCCGTTCCCACCCCATACCAGGCAGTCCCAGCGAGGCCCGCGGAGTCAGGGCGCCAGCGCCATTTTGCGGCTCATCACCAGACGGGTAGGCTCGACGTGGTCTCGGCCCCAGGCCGTCTGCCCCCTCATAGTGGAGAGTGGTCCCTTTTTCTTTTGCTTTGAGTATATGTGTTGTCGGCGCCGTCTGTGAAGTAAAACTGTATAAGTGTTGCCGTGTGCTCGGTAGTCGGTTTGCTCTGCATTGTCTTTTGCTTTTACATTTGCTTTTTGTGCATTATTGTGTGTTTCTTCTTCTTCTTTTACATTTGCTTTTGGTGTAATTGTATATGTGTGCTTTCCGTTCATCGCGAAATAAATGTGCTTTATGTTGAACTGTTTCCCCGTTTCGCTTCGTCTTTTCCTTTATTGAATCTCCATCTTGCTTCACGTAAAGGGTTGGTCGTGGGCTAAAACGCCCGATAATTAATCGAACCGTCCAGGTTGACGATAACACCGCTCGGTTATCCCGATAGTACGGAACGGGTCGCTTAAAGTGGCCCGTGTCCGAAGTCGACCTGCGGCGAGGTGCGGTCGCCCGGTCTACCCTCCGTGTGGGTACTTAGGTAGGTCGAATTTGGCGAGCAACCCTATCCCACGCGGGGGCCGATTGGCACGATCGTGGTGAGGCCGAAAGGTCCACCCGTGACTAGTTCCCGGCGTTAGTCCGAGAGGGTCACGACGGGATTGTCCGTCCGGTGGGCGACGTGCCGCGATTCGAGTTACGTGGCCGTTCGCACGCCGGCGGGCGCGAATCCGCAACACTGGTGTCAGGTCGTGCGATATAAACTCATCGCCCTCCTCGCGGCACTGGTATCGGAGAACGGGAAAACGGGCTCTCCTGTCTCCAGCTAAATTCACGGGAATCGGTCCAGGGGTGAGAGAAGCGACCCCCGATTCCCTCCAAATTACGAGCGAGCTAAATTAACCCTTTACGAGAAGCAAGATGGCGTCAGAAGGCGAGCGGGAGCCGGGGGTATTAGAAATGGATGTAGAATGTGTAGAATCCATGGTCCAGAATGAAAACCCCGTGCAGGAAATGTTGGTTGTGCAGGAACACGAACTCCCCCAACTGAACCCAGAGCCCGAAATAGGTGCGGCGGCGGCCGCGGTGTATGACACCTCCCCTCCCCCTCTCCACCAAAACCCCCCCGATCCTTGCCGAATCGGCTCAGCTGAGTGCACCCGACATGGCCCAGCTATGCGCCATGCTGGCGGCAATGACAGCGAGGATGGATGCGAATACACAAAAAATGGATGCGAATACACAACAAATGAACGAAAAAATGGATGCGAATACACAGCAAATGAACGAAATGGAAACAAACATGAAGGAAGAAATGAAAGAGCTGCGGGGTGAGACGCGGAACATGGGCCGAAGCCTGCAGGCGGGCATGAAGGCAGTAACCGGGGAGCTCAAAATGGCGATGCCACGTGTGGGAGCGAACGAGCTGGGAGGGAGTGCAACTGCTGTCGGGCCCGCGGTGGAGGCGGGTAAAAAAAATAATTCGGGGGACGTGTTGGGCGAGGGTCGTGACGGTAACCGAGAGGGACAAACTAATTGGGGTGACGGAGACGTGCATGAGGGAGATAACAAGGGAAGAGACGGAAATAATAGTTGAGACAAGGGAGGTAAAGGGTGAAGAGGTGACTGAGTTGGCAGAGACACGGGAGATGGGAACGATAGAGGGAAGACTACACGATGAAGACTGGATAAGTGACGCACACACACACACACACGGAGGTAGTGGAGGATAATGGGGGTGAGCTCGCGGACCGTGCAGGGACCCGGTGCGAGCAGCGGGATAGCCTCCTCCAGGAACGAGGGGAGGGAGTATGCCCCCCTGAAGCGAGTCACGACCAGGTGGGTTCGGTCGTGCTTTGCGAGGTCGAGGGGAGGAGTGCTGTGGACAGGTGCACGGAGAGCTTGGGGGGTATAGAGGCCCCGGAGACCCTTGGGGGGACACGAATCCCCAGTGTGGTTGTCCCGGTGTGTGTGGTGCAAGGTGTGAGTGCGTCCCCGTGTGTGGAAGCGACCCCGTGTGTGAGTGGTGTGGTGGCGATTGTGCCGGAGTACGTGCTTCCCAGCACGCCGTGTGTAAAAGGGGCACCGCAAGGGGAAGAGGCCGTGTGTGTGAGTGAAACGTCCAGTATGGATGAAACACCGCGGTTGAGTGCCCCCGCGTGTGTGAGTGAGGCACGGTGTATGAGTGAGGCACCGCGGATGAGTGCCCCCGCGTGTGTGAGTAGTATGGTTTGTGTGAGGGAAATGGCACGAGTGAGTGGAAGGCCGCGAGTGAGTGGAGCCACGTGTGCGAGGGAGATGGCATGCGTGAGTGAACGGCCGAGTGTGAGAGAGCGGTATGTAAGGGAGATGTCGGTGGGCATGTGTGAACATGCAGCCGCGTCTCCCGGTGTGAGTTCAATGGAGTGGAGTGTGAGCGTCGTAACACGCAGGTGTGCGTGGGTCGAATGGTGACGACGGCGACATGTGAGGAAAGAAAGCCGAGTTGCGGCTGTAGTTGTTTCGGCGACCGTGCCGGGTTCACCCAGCAGTGAGCACGAGGTCCGTGCTGTGCAACGCACGAGGCCCCCACGTGCTCGCTTGCGAGAGTGAAGTCCCGGTCCGGAAACGCACGCGGTGGATTTGCCGATCCCGCGGACGGACAAAGTTTAGGCAGGATTATGGATTTGGACCGGACGGGTTCTCCACGCGATCGTGTGTGTTAAGCTCCAACGGGCAAAGCACATGTGTTCGCGTGGGGAACCCCTCGAGACGTGGGGCTTGTGTGTTTTTTTTTATGCGCACGGTGACGTCATGGCTGCACGTGGGGTTGGAATCCGGCAGGAAGGGTATCCCTGCCGGATGGTACCGTCCAAGGAGGGACGAGGTACACGTGCAGCTGCATGACGTCACGGGCAGGTGCAAAGTGCGCGAGCTGTGAGTTGCCGCGCTGGTGATGCGCATGTAAAAAAAAAATAAAAAAAAAAAAAAAAGCAAGCCTCACTTTTGGGTGCACAGGATTCCTAGGCAAGGGTGGAAGACCCCCTTGAGCAGGGCACAGGATGGAAACTAGTTAGGGGGAAGGGTTAGCATAGCTAGACCGGCTCCATGGGGCAGGGGTAAGTCCTCATGGGGCCCGTGGAATAGATTAGTTCGAGGGATTGTAGCGAGATTTAGGTTGGGAAATTGATTAATGGGATTATTTGGAGACAGTGACAGACTTGTGGATGTGTAGCGGGGACGTAGTTTAGCTACGTAGTGTTAAAAGGAACGTGCTGTAGTTTAAGGGACGACGTGGGAGCACGAGTTAGTTAGGGGAGGTAGTTAGAAGGATGGCAGAGTTCAGTGGTGTTTGTTGAAGAGTTGGTGAGTGAAGTGGAAGCATGTGCTGCGTGAGTGAGTGAGGCCAGCGGGTCTGTGTGTGTGGAGTGAATGGGGAATGCATGGTGCGATGAGTGATTGGGGGGAGGAGTGACTCCCGCCCAAGGGACCCCGGGGTCAGTGTAGAGTGAGTTAGGGGGTTAGTTAAATTTACAAAATGGAGGTCGTTTTGTTGTTGGTGGGAGTGTAGGCTCGAAACCCGTTTAGAGGGGTGCAGGAGCCCTGTTGACGGGCTGGGTGCGTGGCTGCGAAAGGTGAGTATCGCTGAGTGGGTACCCCGGGCACCAGGCTAGTCGGCCGTGGTAGGCCAAGGCCCATGGGGGGCCGGGATAGCGTAGTGGGCACGGGTGCGCCTGCTTGGTGCGGGGGCCCGGGGCGCCATTAGCCGCGTGGGCAGTGTAGTGGGCACGGGTGACCCTCGGAAAGGGGCCTGGGAAGCCAGCCTGCCACGTGTGCGTTTCAGGGGAGGTGCCATGGAGGGCACTCCCCGGTGTTTAGGGAGCTGGTAGGCTCGGAGGCAGTGTAGTGCCCGGGGGTGCCATAGCGGGAGAATCGGCAGAGGGTCGTGCCTGCCAAAGGGAGCCACGTGTCCCAGCCATGAGACCGTGTGAGGGCACGGAGAGAAAATTGGGGGGCGAGGCCCGAAATTGTGAGGACACCAACACTGGCGACGGGAATCTGGGTTGTTAGAACCAATAGTTTAAGCGCGAGGCGCTTGTTGAAAGCCCCGGGGTAGTTTAACAGTTAAATGGTTAGGGTAGATTAGGAAGTGTACCCCTCCGCACCATCCATCCCCTCGCTCTCATTGTGAGCCGCTGGACCCACTTTGGGTTGGATCGCTGAAGTCTGGGGAGGCCATCCTGAGGCTTCGTTGGGCCTCGGCACAGGACGTTAGCTCTCCCTTATTCCCCTCCGGGAAGGGAACTAGGGGTTGGGCGTAGGCTAGGTGACAGGATAGGTTAGCCGAACAAAGACGATAAAGGGGGTTAGGGGACGATTTATAGTGGGGAAGTAAAAATAAAAAAATAAGTTGGGGCTAAATTGGGGTTTGACAAATTAAGGGAGTGGGTATAGACAGTGACAGGCAAAGGCGATAGGTTGGGAGGGAGACCGTAGGGTAGGTCCGAGCCCGCCTTCCGAGTGGCCAGCACCACCGCACTCCCTCCACCAACCTCCACTGAACGGCAAAGGCTGGCCAGCTTCATCTGCTGGCTGCGTTGCTGCAAGGCAAAGGCCGGCCCACTTCATCGGCAGCTGTTGTTGTGCTGCAAGGCCTGTGCCGGCTGGATCGTCTGCAGCTGCTGTGCTGCAAGGCCTGTGCCGGTCGGATTGTCTGCAGCTGCTGTGCTGCAAGGCCTGTGCCGGCTGGATCGTCTGCAGCTGCTGTGCTTCAAGGCCTGTGCCGGCCAGTTCATCTGCCGGCTGGGTTTGCCTGCAGCGGCCTTCTTCTGCGGGCTGTGTTTGCCTGCTGCCTTTGCCATGCCATTCCCACTGCCCACGTTCACCAGCCCCGTTCAATTTTGCTTTGCCCCCCCCCCCTGTTCATTTCCATGCGCGCCGGGATCATCGTAAAAGCAACAGTTTGCAAGCTGCAAGAACTGCCCTGTTGGCAGCTACAACACGGGCCTGCAGTGGCGGCCCGTGCACCGTGTTTGCGTTCAGTTCAAACCATTCATCCATCCATTCGTTGTGTTCATTGCGTGTGCCACTTGAGCTGGCACGGAGACTGCGTTTGTGCAGCCCATGCACCGTTGTGGTTCACTGCGTTCAGTTCAAACCATTCATCCATCCATTCATTGTGTTCATTGCGTGTGCCACTTGAGCTGGCACGGAGACTGCGTTTGTGCAGCCCATGCACCGTTGCGGTTCACTGCGTTCAGTTCAAAAGGGAAGGCCTTGGACTGCGTGTGAGCAGCCGGCCACGTTCCCTGTCACCTGCATTGTTTGAGCCAGAGACTGCATGCGAGCAGCCTGGCTCCCTGCTAACTGCTTTCTTTTTGCAGAGTCCATTGATCCTGGGCCATGGTTTAGTGTAAAATTCGTAAGTTAAGGTTAAGATGTACTGTAAATATGAGTGCGCCCCCGGCATGTCTGTCTTAGCGCCGGCAATTTTATTTCAGTCGTCCGTGTGAGTGAGTTTGTTTAGGTAGTTACTCAGCCCTCAGGTTATTTATTTTGGGGACACGAATACCATGAATGTCGCACTCAGGGATCCGTAGGTAAAATGTACCAGGGGAAAACTACACATGATGGCACACGAAAATTTGACGACTCGGGACGAGTCTGTAAAAAGGGGAGGGGGTAGTGTTGTGGTTGACGAAATTCGCAAACCACCATTCAGGTCCCTTAGGTGAGATATCTCTGTAAGTATATGTGTAGTTAGGCCCAAACCCGTTGTTTAGAGGGAATAAATGTCATCCATTCGGGCTGCGACCCCTCTAGATAGCCGTTTTTCTTTTACTATCTTTATTTTGGACCAGCCGCCATTACTACCACCACCAACCACGTCTCAACAGCCATCACACAACAACCACCAACAACAACGCCAACAGCCACGACCTTTACCGTCACAACTCGCCCTCGCAACCATCGCATCACCGCCATTTCCGCGCCGCTTGTGGGCACCGATACTGGACTCGTGCAGGGCGCGCACCGAGCAGCGTGTGCAGAAACATCACAGCCTTTCCGAAGAAAACGGATCAAAAACGACTCACGCCCACTTCTGTTCCATCCTATCGGCGAGCGTGGGGCGATTTGGCCCCGCCTCCAGGTGCGTTGGAGTAATATCGCTATATGCAAATTCATGGATCAAAAAGCATTCACGCCCACTTTTCCTCGGTCCAATGGGGAGCCAGCCAGAGGTGAAGGGTCGAAGGTAAAGGGTCGAAGGCGAAGGAGCGAGGCCCCGGGGGCTATAAAGGGCCGCGTTCGCTCGTCAGTCAAGTGCAGTTCGGAGTTGAGTTGGGAAGAGCCAGTCAAGAGAGGAGTCAGAGAAGGCAGTTGGACGGAGCTGTGGAGAGTTGGAGAGGTGGCGGCGGCGAAGGCGGTCGAGGGGGTGCTCGTGTCAGAGTCGGGGAGCTGCGGAGGGGAGAGGCCGGCAACGCGACCGAGGTCGTGGTGGAGACGCTCGTCGCGGGACCCGAGACAGGGAGATATCCTCCCTCCCCCGAGCATCAACAACCCCCCTCCTGTTTCCCCCCGCGCTGAGATAGTGCGAGAAGGGGGCCCCGTTCCCACCCCATACCAGGCAGTCCCAGCGAGGCCCGCGGAGACGGGGCGCCAGCGCCATTTTGCGGCTCATCACCAGACGGGTAGGCTCGACGTGGTCTCGGCCCCAGGCCGTCTGCCCCCTCATAGTGGAGAGTGGTCCCTTTTTCTTTTGCTTTGAGTATATGTGTTGTCGGCGCCGTCTGTGAAGTAAAACTGTATAAGTGTTGCCGTGTGCTCGGTAGTCGGTTAGCTCTGCATTGTCTTTTGCTTTTACATTTGATTTTTGTGCATTATTGTGTGTTTCTTCTTCTTCTTTTACATTTGCTTTTGGTGTAATTGTATATGTGTGCTTTCCGTTCATCGCGAAATAAATGTGCTTTATGTTGAACTGTTTTCCCGTTTCGCTTCGTCTTTTCCTTTATTGACTCTCCATCTTGCTTCACGTAAAGGGTTGGTCGTGGGCTACAACGCCCGATAATTAATCGAACCGTCCAGGTTGACGATAACACCGCTCGGTTATCCCGATAGTACGGAACGGGTCGCTTAAAGTGGCCCGTGTCCGAAGTCGACCTGCGGCGAGGTGCGGTCGCCCGGTCTACCCTCCGTGTGGGTACTTCGGTAGGTCGAATTTGGCGAGCAACCCTATCCCACGCGGGGGCCGATTGGCACGATCGTGGTGAGGCCGAAAGGTCCATCCGTGACTAGTTCCCGGCGTTAGTCCGAGAGGGTCACGACGGGATTGTCCGTCCGGTGGGCGACGTTCCGCGATTCGAGTTACGTGGCCGTTCGCACGCCGGCGGGCGCGAATCCGCAACAATATATATATATATATATATATATATATATATATATATATATATATATATATATATATATATATATATATATATATATATGTGTATATATATATATATATATGTATATATATATATATTTATATATATATATGTGTATATATATATCTATATATATATATATATATATATATATGTATATATATATATATATATATATATATATATATATATATATATATATATATATATATCAATTCTTTTATTTTATTTTGTTTCCTGATATATTGCTCGTTTTCCTGATGCTGATCCTGCTTACCAGATTCTCTCAGCGAGGGAACCTCATGCGTGGATATGACCAATGGGCCAACCACGTGCTGCTTGGTTGCAGCAGATTGATAATCATCTCAAGGAGATGGGGATGGGCCGGTCATCTACCTGGGGGATGGCCAGATGGAGACCCCTGGAGTACTGGTGGATAGTGGATGCAACGACACACTGCTCCGGCGCATGCTCCCTTATCTTATCTAATCTGATCTACTCAGCGATGTTGGCCTAAACAACGCAGAACTCAAAAAATGACCAAATACCAAGATCTCAAAATGAAGTGAAAAGATCCTGGAAGTTGAAGAGTGCCGAAATTGTATCATAGATTGTTGGAGCAATGGGAATGATTAAAAAGGAACATTACAGAGATCTTTAAAAACCATCCCTGGGAATATTACTACAAATGAACTGCCGTTGGAAGCTTTCCAGGGCTCGTTGATGATCCTCAAAAGAGCAAAACTTTGAGAACAAAAATATTTCACAAATTGGTCCATGAATCATGATCGCTTACTGAAACGGAGGTGGATACTTCGAGTCCTGGAAAGAATGTTCCACTTTCTGAAACCCGAATTATGGAGATAACAATCAACGACCGACACACACACACACACACACACACACACACACACACACACACACACACACACACACACACACACACACACACACACACACCGTAGTTCCATCCTTCTCCGCTTCCTCTCTGCCCATTCCCATCTTATTCCTTTCCTCTCCCTTCCTAACTAGCTCCAACCACCCCCTCATCTTGCCTCTCCCCCACTTCAATTCTCACCTTTAATTCCTGCTTCCCCTCCTCCCCCTCCACCCCAAAGTGGCACTGGAAAAGAGATGAAGATGGGTGACAACGGATAGTGAAAATGGAATATAATTTACTGTCAGACATTTGATGGTAATGACCACATTTTCTCCTAATTAGACAAGTCTTGAGTAATTATAAATGATTATTGTTGCTCCCATCAGAGAATTCATTTTCTATTTAATTCCTCTTTAAAATTTTACTTTTTACACAAAGAACCTTCTGTGTAGCATCATCCTGTTTTCAACCACCATAAGGTCAGTCTTTGTGACGTGTTTAACAAAGTTGGACCTTCCGATGGTTGTGATTGAGGTTATTCAGAAATGGTCCAAATGTGTTGCCACGTTTCGATGAACGATTCTCCACTTTTATTGTCCCTGCAATCAAATGGCCAAATTCAATGGTCTTCCTTGTGATCCAACGTTGATCACAATGTATGGTCTTTTAACAGACTTTTTGTGAGACTTGTCAAAGTGCAGACATCAGATTCATAAAGCTGAAGAAAACTTCATTCTCCTTATATTAACTTGCTGTCCCATTACGGTCAACCTGAAATCTGATTGTCATCAACGGTTGGTTTATCAGAAAGGAGTTTAAAATTCATATATTTTGCTTCAAAGCTGTACTTGTAAAATAAAAATCCAGACATGAGGACAAACACATCGATACTCATCTCCAGCCCAGACTTGTTTCTTCTAGACCCATCACATCTACCAAGGAGCACGACTGCCTTCGCCATCCTGTGGACCTTTGGTATCTTTGTCTTCCTTGGCGTTTTTCTGAATGGCCTTGTTGTAACAGCCTGCACTCTACGTTGCTTCGACAAGCCCATGGTTACGTATATCGCCGTTGCATCGGTGGTCGATACTTTTTGGGGAGTGACCGGAATGACCTCGTACACATACAGCATGACCGTCGGACCGAAGCTCATGAGGTTTGCTGATTGCCTCACCCAAATGTTCTTCCTCCATGTCGCCCTGATGGGCCAGTTTCTTGTGATTTCTCTGATGTACGTCGATCGCCATTGCGCCATATTTTGGCCGTACACATACGCGAATTGGACTGCCAAACGCAACAGCCATTTTAAGACTCTTGCTGTTGTTTGGTCTTTCGCAGTGGTTTTTGGTCTAGTTTTCGTTGTTGCAGCTATGTGGTTGAAATTCTGCAGTTCCGTCGTCGTAATTAGCGATGCCATTTGCTACTACGGCATGGTGAGCACAGCGGCTTGCAGTGACAATCGAACACCAAACATTGCAACAGGTACTGTGTTGTACCTGGTTGTGGGCCACAGCGCCGTTGTCGCAGCATTTTCAACGTGTTGCGTCATCCAAAAATGTCGCAAAGCCAGCATGAGAGACACTGGCTCGAAAGCTCTCCACACCTGCCTGTCACAGCTCGTCTTCTTCTTGTCCCATTTCCTATCCGTCATGGTGACATCATTTCTTAACAGAGGTTTTATCAGCAACAAATACGCTCATTTTGTGCTTATTCTGCTCGTAAACTCGATTCCTCTGATTGCAAACCTACTCGTCTTTGGCCTGAGAACGAAAGAAATCCGCGCACCCATTGTACGCGTCCTCCGACGGTGGAGAAATGAGCAACGGCAGGTGACCGATTGTAACCTGGGGAAAGTTGATGTGACATCAGTCAAAGGCTCAAGGGCAAAAGAGAAAATGTAAGTCATTCATCTTTTTGACCCTTAATCATTACATGCCATCTGCATTACCCATCAGGTAACACACATTTTTGCTGCAACATTCAGCAGTGTTGTACACAGGTTGGGCACATTTATAGAGGGACAGCTTTGTGCGACGTTTAGCAGGGCTAGTGTGGTATTGATGTTGCTGAGCTGTCAATCGGTGTTGTGTTGTCAGGCGATTTAGATGTGTTGGTGAGCAGTTGAGATGTTCTACTGGACTTCTTCTTCGTTCATATGTAGCTCAAGCCTGCATGGTGGCATCATTGGTGAGAGTGTGGCTGAGTTTCTGATGCAATGCCTTCTGTGGTTTGGCCAGAAATTTGTAATTTGTTCTTGGTGCCAGCAATAGCTCACAAACTCTTTGTGAAGAACAGAATGGGATCTTTAACGTTCACCAACTAATACCAGTAGACGGGACGTGCAATTTAACACCCATCCGAGGTACGGTACACACATTGATGAATGTCCTTCCCTGAGAAACACCAGGATGACCGTTTATAGCTGGGTCAGGAATCAAACCCAGGCGAAACAGCTCTGAGGCGAGTGTGCGTGCCTCTATGCCATCCTGTCAGCCCGTTGAGATTTTGAGTGGTGTTGTCGAGTCATTGAGCAGTGTGGTTCAGATGATGAGTTGTGTTGTGGAGATGTTGAGCAGTGTTGTAGAGCCACTTAGTGGTGGTGTTGAGTCATTGATCATTGTTGATGAGCAGTGTTGTTGACATTTTGAGGGTTGTTGAGATGTTGGGGGTTGTTGGTGAGACATTGATTGGTGTTGTTGAAACATTGAGTGGTGTTGTTGAGATGTTGAGTGGTGTTGTTGAGATGTTGAGTGGTGTTGTTGAGCGGTGTTGTTAAGACATTCTTCTTGATTTATTTTTCATCCTTATGCAGCACAAGGCTGCGAGGTGGTATAATTGGCTGAGCTTGTGGCTGTGCAGTGCCATTTATGCAATGCCCTGTGCTGGTTCGAACAGGAATTTGTAATTTGTTCTTGATGCCGGTGATAGCTTGCCAAGTCTTTATGAAGGACACGGTGCGATCTTTAACGTCCAGCAACGAATGCCAGCAGATGGGACGACTGTTTAACATCCATCCGAGGGATGGTGCACACATTAATGAATCGCCCTGCCTGTGAAACACCAGGATGACAGTTTATAACTTGGTCAGAATTCAAAACAAACCCAGGCTCGACAGCTTAGCGGTGAGTTTGAATACCTCTTGACCATCCTGTCAGCTCGTTGAAATGTTTGTCAGTGTTGTGGAGTCATTTGCAGTGTTGTTGAGATATTCAGTGGTGTCGTTGAGATGTTGAGCATTGTTGAGATGTTTAACATTGTTGTTTCGCCATTTAGTGGTGTTTTGGGGATGTTGACCATTGCTGAGATGTTTATCATTGTTGTATAGCCATTTAGTGGTGTTTTGGGGATGGTGAGCATTGTTAACATGTTTTGATTTGTTGTAGAGCCATTTAGTGGTGTTTTTGGGATGTTGAGCATTGTTGAGATGTTTAACATTGTTGTACAGCCATTTAGTGGTGTTTTGGGGATGTTGACCATTGCTGAGATGTTTATCATTGTTGTATTGCCATTTAGTGGTGTTTTGGGGATGGTGAGCATTGTTAACATGTTTTGATTTGTTGTAGAGCCATTTAGTGGTGTTTTTGGGATGTTGAGCATTGTTGAGATGTTTAACATTGTTGTACAGCCATTTAGTGGTGTTGTGGAGATGTTGAGCATTGTTGAGATGTTTAATATTGTTGTTTCGCCATTTAGTGGTGTTTTGGGGGTGTTGAGCATTGCTGAGATGTTTATCATTGTTGTATAGCCATTTAGTGGTGTTTTGGGGATGGGGAGCATTGTTCAGATGTTTTGATTTGTTGTAGAGCCATTTAGTGGTGTTTTTGGGGATGTTGAGTATTGTTAAGATGTGTTGATTTGTTGTAGAGCCATTTAGTGGTGTTTTTGGGGATGTTGAGTATTGTTAAGATGTGTTGATTTGTTGTAGAGCCATTTAGTGGTGTTGTGCAGATGTTGAGCATTGTTGTTGAGATCCTCCCATCTCTCCACTCTCACCACCTTCTGGCTACTCTCCTCTGAAACTATGATTCCAACTCCATTACTTTTTCCATCTCCTCCTGTGTGTAACATCTTGTATCCTACTCCCAACATCCTGGCCGTGTCCTCATTCCATCTGGTCTGCTGCACACACAACACTTCTCACCTTGTTTTCTGAATCATCTCCACCACCTGACTTCACTCCACTCCACTCCCCTCCATTGATCCCACATCCAGACTACCGAGCCTGAATCGCCGCCGTTTTGGCAGAGCTACTTCCATCCTGGACAGTTTGTGATATTGTCATCACTCAGCGATGCTGCCCGGGATGACCTGCTGGACCAGCTGTCATTACCTGCTGTTGCCCACACACACACACACACACACACACACACACACACACACACACACACACACACACACACACACACACACACACACACACACACACACACACACACACACACACACACACACGCACACGCACACACAGCAATCGTTCCTTCTGTGCTCGCTCCCCATTCGTTTCTTCTTACATCCCAACTCACTCCCCCTCCCCCTCACCCTCCCCAAACCCCCAGGGACAAGCTCTGCAAAAAAGATGAAGATTGTTGGCGATGGATGTTGCAGATGGGATATCATTTAAAGTAAATTTCACCTCGTAATTTGGAAAATAACTTCATGCACACCTGAGATAGTTTCGATTTAGACATTATCTGTAAGACAGTTGATATTAATGACCATATTTCCCCATAATTAGACAGGTCTTGAGGAATTACAAATGATTATTGTCGCTCCCATCAGAGAATTCATTTTCTATTTAAATACTTCCATAAAAATTTACTTTCAACACAAAGAACCTTCTGTGAAGCATCATCCTGTTTTCAACCACCATAAGGTCAGTCTTTGTGACATGTTTAACAAAGTTGGACCTTCCGATGGTTGTGATTGAGGTTATTCAGAAATGGTCCAAATGTGTTGCCACGTTTCGATGAACGATTCTCCACTTTTATTGTCCCTGCAATCAAATGGCCAAATTCAGTGGTCTTCCTTGTGATCCAACGTTGATCACAATGTATGGTCTTTTAACTCATGTTTTGTGAGACTTGTCAAAGTGCAGACAACATCAGATTCATAAAGCTGAAGAAAACTTCATTCTCCTTATATTAACTTGCTGTCCCATTACGGTCAACCTGAAATCTGATTGTCATCAACGGTTGGTTTATCAGAAAGGAGTTTAAAATTCATATATTTTGCTTTAAAGCTGTACTTGTAAAATAAAAATCCAGACATGAGGACAAACACATCGATACTCGTCTCCAGCCCAGACTTGTTTCTTCTCGACCCGTCACATCTACCAAGGAGCACGACTGCCTTCGCCATCCTGTGGACCTTTGGTATCTTTGTCTTCCTTGGCGTTTTTCTGAATGGCCTTGTTGTAACAGCCTGCACTCTACGTTGCTTCGACAAGCCCATGATTACGTATATCGCCGTTGCATCGGTGGTCGATACTTTTTGGGGAGTGACCGGAATGACCTCGTACACATACAGCATGACCGTCGGACCGAAGCTCATGAGGTTTGCTGATTGCCTCACCCAAATGTTCTTCCTCCATGTCGCCCTGATGGGCCAGTTTCTTGTGATTTCTTTGATGTACGTCGATCGCCACTGCGCCATATTTTGGCCGTACACATACGCGAATTGGACTGCCAAACGCAGCAGCCCTTTTAAGACTCTTGCTGTTGTTTGGTCTCTCGCAGTGGTTTTTGGTCTAGTTTTCGTTGTTGCAGCTATGTGGTTGAAATTCTGCAGCTCCGTCGTTGTAATTAACGACGCCATTTGCTACTACGGCATGGTGAGCACAGCGGCTTGCAGTAACAAACGAACACCAAACATTGTAACAGGTACTGTGTTGTACCTGGTTGTGGGCCACAGCGCTGTTGTCGCAGCATTTTCAACGTGTTGCATCATCCGAAAATGTCACAAAGCCAGCATGAGAGACACTGGCTCGAAAGCTCTCCACACCTGCCTGTCACAGCTCTTCTTTTTCTTGTCACATTTTCTATCCATCATGGTGACATCATTTCTTAACAGAGGTTTTATCAGCAACAAATACGCTCATTTTCTGTTTGTTTTGATCATAAACTCAATTCCTCTGATTGTGAACCCACTCGTCTTTGGCCTGAGAACGAAAGAAATCCGAGCACCGATTGTACGCGTCCTCCGACGGTGGAGAAATGAGCAACGGCAGGTGACCAATTTCAAGGTGGGAAAAGGAGATGTGACATCAGTCGAAGGCTCAAGGGCAAAAGGGAAAGTGTAAGTCATTCATCTTTTTGACCCTTAATTGTTTCACATTATCTCTACTTCCCATAACTTAACACGCATCTTTTCTCCAACATTCAGCAGTGTTGTACATCGGTTGGGCAAAGTTATAGAGGGACAGCTTAGTGGGACATTTAGCAGTGCCAGTGTGGTCGTGGTGTTGTAGAGATGTTGAGCAATGTTCTTGAGATGTTGAGTGGTGTTGTGGAGCCGTTTTGCAGATTTTGTTGAGATGATCAGTGGTGTTGTGGAGATGTTGAATTTTGTTGTTTAGACTATGAGCGGTGTTGTTAAGGCGTTAACCGGTGTTGGTCAGGTGTTGAACGGTGTTGTTGAGGCATTGACCAGTGTTGTTGAGGCATTGACCAGTGTTGTTGAGACATTGAACGGTGTTGTTGACAGGTGTTGTTGAGGCGTTGACCGGTGTTGTTGAGGCATTGACTAGTGTTGTTGAGGCATTGACCGGTGTTGTTGAGGCATTGACTGGTGTTGAGGAATTGAACTGTGTTGTTTACAGGTGTTCTTGAGGCGTTGACCGATGTTGTTGACCGGTGTTGGTCAGGCGTTGAACGGTTTTGTTGAGGCATTGACCAGTGTTGTTGAGGCATTGACTAGTGTTGTTGAGACATTGAACGGTGTTGTTGAGGCATTGACTGGTGTTGAGGAATTGAACTGTGTTGTTTACAGGTGTTCTTGAGGCGTTGACCGATGTTGTTGACCGGTGTTGGTCAGGCGTTGAACGGTTTTGTTGAGGCATTGACCAGTGTTGTTGAGGCATTGACTAGTGTTGTTGAGACATTGAACGGTGTTGTTGAGGCATTGACTGGTGTTGTTGAGGCATTGACCAGTGTTGTTGAGGCATTGACTGGTGTTGAGGAATTGAACTGTGTTGTTTGCAGGTGTTCTTGAGGCGTTGACCGGTGTTGTTAAGGCATTGACCGGTGTTGGTCAGGTGTTGAACGGTTTTGTTGAGGCATTGACCAGTGTTGTTGAGGCATTAACCAGTGTTGTTGAGGCATTGACTAGTGTTGTTGAGACATTGAACAGTGTTGTTGACAGGTGTTGTTGAGGCATTGACAAGTGTTGTTGAAGCATTGACTGGTGTTGAGGAATTGAACTGTGTTGTTTACAGGTGTTGTTGACCGGTGTTGTTGAGGCATTGACAAGTGTTGTTGAGGCATTGACCGGTGTTGTTGAAGCATTGACTGGTGTTGAGGAATTGAACTGTGTTGTTTACAGGTGTTCTTGAGGCGTTGACTGGTGTTGTTGACCAGTGTTGTTGACGCATTGAACGGTGTTGTTGACAGGTGTTGTTGAGGCGTTGACAGGTGTTGAGGCATTGAACGGGTGTCATTGACCAGTGTTGTTGAGGCATTGACCAGTGTTGTTGAGGCATTGACCAGTGTTGTTGAGACATTGAACGGTGTTGTTGACAGGTGTTGTTGAGGCATTGACCGGTGTTGTTGAGGCATTGACAAGTGTTGTTGAGGCATTGACCGGTGTTGTTGAGGCATTGACTGGTGTTGAGGAATTGAACTGTGTTGTTTACAGGTGTTCTTGAGGCGTTGACCGATGTTGTTGACCGGTGTCGTTGAGGTGTTGACCGGTGTTGTTGGGGTGTTCAGCGGTGTTGTCGAGACTTTGCTCGTTAATTGGCTTTACTGTACGCAGATATGCTTTTTATATTTGTAATGTTCCTTAAGTGCTTGTTTTGGTAGAATCAGATAACCACTCGTTGTAACAATACAACTGATGACGTTGACACACCATCATGTCTCATACTCTCATCGTTAAGGTCGAACAATGCTTTTTGAGTGAGAGGCCGAACAAAGAAACATTCGAGTTCGGATTCTGGATCCGCATGGGCAGGAAGGTGATTAAATTCTACAGGAGAGACTTTCCTCGAAATACCCAAGCGATACAACTAAGGACGTCTTCGTTAACGATCGCCATTCACGCCACCATCTTGGGGGGTCGGCCGCAGGAGTTCTCCTGGTCCGAGTGTTCACGACCCAGACTGGCCAGTCCTGATGTTCACGAAATGTCCGTGCGGTAATCATACAATGTATATTTAACAGATGACCTGTGACGTGTGCATTAAATTAAACATATCCAGTAGTTTTGTTTATTTTGTTAACTTACATTTTGCACTTGAAATGTCGGAATTTTGCGCTGAAGGTCGTGGGTTGAAGACCCGCGCGACCTCTGACCTGGAACAGGTCACTGTGCTCAATGACAGAGCACCAAAGATTTTTAAACTTGTGCAATAAATATAAATTCTATAGTTTCATAAAATCTTTTCTTCTTGACACGTTTTTCTGTTTCAATTCATCGAGCGTGTGATCATCATGAAGAGATCTGGAGCTGTATATTTATTTTGCAATAAAAGTTATTTATTTGATTGAAGATGCTGCACTTGAGTAATTTCATCTGCAGCACAGGTACATCCTTCGCGCCTCGTGATATGACAATTACATTGTCTTCCCACATGTGGTGTTGCTGTCGCAGTCGTCAAACATGAATGCTCCCATGGATGTCCATCAGGAGCAACGTGTTGTTATGGTGTTCTTGGTGTCTGAGAAGGAGACCATTGGGAACATCCACAAGCGACGACAGAAGGCGTATGGGGACGATGCTGTCGATCACAGCACAGTTGCTCGATGCGCCGAGCGGAGAACGTCCGCATGAGTTGAACATGCCGATGTAGGTGACTGCCCTCGCAGTGGCAGGCCACGATCAACACGGACGGATGTCAATGTTGAAAAGGTGAACGACGTCGTTATGGCACACTGACGCGTAACTGATGGACAACTGTCACTCCAACTGGACATGAGTGAAGCAAGCTTGTGCAGAATAGTGAAACTGTTGGGCTGTGTAAAAGGTCTGCGCTGATGATGTTCACCTGTCATCCACCTGGTAAATTGAACCCGATCACATGCGTGTTTTACATCGGTTAATATTAACATTTTCAAAATTATCGACTTTACATCAATAATTGTGGGATTTGGCGGGGAGGGGGGGATGGTGTGTTTATCATGGCAGGTCTTCAAGGTAAATATGTCTTTTACGGAAGATATTTATGTCCACTTTCTATGCTTGCACACGGCCGGATCTTCAATAACTAGAAGGGCACTCGGTAGAGGGCATACCTCCACCAGGCCACTGGTAGGACATCTGATAGGACGTATTATCTGGATTGGACATATCTGATAGGACATTGATAGGATCTGATAGGACATATCCCACTGATAGGACATATGTGGATTCAGACCTGAACCAAAATCGAATCACCTTGTTCTTGTCACCTACCCAACTCATCCACCAAGTTTTATCACAACTCGTCCACAACGTTTTTCAAATATCATGCAATACAAAGTACGTATATAATTGCTGGCCCCATCCCTCAATGGTGAAGAATGACTGAGGAAATAAATAAAAAATTCGTAGCCGGATCCGTCTCCACATCTTCACCCAAAATTGAATCGATTCGTCCTCGTCACACGCCCAACGTGTCCAACTAAGTTTCGTCCGAATCCATCCACAACTTTTTGAGATGTCCTGCTCACACACAAACAGACAGACAAGGGTGAACACATAATCACCTCCATGCACCTTCGCCGGTAGATGTAATACTAATAATTAATAATCTTACCCTTATGTAGCAAATGTCGATATTGCTTAAACTCCAAAATCGACATGATATGAGGCAGAAAGATCACCACCTTCGGTGGTAGCTGGTGTTCCAAACCATCTTCCATTATCTTATAATCTGGAGTATGATGTGTTGTGATCAATAAAATTTCTTTCAAAAATAACAAAAATTATTAACGGGATTTCCAACAATGTGCACATTTCCCATCGAAGGTGGGCCGAGAAGGGGTACTCTCTCCGGAGGGCCCACTCGTTTATGATCTCCACCAATATGGGCCTGTCAGAATGTCCTCCAAGCTTTGTTGCCTGGGTTCGAATCCCGAGCCAGCTATAAACTATCATACCGGTGTTTCGTCTGCCAGCATTAGTTTGTGGACGTCAAAGATCCTATCGTGTCTTTCGCGAAGAGCAGGCGAGTTCTCTTCGGCATCCTGACCCAATTACAAATGCCTGCATCCATCGGTCGAGTATCCCGGATTGGAACTCTGAGCCAATGTAACCGCCTCGGCAACCTGATATGCCGAACAGAGCGAGAATGAACAAACAAAACAAAAGCATTAAACCATTCAAAGAGCATCTCGATCATCTGTTCTTGTTCTTTGCATTTTACGAGACACAGGTGAGGATTACCGCGACAGGTGTCCTGTATTTGTCATGTGTTCGGGACGATTGGCGCTCCCACGGTTAATCCTGATGGATGTGTATTCTGCAGTGCAAACAATGGGTTTTAGCTTCAAGGATGTGTAGAGAGGAACACCTGAGGTTAGTGATGAGCGACACCTGACAATGGGTCATCAATTACATTTGATCGGTAATTCTGATGGATTATACCTGCAACGCTTACATATCATAGCTGCTCATGTGTTGTTGACTTTGAGTTGTGATCACGAGTTTTTGAAGATTCTGATCAATGCGAATTAAAGATTGCTAAATGACAAACGTGGTTTCTTCTCACCCAAACAAGTTCTATTATTAACAGTCAACGTTGTTATAATAGTATAAAACATTAGTAGTGCCTTTTAGTAAAATGTTGATGCTCATAATGTCCATATATGTATTGTAACTCGTGAATGCGTCAAAGTCAATCTGACCCCTCCCCCCAACGTGGTCTATTAGGTACCTGGGTCCTGGCTCTTCAAGTGTCCTTGGTGACTGCAGGGCCTGTCAGCACATGGTGCTCCCCTAGCCCAAACGACCTCTCCACAACTGGAGGTTTTTTTTTCTCCACTGACCTGGAGAGCCCACAAAAATACATGTCGCCTCCCAACAAAGCTGCCACTTCAAGCCATTTGGCCCAATACATAAGCAACGAGCAAACCAATGGCCCTTTGTGGCCCAATACAAATGATACTCGGCCCATGTATCCTTGACACAATGGGCGACTTCTGGCCTTTATGGCCCACATGAAAAAGTGGCACAGGAAATGGCATGGCTGGACAATGGCATGGCAAAACTGAACAGGTGGGTGGCATGGCTAGATAGACAAGCTGGATGGCAGGTGAGTAACCGACAGCATGAAATGAGCTGGCAGATGGATGTCGTCGCCCGAGGTGGCAGGAGCTCACGGTGGCAGCAGGTAGGATGTCTGGCTTCAGCTCTACCCTACTCCAACCCAAGCTTCCCCGCTAATTCCTTATTGTAGTCGATGTCTCCTGCCACTCTAAACCCCTCCAAGCTAATCTCTCCATCCATTGCCCACAAACCCCTTCTAACTAATCTATGTTCTGGGAGGAGAACAAAGGCACATGCAGCAGTGACTCTAAAATTATGACATGGTGCAGTGCGGTCTCACATGGCTCGCGAGCAGAGTAGCCCAATGGGTGGGGGGGGGGGCGTGCGTACCCCTACACGAACAATTTGGGGCACAATGGCTCCACAATATCCAAATTCCCTTCACCGTTGTTCCAACATTGGTGCAAATGGGGGGAAGGGGTGTGAGTAAGGGTATCCATATCTTTCCGAACATTTCAGAAAACAGTTTTTTTCTATACATGGTTAAGGCTCGTGGAAGAGCAAGAATGCATCATAACAAAGTGAATAGCAGGAGAAAGAGGGGAGAGCAGTACTCCAGCCTGATGGAGTACTGCTTTTCCCTCTGGGATGGTGCTCCTGCCTCTCAACTTTCTCGGCTTCACGCTGTGGAAACCAAGGCATTTAGGATCATCGGGCTCTCCCACGGTGAGGCTGAGTCTTTGGGCCTCTCACTCTCTCACCGCAGGCTGGTCAGTGGTCTTTCTGTCTTCTTCTGTCTCCTCTCTGGTCTCCCCCCCACTCCCCCCCTGCTCTGTCTGCAATATGTCCCCACCATATTTCCGCAAGGCGCTCAAGGTCCGCCAGCAACCCTCTTCCTGTAAAGCTTCCAAAATCATGAATCACTCCTCACCTTCACTCTTTTATTATTTTTGTCTTTTGCGTCCTCTGGTTCTTTTGCCTCCTATGGTTATTTTTTGTCTTTTGAGTGTTCGGGCCAAATAAATACGCGGATCATAAACTGGATTTCCATATCGGATCGGTCAAGGCCCAGGTTACCAACGACCACCACCGGTACTGTTGGCCAGCATGTTACCGATGGAAACTGTGTTACTGCTCGGCGAAGGAGGAGCTACGGAGTCTGGTGGGGCGTAGCTACGGTGTGGATCGAGGGTTATGCTACAATGGGGGAGCTCGGTAACACCTGCCAGGTCTCCTGAGACACTTTTTGGCTCCTCCCTCACCCAGGCTCTATAAAAGAGAGCAAACCAGGCATGATCTCTCTCTTTCATCCAGTCTCCAAGCCGAATATCCTCACTGAGCTGAGCACAAGGGAAAGTAGCAAGCAGGGTTGAGTGAGCTGTTACCAAGGCATGCCAGGGTCATCCCGAGGTCATCAATACTCGATTTCAGCTGCGTTCCGCAGACAATATTCGCAACACTTACAGACTATAAATTACTGCACAAATTTCTCCAGAGCAACGGCAGGTTACACACACACACACACACACACACACACACACACACACACACACACACACACACACACACACACACACACACACAACGACTTTGGCCACAGTACCGGCACACAATGGTTTGCTCTTTTTGAAAGCTACCGTGGGGTTTTTAAAATCTCCTTCAGCGGTGTCTATTTAATACGAAGGCATATACGGTGGCCTTCCACCCACGCCATTGTTAGTAAAAGCCTGAACATATTTACTGTGATCCGCACGAGAAACCTGTGAGCTGACGTAATAAATCGATGTTCCTCGCATTCACCGAGATGCAGCGCCTTGTGCCGAGACTGTGGACCATCGAAATAAAGCCGAGTCCTTCCTTTCTAACTAAATAACACTCGAAAAATATTCACCCAACCTACTCTTACCATGGTCTGTGGCCATGTTCGACGTCGGCACATTGGTAATTCAGATCTCGCTCACACAACCACTCACAGAGTCCCAGCACACTCGAAACTCCCGCGATACGGCGCCTCCTAAGGCCCAATGTGTTTGGATTTTAAAATCGCGTTTATAAAGCAGTTTAACCAACTCGACTAAACACCGTTTTATTTACTCGTGGGCCCGTTGGTCCATTGGACCAAATTTTATTGGTCTTCACGGCCTTGCAGCAAACCTGCCTGCTGTTCTGTTTGAGCATTAGCTTACCTTTTCACCAAACCCAGGTGAGCTTAGGCCGGGCTTAGATGGATGATACATTTGTCATTATCATTGCCAAATTATACTACTATTATTATTGTTGTTAATATTATTATTAATAATTAATAGCTTATCATTATTTTTGTTATTTATTTTGTAATTAGAAGGCCATGCTGTGGAAGGACCTATTAAGCTGTTTTATACACCTCAATATCACGTGCGTTTAAAACTTGGGAATAATTTCTGATTATTAGTAGTTAATTAGCCCGATCAACTCAGGAGATCATGACGATCATTTTGTTGTTTCACACTCCACAAAAACACACACATCATCAATTTATCGTCGATGCTGAATAAACGTGGTACAGATAATCACTCATCTTTTAACGAAATGTAACCGGTCGCCGAAAAAGCAGTGCCGCCCTTTTCACCTCGAAAAAAATTGCCACCAAAAACGAGAATAACATTTTCAAACGCTTTGTGAATCGCAATGTTAAAACATGAGATTATCAATTGTTTACCTTTCTGTCACAACCTGTGTTCGATTATTCATTATTTTTGGGAATCACCTCAGCGTTGGAGTACTTGTTTAAGTGCTGAAGCCACTTTTAGTATCGAAAAAAGAGAGAACAGAAAAGAAGGACAAACATGAATGAAACCAAAACTGATTGATCTGATGTCTGAACTATACTCTGGTACTGAGAGTGCTGTGAGATGTGGTGATACCATCTCTGACTTATTTCCAGTTGTAACTAGAGTTCATCAGGGGGTGTGTACTGGCTCCCACACTTTTCAACACTTGTATGGACTGGATTCTGGGGGTGATGTCAGAGGGATCAAGTTGTGGTGCATCGTTTGGGAATATCAAGATCGCTGACCTTGATTTCACAGATGATGTAGTCATCTTTGCGGATACTCCAGATATCCTTTTTGGGGCCCTCGAGATGCTAAATGAGGAGTCGGAGCCTCTGGGATTACGAGTTTCCTGGGTCTACACTAAAACCCAGGCTTTCAATGACATATTGGATGCTGCTGTCCTATCTGTAGTTGTTTATGGTGAGGATGTTGAGATCACGGAGAGATTCACATACCTTGGCAGTGATATTCATGTCTCTGCTGGCTGTGAGCCAGAGGTCAACAGACATCTGGGCCAGGCCTGGGGAGTCATGGATTCACTGGATCATGGGGTGTGACGCTGCCGGTACCTGTGCAGGAGGATAAAAGTCCGAGTCTTCAGGTTCTTGGTGCTTCCAGTCTTGCTTTACAGATGTGAGACTTGGACTCTGACCATGGATCTGGGACAGAGACTTAATTCCTTTGGTACCAGGTCTCTTTGGATAATCCTTCGCTATCGCTGGTCGGACTTTGTGTCCAACGAGCGGTTGCTGAGAGAGACTCAAATGAGATTTATTACCTGCATAGTACATGAGCGTCACCTGCAGCTGTATGGACATGTGGCTCGTTTTCCTGACGCTTATCCTGCTCACCAGATTCTCTCAGTGAGGGAGCCTCGTGAGTGGAGGAGAACAATGGGCCGACCATGTACCTTGTGGTTTCAGCAGGTTGATCATCATCTCAAGGAGATGGGGATGGGCGAGGAATCTGCCTGAGGGATGGCCAGACGGAGACCCCTGGAGTACCGGTGGAAAGTGGATGCTGAGACGTGCTGTTCTGGCGCATGCTCCCAAACCTGACCTGACCTGTGTAAAGTTGTCGTCCCTAACCCTATTCCCATTACCCCCTAAGTTTTCTGATTTATGGTTCACGGGGATTCTCAAGAATGTAACCCCTGCGAACGGCAAAGCCCTCCTGTATATACCTAAACACTGCATGGGCTAATCAACTCTCCAGTTTTTAAAGTGATTCTTCACCATTGAGAAATAGGGATAAAAACGATATTTGGCATGATATCTCAAAAAGTTATGGACAGATTATGACAATACTAGATGGATGAGTTGGTTCGGTGACAAGAACAAGTGATTAGATGTTGGTTCAGGTCCGAATGCAGATCCCGCTGTTAGTGGTATACAAAATGTAAACTGTTCAGCCAAGCGGAGGTATGTACTCTACTAAGTGTCATTCTTGTCAATACAGTACTTTATTTATTGTCACACTGATCATTGTGAAGACTATTATTGCAAAAAACCTCTGGTCACCTTTGGTCACTGTGAAACGATTCAAACTGTCAATGGGTGTGAGTAAGAACAGTCTGTATACAACTAGAATAGCTCGCATGAGTTATTGCTTACTTGTTCTGAGATTTTAACATATCTGTTTGCTCCAGGCTGTGGCTAACAGGAAATGTTATAGATCAAAATTTTAAGTAAGAATTCACAAAACTGTCCATTATTTAAAAGCTCCTACCTCTTTTTTCAAACATAATATGATGCACCAAACCTGTTTGTTGTTAGCTGGCTATTTGATTGAGTGGTTATACACTCCAATTTCTTCACTGCTTTGTGGGTTTCTTGGGTGACACGGCTGCTCAGTGGATATTCCCACACCGTGCGATCAAGTTGTGACTTGTACAGGATAAGTTCATAGCGACAGAAACGTTCAAAACTTGTCGTGAACACCATGATGCTCTTTCAAGGGATCGCACCTCAACCACCACCACTTGGCAGGTATGGTGAGGATGCCAAACACCCCTCAACATGACTGAAGGGAAGCCATTGGGCTCCACTGGACCAGTTGCAAGGGGTTGGATTATGGTTTGTATGGTGAATTTTTGCCATAAGCTGAAGCAAAGCATCCAATTAGTGTTGTCTGTTGAAAGTTTCATGGCAGTGGTTGACATTTGGGACCAAACCCTATTGAGGTTATTTTTTTCATCGCAGTTATGGGTTGCCTGAGTGTGTGTAGCTTATTTGAGACATGTGGCTGCAGTGATGTTCTAATTATACTACAAATTGTGTCAGCTTTCATAAGGTTCAGAGTATTCCTTTAATGTAAGAACTCACCAAGAGACTAATTTTGCCATATTGTTTTGGGAATTGTTTGCAATGACTCCTTGTTGCAAAATAATAAATTGTAGTTAGAATTCCAATTGTAGTGCAAATTGCATTCAAACATGAAACCAATTACTCTCTCTGCTCTCTAACATGAGTGGGCCGGGTGGGGAAAAAAAAACACACACACACTTAGAGGGGTGTTCCAAAATCACCCAGACAACTTTGGTTGTTCATATATTGAGAACCACAAACAATGCAATGATCCACTTTGGTTTATATTATACAGAAACTCAAAAAGTTTTGTGCACATCATCAACGCACTTCAATGTGAGCTCCGTTTGTCGTGCGCAGGACATCAAGGTGGGACACGAGTTATTGCCATGTTTGGCTCAGCATGTTTGCGCCCACCAGTATGCATGCAGATATGATCCAGGAATGAAGATCCTTTAGGGTTGCCACCTTGGTGTTGTCGCCAACATCTTTGACAACCTCCCACAGAAAAAAAAATCAGTGGGGTTATGTCTGGTAATGGTGGGAGCCAGGCAGTTGGTCCATCTCGGCCAATCCAGCGAACTGGAATTTTTTCATTCAGGACGGCTCAAACAACAAAGGACCAATAAAGGGGAGCAACTTCCTGTTGAAAAGTGATATTGGGTTGCATGTCTTCAATCCGTGGGAAAGCGAATTATTCCAACATGTTCATGTAAATTGTTGAGGTCACTGTATCCTCCACAAAGAAAAACGGGCCCACCAAGCAGTCATGGAGAAGGCCACACCACACATTGACCTTTGGACTGTCGTGTATGTGTTCAATGACCACGCGGGGGTTTTCAGAGCCCCAGATCCTCAAATTGTGCTGGTTGGCCTTCCCACAAACATGAAAGCAAGCTTCGTCTGTGAACATGATCTTTTTCAGGTAATCTTCATCATTCTCTCTGCAACTCACCATTTCCAAGGCAAATGCATTGAGTTTGGGTCCGTCATTTGGTTTCAGTTCCTGCAAAATCTGCACCTTAGAGGCATAAAGCTTGTTTTTTTTGGTTTTTTTTTACAAAATCCTGTGTACAATGGTGGTTGGTAGTCTCAGTTCTCTGGATGTGCGTCGGATTGATTTTCTGGGAATTTGTTGAGGTGATTCACGTGTGTGTGTTTAAATATGCATGCATGTGTGTATGTGTATGTGTATGACTGTATGTGAGTAAATATATATATATATATATATATATATATATATATATATATACATATATATATACATACATATACATATATATATATATATATACACATATATATATATATATATATATATATATATATATATATATATATATATATACATATATATATATATATATACATATATATATATATACATATATATACATATATATATATATACATACATATATATACATATATATATATATATATATATATATATATATATATTTATATTGTTGTGGTTGACGAAATTCACAAACCACCATTCAGGTCCCTTCGGTGAGATATCTCTGTAAGTATATGTGTAGTTAGGCCCAAACCCGTTGTCTAGAGGTAATAAATGTCATTCATGCGTGCAGCGACTCTTCAGGATAGCCGTTTTTCTTTTACTATCTTTATTTTGGACCAGCCGCCATTATTACCACCACCAACCACGTCTCAACAGCCATCACACAACAACCACCAACCACAACGCCACCTTCACAACAACAACCACCAACCACAATGCCACTTTTTTTTTTTTTTTTTTTTTTGTATACCTTGGTCGAGGCTCGTATGAGAGCTAACACACAACTCACAGCAAGGAGGCATGAGACAAGAGGGGTGGGAGTGGAAGGGACAAAACATTGGGGAACAGACACAGGTGAACTGTGGAAGGGAGAGGGATGGGGATGGGACGGGGAACATGGCGAGGAGAAGATGGACATTACAGGGACTTTCAGGAAGGAAAGCAGGAGAATTGAAGGAAGTGGGCTTGGGTGGATTATCGGGGGTAGAAAAGATCGAGGATTTGGATGGGGGAAGATAAGAGGTGGTGGTGAACAGCTGTTTTGAAAGCCTGGAGGGAAGAATGGGAAAGAATAGAGTGAGGAAGTTTATTCCAAAGGCGGGAAAAAGAGGAATGAAAGAGTGAAGATGAGCAGTGATTCGTGATTTTGGTAGTTTTACCAGAAGGGGGTTGTTGGCGGACCTTGAGTGCCCTGTGGAAATGTGGTTGGGACAAATCGCAGAGAGAGCAGGGGGGGCAAGGCTGGAGAGGAGTCGGTAGAAGACAGAAAGACCACCGACCAACCTGCGGTGATTGAGTGAGAGGCCCAAAGACTCAGCTTCATTGCGGGAGATGCCAATGATCTTAAAAGCCCTGGTTTCGACAGCGTGAAGTCGAGAAAGGTGGGAGGCAGGAGCACCAGCCCAGAGGGGAGAGCAGTACTCCATCAGGCTACGGACAAAAGCTTTGTAAGTAGTCAGGAGCTCAAGAGGGCCGAGGAAGGACTTCGCACGACGGAGGATTCCCAGTCGGCGACTGGCTTTTGAGGCAAGGTTGGAAATGTGACTTTCCCAGGAAAGGTCATGGCAGATAGTGAGACCCAGAAGCTTGAAAGAAAAGACTTCTTCCAGAGGATTGTTGAGAAAGTGGATGGGGGGTTTTGTAAACGGTCCTTTCGAAGAGACATAGTGAGAGTGTGAGATTTGTGTGGATTGAAAGACATGTTCCACGTGTTGGACCAGTTTGTGATTTTATCCAGATCTGCAGTGAGCGAAGAAGCTGCTGCTTGCCGGTCTGAGGGATGACAGATGGTACGGCAGAGGGTGGAGTCATCGGCAAAGAGAAATAGAGGATTTTCCAGAGAGTCCGAGAGATCATTGATGAAAACCAGAAAAAGAACAGGGCCCAGAACGCTACCTTGAGGAACTCCAGCCTGCACAGGAAGAGGGGATGAAAGAACTCCATTTAGGGCCGCACGTTGACTGCGACAGGAGAGGAAGTCTGCGAGCCATGAGTGGAGATGGCCTTGAATACCATGGGAAGAGAGTTTGGTGAGTAGGGCAGGGTGCCAGACTGTGTCAAAAGCACGTGATATGTCCAGGGATACGGCTCGGATTTCCTGTCTGGCATTGAGGACCTCCATCCATTGATGGGAGAGCAGTAGCAGCATATCCAGGGTAGAGTGACCTGGTCTGAAACCAAATTGATGATTGGAAATCAAGCCATTGGAGAAGAGGAAGGATTTCATGTCTGAAGCAATGATGGATTCCATAACCTTGCTGATGATTGGGAGAAGGCTTCACAACAACGACCACCAACCACAACGCCGCTTCACAACAACAACCACCAACCACAACGCCGCTTCACAACAACGACCACCAACCACAACTCCGCTTCACAACAACAACCACCAACCACAACGCCGCTTCACCACAACCGCCACGACCTTTACCGTCACAACTCGCCACCATCGCATCCACACCATCTCGCGCCACTCGTGGGCACCGATACTGGACTCGTGCAGGGCGCGCACCGAGCAGCGTATTCAAAAACATCACGGACTTTCCGCAGAAAACGGATCAAAAACGACTCACGCCCACTTTTGTTTCGTCCAATCGGCGAGCTGGGGCGAATTGGCCCCGCCTCCAGGGCGTTGGAGTGAGGACGCTATATGCAAATTCATGGATCAAAAAGCATTCACGCCCACTTTTAATCGGTCCAATGGGGAGCCAGTTAGAGAGGTGAAGGGTCGGAGGCAAAGGGTCAAGGGTGAAAGAGCGAAGCCACGGGGCTTATATAAACGGCTGCGTTCGTCAGTAAAAGCAGTTGTGCGGAGTTCAAGAGAGTCGTCGGTGGAGCTGGAAAGAAGTGGGAGAAGTCAAGAGTGAAGAGTTGGGACGAGCCAAGAGAGGAGACAGAGAGGGCGAGTAGACGGAGCTGTGGAGAGGCAGCGGCGGCGAAGGCGGACGAGGGGGTGCTCGCGTCGGTGCCGGGAGCTGCAGAGGGAGAGGACAGCAACGCGACCGAGGTCGAGGAGGAGACGCTCGCCGCGGGACCCGAGACAGGGTGATATCCTCCTTCCCCCGAGCATCAGCAACCCCCTCCTGTTTCCCCCCCCCCCGCGCTGAGATAGTGCGACAAAGGGGGCCCCTTTCCCACCCCCTACCAGACACTGTCCGCGAGGCCCGTGGAGTTGAGGCGCCACCGCCGCTCTGCGTCTCATCATCAGACGGTAGGCCCGACCCAGTCTCGGCCCCAGGCCCGCCTCATCCTGGAGGGTGGTTCTCTTTTCTTTTGCTTTGGGAATATGTGTTGTCGGCGCCGTCTGTGAAGTAAAATTGTATAAGTGTTGCCGTGTGCCCGGTAGTCGGTTAGATCTGCATTGTTGCATTTGCTTTTTGTGTAATATTGCATTGTCTTCTTCTTTTACATGTGCTTTTGGTGGAATTGTATATGTGTGCTTTCCGTTCATCGCGAAATAAATGTGCTTATTGTTGAACTGTTTTCCCGCTTCGCTTCGTCTTTTCCTCTATTGAATCTCCATCTTGCTTCACGTAAAGGGTTGGTCGTGGGCTAAAACGCCCGATAATTAATCGAACCGTCGAGGCCGACGAATAACACCGCTCGGTTATCCCGATAGTACGGAACGGGTCGCTTAAAGTGGCCCGTGTCCGAAGTCGACCTGCGGCGAGGTGCGACCGCCCGGTCTACCCTCCGCGTGGGTACTTAGGTAGGTCGAATTTGGCGAGCAACCCTATCCCACGCGGGGGCCGATTGGCACGATCGCGGTGAGACCGAAAGGTCCACCCGTGACTAGTTCCCGGCGTTAGTCCGAGAGGGTCACGACTGGATTGTCCGTCCGGTGGGCGACGTGCCGCGATTCGAATTACGTGGCCGTCCGCACGCCGGCGGGCGCGAATCCGCAACACTGGTGTCAGGTCGTGCGATATAAACCCATCGCCCTCCTCGCGGCACTGGTACTGGAGAACGGGAAAACGGGCTCTCCTGTCTCCAGCTAAATTCACGGGAATCGGTCCAGGGGTGAGAGGAGCGACCCCCGATTCCCTCCAAATTACGAGTGAGTTAAATTAACCCTTTAAGAGAAGCAAGATGGCGTCTCAAGGCGAGCGGGAGCCGGGGGTATTAGAAATGGATGTAGAATGTGTAGAATCCATGGCTCAGGACGAAATCCCCGTGCAGGAAATGTTGGTTGTACAGGAAAACGAACTCGCCCAACTGAACCCAGAGCCCGAAATAGGTGCGGCAGCGGCCGCGGTGTATGACACCTCCCCTTCCCCTCTCCACCAAAACCCTTCCCCAACCCCTGCCGAAACGGCTCACCCAAGCGCACCCGACATGGCCCAGCTATTCACCATGCTGGCAAAAATGAATGCGGAAATGACAGCGAAGATAAATGCGGATATGAAAAACGAAATGAAAAACGAAATGAAAAGCATGATCGAAAAGATGGATACAAACGCAAATGAATTTATAAACGAAATAAAAGGCATGAACGAAAAGATGGATGCGAATACACAGCAAATGAACAAGCAAATGAACGGAATGAACAAGCAAATGAAGGAAGAAACGAAAAAGCTGCGGGGTGAGACGCAGAACATGGGCCGATGCCTGCAGGCGGGCATGAAGGCCGTGACCAGGGAGATAAAAATGGCGACTCCACGTGTGGGAGCGAACGAGCTGGAAGGGGATGCAACGGCTGTCGGGCCCGCGGTGGAGGCGGGTAAAAAAATAATTCGGGGGACGTGTTGGGCGAGGGTCGTGACGATGACCAAAAGGGAAAAATTAAATGGGGAGACCAAAACGTGTGAGACGAGACACGAGGTGACGACAAAGGAAATAAAAATAGACAAGGGAGGTAAAGGGTGAAGAGGTGACTGAGTTGGCAGAGACACGGGAGACGGGAGCGATGGGGGGAGGACTGCACGATGGAGACGGGGTGGGTGACGCACACACACACACGGAGGTAGTGGAGGACAATGGGGGTGAGCTGGTGGACTGGGTGGAGGCCCGGTGCGAGCAGCGGGATAGCCTCCTCCAGGAACGAGGGGAGGGAGTCTGCCCCCTTGAGGTGAGTCACGACCAGGTGGGTTCGGTCGTGTTTTGCGAGGTTGAGGGGACGAGTGCTGTGGACGGGTGCACGGAGAGCTTGGGGGGTATAGAGGCCCCGGAGACCCTAGTGGGGACACGAATCCCCAGTGTGGTTGTCCCTGTGTGTGTGGTGCAAGGCGTGAGTGCGTCCCCGTGTGTGGAAGCGACCCCGTGTGTGAGTGGTGTGGTGGCGATGGTGCCGGAGTACGTGCTTCCCAGCACGCCGTGTGTGGATGAGGCACGTGTGTGGAAGAGGCCGTGTGTGTGGATGGAACGGCCAGTGTGGATGAGGAACCGTGGTTGAGTGCCCCCGCGTGTGTGAGTGAGACATGGTGTATGAGTGAGGCACGAGTGAGTGGAAGGCCGCGAGTGAATGGAGCACCACGTGTGAGTGGTATGGTTTATGCAAGGGAGACCGTGTGTGTGAGAGAGCGGTATGTGAGGGAGATGTCAGTTGGCATGCGGGAGCACGCAGCCGCGTCTCCCGGTGTGAATGTAATGGAATGGAGTGTGAGCGTCGTAACACGCAGGTATGCTTGGGTCGAATGGCGACGACGGAGACATGTGAAGAAAGAAAGCCGAGTAGCGGCTGTAGTTGTTTCGGGGACCGTGCCAGGTTCACCCAGCAGTGAGCACGAGGTCCGTGCTGTGCAACGCACGAGGCCCCCACGTGCTCACTTGCGAGAGTGAAGTCCCGGTCCGGAAACGCACGCGGTGGATTTGCCGATCCCGCGGACGGACAAAGTTTAGGCAGGATTACGGATTTGGACCGGACGGGTTCTCCACGCGATCGTGTGTGTTAAACTCCAACGGGCAAAGAACATGTGTTCGTGTGGGGAACCCCTCGAGACGTGGGGCTTGTGTTTTTTTTTATGCGCACGGTGACGTCATGGCTGCACGTGGGGTTGGAATCCGGCAGGAGGGGTATCCCTGCCGGATGGTACCGTCCAAGGAGGGACGAGGAACACGTGCAGCTGCATGACATCACGGGCAGGTGTAAAGTGCGCGAGCTGTGAGTTGCCGCGCTGGTGATGCGCATGGAAAAAAAAAAAAAAAAAAAAAAAACAGCAAGCCTCACTTTCGGGTGCACAGGATTTCTGGGCAAGGGGTGGAAGACCCCCTACCTAGGGCACAGGATGGAAACTAGTTCGGGGGAAGGGTTAGCTTAGGTAGACCGGCTCCATGGGGCAGGGGTAAGTCCTCATGGGGCCCGTGGAATGGATTAGTTTGAGGGATGATAGCGAGATTTAGGTTGGGTAAATAATTTTTGGGACATTTGAGGACATGGACAGACTTGTGAATGTGTAGAGGGGGTGTAGTTTAGCGACGTAGTGTTAAAAGGAACGTGCTACTAGTTTAAGGGACGACGTGGGAGCACGAGTGAGTTAGGGGATGTAGTTAGAAGGATGGCAGAGTTCAGCGGTGTGTGTGTTGAAGAGTTGGTGAGTTGTGAGGTGAGTACTTGTTGAGTGAGTGAGGCCAGCGGGTCTGTGTGAGTGGAGCGAATGGGGAATGCATGGTGCGATGAGTGATTGGGGGGAGGAGTGACTCCCTCCCAAGGGACCCCGGGGTCAGTGTAGACTGAGTTAGTGGGTTAGTCAAATTAACAAAAATGGAGGTCGTTTTGTTGTTGGTGGGAGTGTAGGCTCGAAACCCGTTTGGAGGGGTGCAGGAGCCCTGTTGACGGGCTGGGAGCGTGGCTGCGAAAGGTGAGTATCGCTGAGTGGGTACCCCGGGCACCAGGCTAGTCGGCCGTGGTAGGCCAAGGGCCCATGGGGGGCTGGGATAGCGTAGTGGGCACGGGTGCGCCTGCTTGGTGCGGGGGCCCGGGGCGCCATTAGCCGCGTGGGCAGTGTTGTGGGCACGGGTGACCCTCGGAAAGGGGCCTGGGAAGCCAGCCTGCCACGTGTGCGTTTCAAGGGAGGTGCCATGGGGGGCACTCCCCGGTGTTAGGGAGCTGGTAGGCTCGGAGGCAGCGTAGTGCCCGGGGGTGCCATAGCGAGAGATTCGGCAGAGGGTCGTGCCTGCCAAAGGGAGACAAGTGTCCCAGCCATGAGACCGTGTGAGGGCACGGAGAGAAAATTGAGGGGCGAGGCCCGAAATTGTGAGGACACCAACACAGGCGACGGGAATCTGGGTTGATAGAACCAATACTTTAAGCGAGAGGCGCTTGTTGAAAACCCCGGGGTAGTTTAACAGTTAAATGGTTAGGGTAGATTAGGAAGTGTACCCCTCCGCACCATCCATCCCCTCGCTCTCGTTGTGGGCCGCTGGACCCACTTTGGTTATAGATCGCTGAAGTCTGGGGAGGCCATCCTGAGGCTTCGTTGGGCCTCGACACAGGACGCTAGCTCTCCCTTGTTCCCCTCCGGGAAGGGAACGTCGGGGTTGGGAGTAGGCTAGGTGACAGGATAGGTTAGCCGAACAAGGACGATAAAGGGGGTTAGGGGACGATTTATAGTGGGGAAGTAAACATAAAAACAACAAAAAAATAAGTTGGGGCTAAATTGGGGTTTGGACAAATTAAGGGAGTGGGTATGGACAGTGACAGGCAAAGGCGATAGGTTGGGAGGGAGACCGTAGGGTAGGTCCGAGCCCGCCTTCCGAGTGGCCAGCACCACCGCACTCCCTCCACCAACCTCCACTGAACGGCGAAGGCTGGCCAGCTTCATCTGCTGGCTGCGTTGCTGCAAGGCAAAGGCCGGCCCACTTCATCGGCAGCTGTTGTTTTGCTGCAAGGCCTGTGCCGGCTGGATCGTCTGCAGCTGTGGTACTTCAAGGCCTGTGCCGGCCAGTTCATCTGCCGGCTGGGTTTGCCTGCAACGGCCTTCTTCTGCGGGCTGTGTTTGCCTGCTGCCTTTGCCATGCCCACTGCCCACGTTCACCAGCCCCGTTCAATTTTGCTTTGCCCCCCCCCCCCTGTTCATTGCCATGTGCGCCAGGATCAAGGCAACAGTTTGCAAGCTGCAAGAACTGCCCTGTTGGCAGCTACAACACGGGCCTGCAGTGGCGGCCCGTGCACCGTGTTTGCGTCCATCCATTCATCCATCCATTCGTTGTGTTAATTGCGTGTGCCACTTGAGCTGGCACGGAGACTACGTTTGTGCAGCCCATGCACCGTTGTGGTTCACTGCGTTCAGTTCAAACCATTCATCCATCCATTCGTTGTGTTCATTGCATGTGCCACTTGAGCTGGCACGGAGACTGCATTTGTGCAGCCCATGCACCGTTGTGGTTCACTGCGTTCAGTTCAAACCATTCATCCATCCATTCGTTGTGTTCATTGCATGTGCCACTTGAGCTGGCACGGAGACTGCATTTGTGCAGCCCATGCACCGTTGTGGTTCACTGCGTTCAGTTCAAACCATTCATCCATCCATTCGTTGTGTTCATTGCGTGTGCCACTTGAGCTGGCACGGAGACTGCATTTGTGCAGCCCATGCACCGTTGTGGTTCACTGCGTTCAGTTCAAAAGGGAAGGCCTTGGACTGCGTGTGAGCAGCCGGCCACGTTCCCTGTCACCTGCATTGTTTTGAGCCAGAGACTGCATGCGAGCAGCCTGGCTCCCTGCTAACTGCTTTCTTTTTGCAGAGTTCAGTGATCCTGGGCCATGGTTTCGTGTAAAATTTGTAAGTTAAGGTTAAGATGTACTGTAAATATGAGTGCGCCCCCGGCATGTTTGTCTTAGCGCCGGCAATTTTATTTAAGTCGTCCGTGTGAGTGAGTTTGTTTAGATAGTTACGCAGCCCTCAGGTTATTTATTTTGGGGACACGAATACCATGAATGTCGCACTCAGGGATCCGTAGGTAAAATGTACGAGGGGAAAACTACACATGATGGCACACGAAAATTTGACGACTCGGGACGAGTCTGTAAAAAGGGGAGGGGGTAGTGTTGTGGTTGACGAAATTCACAAACCACCATTCAGGTCCCTTAGGTGAGATATCTCTGTAAGTATATGTGTAGTTAGGCCCAAATCCGTTGTCTAGAGGGAATAAATGTCATTCAGTCGGGCTGCGACTCTTCAGGATAGCCGTTTTTCTTTTACTATCTTTATTTTGGACCAGCCGCCATTATTACCACCACCAACCACGTCTCAACAGCCATCACACAACAACCACCAACCACAACGCCACCTTCACAACAACAACCACCAACCACAACGCCGCTTCACAACAACGACCACCAACCACAACGCCGCTTCACAACAACAACCACCAACCACAACGCCGCTTCACAACAACGACCACCAACCACAACGCCGCTTCACAACAACAACCACCAACCACAACGCCGCTTCACCACAACCGCCACGACCTTTACCGTCACAACTCGCCACCATCGCATCCACACCATCTCGCGCCACTCGTGGGCACCGATACTGGACTTGTGCAGGGCGCGCACCGAGCAGCGTATTCAAAAACATCACGGACTTTCCGCAGAAAACGGATCAAAAACGACTCACGCCCACTTTTGTTCCGTCCAATCGGCGAGCTGGGGCGAATTGGCCCCGCCTCCAGGGCGTTGGAGTGAGGACGCTATATGCAAATTCATGGATCAAAAAGCATTCACGCCCACTTTTCCTCGGTCCAATGGGGAGCCAGTTAGAGAGGTGAAGGGTCGGAGGCAAAGGGTCAAGGGTGAAAGAGCGAAGCCACGGGGCTTATATAAACGGCTGCGTTCGTCAGTAAAAGCAGTTGTGCGGAGTTCAAGAGAGTCGTCGGTGGAGCTGGAAAGAAGTGGGAGAAGTCAAGAGTGAAGAGTTGGGACGAGCCAAGAGAGGAGACGGAGAGGGCGAGTAGACGGAGCTGTGGAGAGGCGGCGGCGGCGAAGGCGGACGAGGGGGTGCTCGCGTCGGTGCCGGGAACTGCAGAGGGAGAGGACAGCAACGCGACCGAGGTCGAGGAGGAGACGCTCGCCGCGGGACCCGAGACAGGGTGATATCCTCCTTCCCCCGAGCATCAGCAACCCCCTCCTGTTTCCCCCCCCCCCCGCGCTGAGATAGTGCGACAAAGGGGGCCCCTTTCCCACCCCCTACCAGACACTGTCCGCGAGGCCCGCGGAGTTGAGGCGCCACCGCCGCTCTGCGTCTCATCATCAGACGGTAGGCCCGACCCGGTCTCGGCCCCAGGCCCGCCTCATCCTGGAGGGTGGTTCTCTTTTCTTTTGCTTTGGGAATATGTGTTGTCGGCGCCGTCTGTGAAGTAAAATTGTATAAGTGTTGCCGTGTGCCCGGTAGTCGGTTAGATCTGCATTGTTGCATTTGCTTTTTGTGTAATATTGCATTGTCTTCTTCTTTTACATGTGCTTTTGGTGGAATTGTATATGTGTGCTTTCCGTTCATCGCGAAATAAATGTGCTTATTGTTGAACTGTTTTCCCGCTTCGCTTCGTCTTTTCCTCTATTGAATCTCCATCTTGCTTCACGTAAAGGGTTGGTCGTGGGCTAAAACGCCCGATAATTAATCGAACCGTCGAGGCCGACGAATAACACCGCTCGGTTATCCCGATAGTACGGAACGGGTCGCTTAAAGTGGCCCGTGTCCGAAGTCGACCTGCGGCGAGGTGCGACCGCCCGGTCTACCCTCCGCGTGGGTACTTAGGTAGGTCGAATTTGGCGAGCAACCCTATCCCACGCGGGGTCCGATTGGCACGATCGCGGTGAGACCGAAAGGTCCACCCGTGACTAGTTCCCGGCGTTAGTCCGAGAGGGTCACGACTGGATTGTCCGTCCGGTGGGCGACGTGCCGCGATTCGAGTTACGTGGCCGTCCGCACGCCGGTGGGCGCGAATCCGCAACAAAATATATATATATATATATATATATATATATATATATATATATACATATTTATATATATACATACATATATATATATATATATACATATATACATATATATATATATATATATATATATATACATATATATATATATATATATATATATATATATATATATATATATATATATATATATATATATATATATATATATATATATTGTTACAGCCGCGAGTACAAATGGATGCCTTTATGGGAGAGGAAATCAGATCAGGGGAGGCTCACGCCCCCTATTTCTCCGTCCAATGGGCGAGCGTCGGGCGGTGTCGCCCCGCCCCCAAGCGCGATGCATGTGGATTCCTTTTCGGAGGAAATTCGGATCAAGAAAGGCTCACGCCCCTTTTTGCCGACCAATGGCTGAACATCGGGTGGCGTGGCCCCACCTCCAAGCGCGTTTTGATCCGTGAATTTACATACACGCTCCTACCCCGGTCTATAAAGACTCGAGCACAAGGCAACTCGCGTGTGTTGGGCTGGATGGTCGAGTGAAGACGGAGGTCGTGGAGTCTGACTCGTGTGTTTGCGGGGATCGGACAGCGAAGGCGACGGAGATCGGAGTTGAGGTCGAGGGACGAATCGTGGAGTAAAGCAGGGACGTGGAAGAGGGCTCAGGGGCGATAGTTCGCCGGAGTCAGTGCGGTCCCAAGGCCCCGCTAGCGGGACGAAGCGTCCGCCATGCCCCTCTCTCCACCCCGAGCATCAACAATTCCCCCCCCCCATCCGTGCTGAGATAGCGCCGGTAACCCCGTCCGTTCCCCCACCCCAACCGTGGTGTCGACCGACCAACACGTGCCTGCGCAACGCACGCCTCAAGGAGCTCACCGACCACGCCAGAGGCACGGAGTCAGACATGTTACGCTGACATTGCGGCAAGCCCGCCATCGCGCCACGAGGGCGCGGGTAAGACCCCTTCGGTCTCGTGGACCTGGCCGCTCACCCAGGTCCCACGTACATTTGGTCCACAGACCTGTCTGCCCCCTTGCCTGTGAGGGTGGCTTTTATTTGCTTTTTGTGTAAATGTGTGTGTGTGGCGCCAGTCTTTTAAGTAAACCTGAATAAGTGCTTGTACATTGCTTTATTCGGTGGTAACTCTTTTGCTTACTTTTACTGTATGACTGTATGTACGTGCTTGCTTTCACTGTATGGCTGTAAATACGTGCCTTGTCTGTGTGTGTAATAAACTACTTGCTTGTCGAACTGTTTCCCGTTTCGTTGCGTCCTTTCCTTTGTTTGAAAGTTCCATCTTGCATCACGTAAGGGATTGGTAGTGGGTGTAGACACTCAATAAATAATCTGAACCGTCGAGGTCGGATATAACTCCGCTCGGTTATCCGTGCAGCACAAACGAGCCGCTTAAGCGGTTCGTGGCTGGAGTCGACCTGTGGCGTGGTACAACTCCTCGGTACGCTACCCGCGCGGGTACTTAGGTATATCGACATTCGGCGATTCACCCTATTTCGCGTGGGTAGAATGCGGACTGGGTTGTGGTGAGGTTAAACCCCCACCCGTGGCTCGCTCCTTGGCGGTAATTCCAGGAGGGTCACGACTGAATTGTCCATTCCAGTGGGCGACGCGTCGCTATTTGAGTTACGTGGCCGATCGCACACCAGGCGGGCCAGAATTCCTAACAATATATATGCATTTATTGGTTCACCAAAAAAATGTTTTTGGTTCACGAAAAAATATTTTCACGAAAAAAGTAAGTGACCACTATATTCGTTACTGTTGTATGTCTGTATGTCTGTCTGTCTGTCCCGAGCATAGCTCCGTGGGTTTTGATCCGATTCTGATAAAATGTTGGTGGGAGGTTTATATCATGATCTAGTTGTGTTTTCCTGAGAATGTTTGTGGTGCGCCCATTATGGGCGGAGCCACGCCCAAAAAACATGTGTTTTTAGGGGGTAGCTGATGTTATGACTCTCCACTCGGCCGAGTAAGATGACAGAGTCAGATGAGGATCCTCGAATTACACGTTTTATTTCCGAAGACCACACGCATGCGGAATGTGACTCAGTGACCCTTCAGTCAGGCTCCCCTGAATCACATTAAGAATATGCTTCAAAACCATCACATATATAATCACACAAAGCAAAACTGGGTGTGGACTAAAAGTGTAAAGGCAAAACTGGGTGTGGACTAAAAGTGTACGCTAAGGGATAAAGAAACAAAGAAATAAAAGAAATAAATGTGGCAGTGGGCCTCTTTCCCCCCTCCCTCGGGCCCTAGGGGAAGTTGAATCGGTCAATTCTCAGATATGCAACCACAGTTTCCAAGCCACCTACACAACTCTCAGATATGCAAGTCTTGCAAACTAATAACTTTCCAAGCTTCCTTCACTAGCACCTGCTGATAACAAAGGCAAAGCTTTGGTGATCACTGAGAATAGGAATGTGTGGGCAGCATACACTGAAGGAACAGTTCCACAGTTCTCTCCAAGGTCGCACTAAGGGCACACCACCACAGAGCAACAGGAAGGGTGATAAGGGCTTAGTTTCCAAGAAACAGGGCTTAGTTTCCAAGAAACAGGAACAGCTGGGCGCTGTCCAAAAACAGTGGGGTGCATGGAACATTGGTAGCCTGAAACATTTAAAGCAACATTTTAAAGCAAGGTTTGAATAATGCACAGTTACAAGCAAGGTTAGAATCCTGACAGCTGATTAACACACAGCTAATGGTCCAAAATATGACCACCTAGCATATCATCATAACAGTTTCCCTCCTTGGTCATATTTTGACCATTCCCAGCCACACCTGATACTCACCGACCGAGTGGACCCCTATTTGGTTCCTGTAGCAGCTACCCCTAGGCCCCCGCGCCTGCCAAACGGGATTTACGAATGCCGTGGATAGCCATCAACATTCTCCAAATGAGAAGTCCCCAACTGCCGGTGGTTCAGGTTAGCTTCTGTTACCATTGTCTTCCCCCTTTTGTCCTACCCACTGCCACATGCCTCCTGTTTAAGCTGCAGTGTATGAATTCAATGCTAAGTCCACACCATATTAACATGTAATATTGTTCTATGTTAGCAGCAGTGGTAATACTATTGTTTAAACAATTATACATAAGCAAGTAGCAAAAGTAGTACTCAAGGCACGGGTGTAAGCTCGTCCAGCGCAGGAGTCACATCTTGCACTGGAAAGCAAAACGACACGCACTCTCTCCTGGGTTAGTTATCTGCTTCAACAAGGAGGAATGGTTGTAAACCTTGGCCTAGGTCCACGTGTATGACGTCCCCCTGAAGGCCCTGGTCGTCCCCCTCCCCATTACTGGCCAAGTCATCCTCAACAGAGAGTTCGCTGTTAATTATTATAATGGCCTGGGTGAGGGGTGACGCTGCGCAGCACTTCTTCAAACAAATGGTAATGAGAAGTTTGATTAGAAACACCCCAAAAATTACCACCACAATGATTAAAAGTACTGACCCTATTAGTCGCAACAACCAACCTCCCCAGCCCTGGAAGATCGACTTCCACCATGCATAACCTTCCTCACGTTCCACTCGATTGCTTGTGAGAACTTCCACCACCTTTTTAATTCGGGCCACCGCCCGATCAGTTATGTCCTTTGGGTCCGGAATCCAGACGCAACATTCTCCTTCAATCATCCCGCATACCCCTCCTTGCTCTGCTACAAGCATGTCTAAAGCTACTCTGTTCTGCATTACCATAGCGCGCATTGATACCAACATCTCTGTTAATTCTGTATAGTAAGCCATGGTTACATTACCTAAATATTCCAAAACTTGTGAAAGCTCATCTAACCTAATGCTATTAATAGTAGTACCGGCATGTGGCATGAAAAAGCCAAGAGCCTTCTCCCACCAGGTGCCTTTGATCACCCCTAAGCGCTCTGATACACCGGCCCATCCCTCTGGATCCCCTGTCTCTGATGCGCTGCGTCGATGCCGTGGTGGTGCAGGGGTAGGGTAAAAAGTGGTCTTAATCCTGCTGTCCGGAAATACTGAAGCTAAATAACAACTCCCTTCCCACCCTTTCGGTAGGTAGGGGTAAGCCTTGTCCCCGCAGACCAAGTGAATGCCTTTTGGCGGGATCATTCCGTTGTCATGGTGTAAGGCTGCTTTTATTGTGAATGTTACTTGCTCCTCTACCTGGGTGTCCGGGTTAACAGCGATGACTTCCTGGTCAGTTGATTTCGGGAGGGGAAGTTGAATCTCACATTCTGACTTCCCCATTCTGTTTGCTCCCTGTCCTGTAAAACAGACCGCTCCCCTGGTGTTTTCTACCCATAGGGGAGATGGCACCACCATTACATTAGCACTCGGATTCTTCCCTGCATAGACCCGTTGTGTATAACCACGGGCTGAGGTCTTAGCTTCGAGCCCTTCTATTGGTCCGGTTACATGATTGAAGATGGTTAATGGTAGTACGAAAAGAGGAAGTCCGGTCACGAGGCCAGATGGTGGTTTAAGGCACACCCAGCACTCACTCCGGTTCTCAATGTTTGCTATCTCTGTGGTTAGGGCTACAAAGGTATTCGGGGGCCTTGTCGGCGGCCCCTGTCTGCGTACATCAAAGTGTATCCAACTACTCCGTGCTGTGTGGTTGCTCCATAGAACGCGGCAAAAGTATTCCATCTGGGTGTCATCTGGTACTTGTGGAATTCTAGTTATCAGACTCGCGTGCTGGCCCCATTCATATCCTTGTCTGGTGGAGGACCCCTTCTTTACTTGTCTCGCCACTGTGAGATCCTGGCCTGCTAGGTAGTGGTACCATAGGATGGCTGTAAGGCCCTTGTGTTGTTCTACCAAGTCACTAGATCCATCCGCCAGAATGCAGGGTATCTCTATGAGTTGTTGAGGTTGTATCAGTATTACATTATGCCGTGTGCGTGGAACCATTGATGAGAAAGGTTGGGTGCTGTTAACCGAAAATACTCTAACTGTGTCTAACTCCTTGTTATGGGTTGTCCCAAAATTTGCATATTTGCTTGCTGTCACCTCTCTCGGTACCCCTCTCCTGCTACGCTGTAAAGAAGTTGCTAACTCACTCCCGTTTCCCCTTTCGTGGTCGAGGTGTAGGAGGCGTGTATGGTTCTCGGGGTCTAAGGCTGTCGGTTTGCTGCCTAGTGACAGGCCGCCCTCGCACAGGAGCAGCGCTAGCACCAGGAGTTGCATGTTGTGTTGTCAAAGGTCCTGTCGCTGTTTCCTGTATTACAATGTTGTTGTCGCCTAAACCTGCCTGTTCCACGTTTGGCAGGGTGTCTGGTCCAGGTTCCGGCTCCACGTCTGGTGGGGCGTTTGGTTCTAGCGCTGGTCTTTCAGGATCCCTGTTGTCTACGTTTTCAGGTCCCGGGTCCGGCGGGGCACCTGGCTCTGCTTGCAGTGGGTCTCCCTGTACTATCTCTCTCTGTCCTGCTGGGCCAGCCCCGTCTTGGTTCGGTGGTGGAGGGGGTCTCTGTAGAGATATCACGTCTTCCCCCTCGTCGTCGTCTTCACTATCCCGGTAAAAGACTGAATCGGACACAGCCGGAACCTCTGCTGAGGTTACCTCCTCCGGTTCCTTAGTTTCAGCGGCTTCCTTGGGTGCTCGTTTACAGTGTGAGTGGTGTATCCAGGCACTCTTACCCCTCACTTTGACGGCCGAGAGCGTGGTCAAAAGTACAGTGTAGGGCCCGGTCCACTTGGGTTGCAGGGCGTCTTTCCGCAGGAACTCTTTCACCCAAACTCGTTCAGCAGGTTGGAAATCATGTAACGGGTCTCCAGCAGGTATCGGCAATGCTTCTTGTACCTGTGAGTGAAAAGCCCTAATGGTAGCAGTGAGTGTTCTGCAATAGTTCATCATTCCGTCAGTCATACATGCCAAATCCCAATCTCCCATATCTGGCGGAGCCGAGACCGGTAACTGTATAGGACGTCCTGTTATTATTTCGTGGGGCGAGAGCCCCCTTGTGGCATTATTTGTTACCCGCATTTTCATGAGCGCTATCGGCAGCACGTCTGGCCAGGGCATTGACTGGCCCTCGCAGAGTTTGGAAAGCGTCTGCTTTAGGGTTTGGTTCTCTCTTTCTACTGCCCCTGCTGACTGGGGGTGGTACGGACAATGCAGTTTCTGGTTGATACCCAAGCCTTCGGCTACTTTTCCCATTACTTTTGCCGTAAAAGACCCTCCTTGGTCCGAGGATAGTCGTGTTGGAATCCCAAATCGCGGAATTACTTCCTGTAAAAGTAGTTTGGCCACTGTATCAGCTTCCTGATTGGTCGTGGCAAAAGCCTCTACCCACTTAGAAAACATATCCACAATTACCAGCACATCTTGGTGATGTTTGTATGCCGGCATTTTTATAAAATCCATCTGAAGGTGTTGAAACGGTCCGGACGGGGGTGGGTGTGCTCCCCGTTTCTTGGCGGCATACTTCCTGTTATGTCTACCACAGGTCGCACAATTGCTAACCACCTCTGTTGCTGCTGTTGTTACACCTGGGGCATTCCAGGTTTGACGAATAATTTCTGCCACCCCTTTTATTCCCATATGGCCTTGCGCATGTGCAGTGAGGGCTAGCCACGGTAGCAATATCCGGGGTACAAATGGTCTATTTCGCTCATCCACCCATACTCCATGTATGTTTTGCTTTGCACCCTCCTTCACCCTCCATGATTCCTGTTCTTCCATAGTTGCGGAGACCTGCAGGTCCTTCAGCTGTTCTTGTGTTTGTGGACCGTCTACCATTTGCTCCACGTAAAGTTCGGTCGTTGGTTGTGGGTTCGCCTCCTCCTCATCGAGCACTGCTTTTGCCGCTAAATCTGCTCTTTCATTGCCTATTGACACTTCATCTGTCCCTCCTGTGTGAGCTTTGCATTTAATCACTGCAATCTGTTGCGGCTCTTGTGCTGCTCGTATCAGTCGTTTGATCAGGTCCCCGTGTCGGATAACCTTCCCTGAGGACGTCTTAAAGCCACGCAGGGCCCAAATGGCAGCGGAGTCATGCAAGATGCCCCAGGCATACCTAGAATCTGTGTATATGTTCAATGTCTTACCCGCACCCAGCTCACACCCGCATATCAACGCTTCCAGCTCAGCTTGTTGGGCTGAAAATCCCTTTGGTAACAATTGTTTCCTCAAGGTGGCGCTTGCGGTGCATACTGCAAAGCTAGCGATGGTTTTTCCCCATCGGTTCTTCCTCGCCGCTCCATCCACGAACAGTTCCAATTCTGCATTCTCGATCGGGGCTTCCTGTAGGTCACGCCTAGCCTTTGTCTCTTCCACCAGCACTCGTTCACACACATGTGCCTCTCCCTCATCGCCCGCTGGCATTAGGGAGGCTGGGTTCAGTGGCAAACATCTTTCGATCGTTATATTAGTTGCCTGCAACAGCACCAAATCATGTTGAACTGCTCGTGCCGCTGATATATGTTGTGTCTTATTTTGCCGTATCAGCGCCGCTACATCATGCGGTACCTTCACGGTCAGTGGAGAACCCAAAACCAGCGTCGCTGTTGCGGTTACTGCGTATTGCGTTGCTGCTACTGCCCACAAGCACCCAGGATAGGCGGCGGCGACCGAGTCCAAATGACTACTGTAGTACGCAATCGGCCTATTCTTTCCTCCGTGTTCTTGCGTCAGCACCGCTTGGGCGAACCCTCCTCTTTCATGGACGAATAGGGTGAAGGGAAGATCATAGTTCGGTAGCCCCAATGCTGGTGCTTTTGACAAGGCCTGTTTCAATGTTTCAAAGTCTTTGTTCGCACCATTCGTCCAGGAGATCTTATCCCCCTCTGCCTCCTTTACCATGTCGTACAGTGATCGCGCCCTAACTGCATAATCAGGGATCCACTGCCGGCAGTACCCCGTCATCCCGAGGAACCGCCGCAATTGTCGCAATGTAGTGGGTTTTGGGTGCTCTAGGATTGTCTCCACCCGTTCAGCTCCGAGGCTCCTCTGCCCCTGTTCCAGTATATGTCCCAAATACGTCACCCTTGGCTGCAAAAACTGTAATTTGTCTTTGCTGACTTTGTGGCCCTTTCGGGCGAGAGCTGTTAACAGCGCTACAGTGTCCGTTTCACATTTCATTTGATTGTCCGAGCATACCAACAGGTCGTCCACATATTGTATCATGACTGATCCTTCCGGGAGCTCTATGTCCTCCAGGTCCTCCTTCAGAGCCTGCGAGAAGAGCGTTGGACTATCGCAGAACCCCTGCGGAAGTACAGTCCAGGTGTATTGTTGTCCGTCGTAGCTGAAGGCAAACAAGTGTTGCGACTCTTTGGCTAGCGGTATGCTAAAGAACGCCGAGCACAAGTCTACCACGGAAAAATGCGTCGCAGTGGACGGCACCCCTGACAGTATCGTAACCGGGTCTGGCACCACGGGAAAGGACGCTTTCACACACTTATTCACTGCTCGTAGATCTTGTACGAACCTCCATTTGTTTCCTCCGGGCTTCTCCACCGGCAGGATTGGTGTGTTACATTGGCTCTTAGTAGGTATTATCACCCCTTGGTCGCGTAATGATGCTATCACCGGAGCGATCCCTTCTATTGCCTCTTTGCGCAACGGGTATTGAGCCACTCGAGGCAGGGGTACCCCCTCCTTTATCTGGATAGACACGGGCGTTGCGGCTAGCACTCTGCCCACGTCATTCGGATGTCGTGTCCATAATTCAACAGGTACTTCCTGTAGTCTTTCCTCCGTTCTCATTTCCCTGTTGGTCTGGCGGCGTGGCCTTTCGCTGTTCATCTCATGCCTTTCTAACATACATGACAAAATCTGATCAGGTAAGCATACCTTCCATCCATCCCCCCGTCGACTGGCCTGTAAAGTGCTCTGGGTTTCACTATCCCTCCCTGGTGGTTCCGAGGCACATCTCAACCTGGTCAACATTCTTCCCAGTTCTTCGGCACTATGACCTTTACCGACCGCCATTGAGACGTGCGGGGTAAGTCCTTCTCTGTGCTTCATTAGCTCACGTTCCTTGTTGGTTAGCTCCACCTCCATTGCCGCTCCCTCTTTTCCGATCCACAAAGTGGTTGTCATTAAAGTGCGTGTGGTAGCGTACTCTTCATGTACTCTGTCCGAGTAATCAAAATCCTGCCCTGTTTCGTCATAATAGACCGTACAGTGTAAAGGCAGTTCCACTTCTTTCAATTCAATGTCGTTGCCACGCAACCATTCCTCTACGTCCCGCAATCTTTTCGCACTTTCCCAATCCCTAGTCAGTTTATCTCTCCCCTCTTGTGACACAACCCGCAACCAATAGACTACCGGTCCGAGTTCGGTCATCATGAGGGTCATTACTTCCTCTTGCAATGCCAGCGGAGCATCTATGAAAACTCCGTCTTGCTTGCATGTTATGGTACATCCCATTCTGCACAACAAATCTCTTCCTAACAAATTCATCGGGGTGTGTTTGGCTACCAAAAATGCATGTTCTCCCCGCAGGGGACCTACTTCAATTCGTAATTTGTCCGAAATCGGGATATCCTCTCTCCGTCCCGAAACCCCCACCACACTCACTGACTCGCCTGAGAGTGGCAGGTTCTTTATCTCTCCTTGTTTTAGTGTTGACCGGGTGGCCCCTGTATCTACCAGGAATGTTACTTGTCTCCCCTCTACGTTTAAGGTCGTGGTCAATTCCCTTACATTCCGCGTTTCCCTTTGCAGAGCCACCACGGTGTCCTCATGTCAATAGTTTCTTCCTGCTGTCTCCCTTCTCCTCTCATACTCTCTAGGGGGCGCCGTTGGTCTCTCTTGCTGTTGTGGTGGCCGCGAGCCCCAGCCTCGTTGTTTAGGCGGTGCCGGGCAGTCCCGAAACCAGTGCCCGGATTGACCGCAGTTAAAGCATTCTCCCTGTTTTTGCGGCTCCTTCTCTCGGTTCCAAGGCCTCCGCTGGTCCCGTTCGGCTTCATACCGGGGTTCCCAATCTGGATTTTCCCAACGAGGCCTGCTCTCCCTCTCTTCGTATTTACGGCTTTTCAATTCGAGATTTCTTGCAACTAGAGCTTTGGTATCTTTCTTTCCTCTCCGTTCCTCTTCTCTTAGAGTCTGCCAAGCCTGTCTTGCCCTTTCAAACACGGCATCTACGTCAGCCGTTTTCCACCCTGGCATGTCCGCTTTCACCTCTCGCCTTACTTCGTCACACAGTCCATCTACGAACATAGTGTTCAGGAAATGGAGGGGTGTCTGTGCGATGTTAATAAATCCTGAGTGCAGTTCGATCTGCTCATACAGTCGTGCCTTGTACTCCCCAGGTGATTCCTTGGGATTCTGTGTGACATCCTGTATTGCCTGCCAATCCATTACCCTTGGGGCCATCTCCGCCGCAAGTTCTTCCATCAGGGTTTGTACTCTTCCCCTGTACAGTGCCTGTGCCTCCCGGTCGGCTCCCTCCGGGTAATGTTGGTTTAAGGTGGTATCTGTTTCTCCTTCCATTTTTACACTCCAGGCTGCCGCACGCCGGCTCCAAACCGCACTGGGCAGGACAGCAGTGCAGATAAACCCTATGTCTGTCCTGGTTGCCCCCTGCATTTTTATCTGGTCGTGTAATATCTGAATGGCCCTTCTTGGGTTTTTCTTTATACATTCTTCCATGCTAGCTTTTACTCCCCTAATGTCTTGTGGGGTCCATGATCTCCAAACCCAATCTCCCCCTGCTGCTTGTATCATGGGGAACTGGTGAATGTCGGTCCCTCCTTTTACTCTGTCCCCTTCTAAGACAGGGTAAATTCCTTTTGTTGTCCCAAGTCGGGTTGTCGTCTTTCGGTTCACGTCGTCATTGATTTCTGCTATCTGTGCTAACGCCTGCTTCAACTTCTCCTGTCTCTCCTCACTCTGTATCTTGACCTCCGTCAGCTGCGCTAACACTTGGTCTAGTTCCCTCTGTTTGTCCTCTCCCTGTGTCTTAACTTCCGTTAGCTGATCTAGCGCCTGTTTTAGTCTCCCTTGTCGTTCCTCGTCTTGTATTTTCCGTTGGTTCACAGTCCCTTCTAGTCCGAGTCGCCTATGCTCTGTCTCGACTTGCGACTCCATTAGCCACGCGGCCAATGCTTTCCAGTGTGGTCCACTTTGTTTCGGGCCTCCTGCTTTGCCCTCTATCAGCGCATTACTCACTGTGTTTAATATCTTTGGATCTAAGGATCCAGTCAGCGGAAAGGGATCTTTTCTTCCCGCGGTCCACTTCACCCAGTCCTGTATTCCCTTTACGTTATCGATTCCATATTTGTCACTGATGACTTTCAATGTTGTTCCTTTTGGTATCTTCTCGTTCTTTGAAGATTTATTCCCCATTCTTTTGTTCTTATCTTATCAACCGCCTAATAGCTATAAATCGTTTCTCCTTTTACACCGGGACCAAGGTCCCTTTCAATCAGCCGCCTAATAGCTGTAAATCGTTTCTCCTTTTACACCGGGACTGAGGTCCCTTTCGACCCGCCGCCTAATAGCCTCAAACCCAATGAAGGCCTCTAACCTTCCCTCTCTTGGTACAGGATTCCAACCTGTTTCCTCCTTATTTCACACGGATACCTTTATCCTCGACCCTTACTGGCTCTACAAACACTGCCTGACAGCCCTCCCCCTTTGTGCTCTTCAGACAAACCGCATTCGAATCACCTCATATGTGTTTACCGTTACAGTTCTTGATTCGAGCAGATCCTGGAGCTGCGTCCGGCAGGGCGCAACCCACCAAGTGTACAGCGCTCGCCTAACTGGGGCTCCCTATTTTAGGTGCCCTACGTGCGATCGCCACGTACCTTTTAGCTGATCCCTTGCGATCGCTGTACACCAAGTGGAGTCCCACCGTCCACACCGCCGGCATCAGTCGAATCCCATCCTCATCGCCAATTGTTATGACTCTCCACTCGGCCGAGTAAGATGACAGAGTCAGATGAGGATCCTCGAATTACACGTTTTATTTCCGAAGACCACACGCATGCGGAATGTGACTCAGTGACCCTTCAGTCAGGCTCCCCTGAATCACATTAAGAATATGCTTCAAAACCATCACATATATAATCACACAAAGCAAAACTGGGTGTGGACTAAAAGTGTAAAGGCAAAACTGGGTGTGGACTAAAAGTGTACGCTAAGGGATAAAGAAACAAAGAAATAAAAGAAATAAATGTGGCAGTGGGCCTCTTTCCCCCCTCCCTCGGGCCCTAGGGGAAGTTGAATCGGTCAATTCTCAGATATGCAACCACAGTTTCCAAGCCACCTACACAACTCTCAGATATGCAAGTCTTGCAAACTAATAACTTTCCAAGCTTCCTTCACTAGCACCTGCTGATAACAAAGGCAAAGCTTTGGTGATCACTGAGAATAGGAATGTGTGGGCAGCATACACTGAAGGAACAGTTCCACAGTTCTCTCCAAGGTCGCACTAAGGGCACACCACCACAGAGCAACAGGAAGGGTGATAAGGGCTTAGTTTCCAAGAAACAGGGCTTAGTTTCCAAGAAACAGGAACAGCTGGGCGCTGTCCAAAAACAGTGGGGTGCATGGAACATTGGTAGCCTGAAACATTTAAAGCAACATTTTAAAGCAAGGTTTGAATAATGCACAGTTACAAGCAAGGTTAGAATCCTGACAGCTGATTAACACACAGCTAATGGTCCAAAATATGACCACCTAGCATATCATCATAACAGGTGATTTCAATTTACATCTTCTCCGAGGGGGTTTGTCAAATCTGACAAGGGTTTCAGTATTTGGTTCGCCCAATGGCATCTGCATAGCCCCACGGAGCTCAATTTTTCATTTTCGTGTCAAGGTCACGAACTTAGAAAATTGCGAATTTTGACATAAAAATCATACGACCGCCCAAACTCTGAGAGCTAGGATGACAATATTTTTTATGCATAACCTTGAGGTCATTCCCCACCTAAAGTCTTGAAACCATTTTGCTCTATCTTGAGCACCTTGCCCGTGGCGCCCCCTTCAAGTTTGTTTTTACGCTGATTTCATCAAAGTCTGGATAATCCGAGGAGTGCGAAATGCCATATAGCCTATATGACGTTATATTATTCCTGGAATGTTCCAGAGGAAGTTTTGCACCAAAGGTCATAATCCTTGACCTTTGACCTTTAAAGTTCACAAAGGTCAAATTTTCAAAGTTGTGGGATCGGTTTCTGAGGTTTGGTACATGGAATGTAGGGACAATGACAGGGAGATCTGGAGAAGTGGTTGAAACATTGGTCAGAAGAAGAGTGGACATATGTTGTGTGCAGGAGACATGGTGGAAGGGAAGTGGTGTGAGAATGGTGAAGGGAAGGCAGGGGCAGAAGTACAAGTTTATGTGGCAAGGGTGCCCAGAAGGCATGCATGGTGTTGGTGTCATGTTTTCTGAGAAGTTTGTAGACAGTGTAGTGAGTGTGACTCGAGTGAGTGAAAGGTTGATGATGGTGAGAATTGTAATCGGAAATCTCTTGGTGAACGTCATCTCGGGATATGCCCCGCAGGTCGGTCGAAGCGATGAAGAGAAGAGCATGTTCTGGTGTGCGATCGAGAAGTTGATGGAAAATGTGAAAGATGAGGAAGTTGTTGTGGTTGGAGGAGACTTGAATGGACATGTGGGAAGGAGTAGAGATGGTTTTGAGGGAGTCCATGGGAGTTATGGATATGGTGTGAGAAATGGAGAAGGTGAAAGGATCTTGGAGTTTGCTGATGGAGCTGATTTGTTGATCTGTAATACTCAATTCCAGAAAGCGGATAATAAGCTTATTACATACACGTCAGGTGGGTTGACGACAACAATTGACTACCTGATGGTGCGTAGGCGAGATAGGGGAAACCTCCGGGACACAAAGGTGATCCCAGGGGAGGAGACTGTTTCGCAGCACCACCTGGTTGTCTGCGATATGAGGGTGAAAGGTGCGCGGAGAATTCGGCGGGTGAAGTACCAACTGAGGATGAAGGTGTGGAGGTTGAAAGAGGCGACAGTGAAGGAAGCATTAAGAGAGAGGCTGAGTATGGTTGAAGATGATGTGGTTGAGCTTGAAAGTGGTTGGATGTCAATGAAAGATAGTCTATTGGGAGCCGTTGGTGAGGTATGTGGATGGACAAAAGGACCACCGAGGCACTCGGAAACATGGTGGTGGGGTGATGAAGTTGGAAAGACGATTGAAGAGAAGAGGAAGAAATTCAAGGAATGGCAAAAGGCAAAGGATACGGTGGAAGAAGAGGCAGCACATGAAAGTTATAAGGAAGCCAAGAAGGCTGCAAAGAAAGAGGTTGCAAAGGCGCAGGAGGCCCAGAGGAAAATGTTCGGAGAACGCTTGGATTCGGAGGAGGGTAAGAGAGCGGTATTCAGGATTGCAAAGCAGATAGCGAGAGAGATTTGATGTGACAGGGGTGAGTTGCTTGAAGGATGAAGTGGGACAAATTGTTGCGGACTCAGATGGAATTAAAGGAAGATGGAAGAGATATATGGAAAGGCTGTTGAATGTAGAAAATGAATGGGATAGCAACATCGAGAGTAACCCGGTTTTAGGACCAGCAGAGAAGATAACTGAGAGGGAAGTTGAGGAAGCTATAAGAGCAATGAAGAGTAGAAAAACAGGAGGGCTGACGGGAGTTGTGGGAGATATGTTGAAGGCAGCGGGAAGTTGGGGTGTGAAGAGAATGACAGAGATCTGTAATCTGGTGGTGAAAGAAGGCCGCATTCCAGTGGATTGGGAACTGAGTATCCTCGTCCCTCTGTACAAGGGGAAAGGTGACCCTCTGGACTGTGGCTCCTATAGAGCAATAAAGTTATTGGAGCATGGAATGAAGGTATTGGAAAGGGTGTTGGAGAAGAGGATAAGGAAGAAGGTAAAGATTGACGAAATGCAGTTTGGATTTATGTCAGGAAGAGGAACGACAGATGCAATTTTTATTGCAAGGCAGTTGCAGGAGAAGTACATGGAGAAGAGGAAGAAGTTGTTTTTTGGGTTTGTTGATCTGGAGAAAGCATTTGATAGGGTTCCACGTGAAGTTATGACATGGGCATTGAGGAAGTTAGGAGTGGAGGAATGGTTGATCAGAGTAGTGATGGCCAAGTACGAGAGAGCACGCACAGCTGTAAGGACGAAGGACGGGAACAGTGGTGAGTTTGAGGTGAGGGTAGGAGTGCACCATGGGTCGGTACCAAGTCCACTTCTATTTGTAGTTGTGATGGAGGTGCTGGCTCGGAGGGTAAAGGAGGGTTTACTGTGGGAGCTGCTGTATGCAGATTATCTGGTGTTGATTGCAGAGAGTATGGATGGACTGAAGGAGAAGATGAACAAGTGGAAGGAATGTATGGAGGCAAAAGGTTTGAAGGTGAATATCGGAAAGACGAAGGTGATGGCAAGTGGTAAAGCATGTGGTGTGGTGGAAAGGACTGGGAAGTGGCCGTGTGCTGTGTGCAGGAAGGGTGTTGGAGTGAACTCCATTCAGTGTACAATGTGTGCTGAATGGGTTCAACGAAAATGTAGTGGTGTGAGAGGGTCATTAACCAGTGTGGCAGCTACATTCAAGTGTAAGGTGTGCATCGAGGGAGCAGCAGATGAAGGAATTGTTGAGTTGGATCTTGGAGATGGTGTGAAGCTGGAAGGGGTGAAAACATTTTGCTATCTCGGAGACATGCTGAATGGAGAAGGTGGATCAGACTCTTCGACGGTTGCTAGAGTGAGATGTGCATGGAAGAAGTTTCGGGAACTGAGTGGCGTGCTGACCAAGAGGGGAGTGTCGTTGAAGCTGAAGGGAAAGGTGTATGCTACATGTGGGAGGAGTACGATGATTTATGGGAGTGAGACATGGGTACTGAACATGGAGCAGCAACAAAGGCTGGAAAGGGTGGAAATGCGAATGGTTCGGTGGATGTGTGGAGTATCGTTGAGAAAGAGGAAGACAAATGATGACTTGTGGAAGATGATGGCAATAGAGTCTGTGATGGAGGTTGTGAAGAGAAACTGGTTGAGATGGTTGGGTCATGTGTTGAGGAAGGATGAAAGTGACTGGGTGAGAGGAGTGTTGGAAATGAGTGGAGTCGGAAGTAGAGGACGGGGAAGACCGAGAAAAACTTGGCTAAATGTGGTGGAAGAGGAAATGTGGGCAAGGGGATTAAGAAGGGGAGATGCAGAAAACAGGGTAAAGTGGAGAAGATCGTCATGGGGCCCGCAAGGCTAACCCCTGCTTTAGCGGGGAAAATGGCCTCTAAATGCTTGTGTGTGTGTGTTTGTGGGAATCGAACCGGGTTTTCGACCTTCTTCCACGAACTAACTCCAATAAGCTATAGCACGTATCCTGTTTCCTTATTTTAATGTCCACAACATTGTTTTGTGACCTTAAAGGTTTTGCAAAGGTCAAATTTTGAAAGTTGTTGAACGAAACCGGGTTTTCGACATTTTGCAGCTAATAACCTGTCACCCGTACCACATCATGTTGATCATTTTTATAACTTGGTCAAACATTATCACATTGTCTCATCCTTGACTTCTGAAACAATCTACATCGTCAAATACCGCTCGTGAACCATCGTCATCTTCAGACTTGTACATATTATTACGATGACTAGAATCGAACCAGGTTCAACGTCTGCTGCACTTGTGCTTGTTCGACCAGTAATTTTCTGTTTCTGACAACTTCCAGTCTCCTTAAACCTCTTGTACCACTCTCTGATACTCGTACGCGATGGCGGATTCCTTCCATCAGGAAATTACACTTAATTTGCGCGTCGGATGTTGTCTCTGAACCATTCGATGCACTGAGCTTTCTCCCATGGAGTCGCCATTTTATTTTACATTAAACCACCAGACCTGAAAATAAAGAACACTTAATGAGTTTCTGTATTATATAAACCAAAGGGTATCATTGTATCATTTGTGGTATTAAATACTTTAACAACCAAAGTTATCCAGGTTTTTTTTGAACACCGCGCGTGTGTGTGTGTGTGTGTGTGTGTGTGTGTGTGTGTGTGTGTGTGTGTGTGTGTGTGTGTGTGTGTGTGTGTGTGTGTGTGTGTGTGTGTGTGTGTGTGTGTGTGTGAATATATATATATATATATATATATATATATATATATATATATATATATATATATATATATATATATATATATATATATATTACGATGACGAGAATCGAACCAGGGTCCGAATCCGAAGGTTGACCAGGGGGACACATAAAATCGTCTATCCGTATGCTTTCCAATCCAGCGATGGATAGTCGAAGGGGCCGTACACCATCTGGTGCGAAAGTCAAAAAGATCTTTACTTCCGTTTTTGATGCACAGGACGTCCAATCTGTCTCTTGTGATGCGTTCATCAGTTTTAAAGGATGGGGGCCGAGCGAGACCTTTGATGAACCGCCTCGCTTGTACCCTTCTTACAATGAATCGTTGCACCAAATTCCACCAGTCACGGTTTTATTCGCACTGTGGTATCGTTCCCACTGCAGGACATCTGTGCACCAGACTGACATCGGTAGAAGAAGAACAGGATTTATTGAGGGAAAAGGGGATGGGAAAAATAAGAAGTAAATCAAGAAATAATCAAAATAATTCTCATAAAAATAATGTTCCCAAACACACACGATACTCTCGACGTCTCGAGGGCTTTGAGACATACATAATGGTGGGCGAGCTCTGTAGATCTGCTTGAGCATTATTCGACGCATCTCCTGCCATAATGTACGTTGAAACCAAACAATTATGCGAGACGTTTATTAATAAAATAATTAGACTATCTTGCTCCTTTTACTCACTCTGGCCATTCCCCCAACAATATGTATACAGTCTGACCTCGACATTCGTGGTTCCGCTATTTGCAGACCCTGTGTATTTGCGTTTCATAATATGTGACCTGCTGCTACATTTCTGGCCCTCTGCTTCATGTATTCTGCTCTGGCCCTCTGCTTCAGGCATATTCTCAGTTTTTCTGACCTGCTTCCACATTTGCAGCCCTGTGCTTCACGTATTCACAGTTTTTTTGCGGGCATATTCGCGGTTTTTAACGGGTTTTTTTGTTTTTCCCCTTATGAATCAGGAACTGCCAGGATCCTATCCCCCTTTTCCACAATGAAGCTCTGCCCTGGCATTCACGGATTTGACATTCCATACATTTTTCAGGAATGTATCCCCCGTGATTGGCGGGGTCTGACTGTATACATACACTTAGTGTACAAAAATTTAGGAACACCTTCCTAATATTGAGTTTCATCCCGTTTTTCCCTCAGAACCACCTCAATTCAGCAGGGCATGGATGCTATAAGGTGTTGAAAGCGTTACACAGGGAAGTTGGCCCACGTTGACTCCATTGCCTCCCACAGTTGTATCAAGTTGTTTGGTAGTGGATCTCAACTTCAAGTCGCTCGTTCCATCTCATCCCACAAATGCTCAATTAAATTGAGATCTGTTGAATGGGAAGGTCACTGCAGAAATCTGAATTCACTGTCATGTTCATGCAACCATTCCTGGACAATCCCAGCCTTGTGGCATGGTGTATTATCCTGCTGAAGAAATCCATTCACAGATGGATACACAGCTGCCATGAAGGGATGCACCTGACTGGCAATGATGTTCAGATATCCTGTGGCATTCAAACGTTGCTCCACTTTTATCAAGGGGCCCATTGTGTGCCATGAAAACACACCCCACACCATCACACCACCACCAGCCTGCAATGTTGACACACAGCATGATGGATGCATGTACTCATGTGGTTTTCTCCATACCCTAATCCTCCTATCAGCATGAAACAGCAGGAACCGGGATTCATCGGACCAGACAATGTTTTTCCAATTCTCCAGTGTCCAGTGTTTTTGTTCCTTAGCCCACTGAAATCGCAGGTTCTTGTTTTTTTGGTGAAGGAAGTGGAAATGTGTACGGTCGGTGGCTGCCATACCCCGTTTGTGTCAAGGTACGATGAGTTGTGCATTATTTTATGGGTCTTCAACATCATTGTTGTACTGGACTGTCAGTTGACTAACTGTAGCCCGTCTGTTGCTCTGCACAATTTGTGTCAACCTCCTTTGGCCTCTTTCATCAATGAGCCATTTTCGACCACTGGTCTGCCGTTGGCTGGATGTCCTTTGGATGGTGGACTATTTTTGATACACACAGGAAATTGTTAAGCATGAAAAACCCAACAGCATTGTCGTTCTTGACACACTCAAACCGGTGTGCCTGGCACCTACTAACATACGCCGTTCAAAAGCACTCACAGGTTTTGTCTTGCCCATTCACCCTCTGGATGGCACACATACAAAATCCATGTCTCGATCATTTCAAGGCTTAAAAATCCGTCTTTCACCTGTCTCCTCCCCTTCATCGACACTGATTGAATTGGATTTAACAGGTGGAATCAAAAAGGGATCATAGCTTTCACCTGTATTCACCTGATCAGTCTATTTCATGGAAAGAGCAGGTGTTCCTCATGTTTTGTTCACTAAGTGTGTGTATATACTGTTACGGCTGTGGAAATTCGCATTCCACCATGAAGGGCCCGTAGGTGAGATATCTCTAAGTACATGTGTAGTTAGCCCCAAATCCGTTGTCTAGAGGGAATTTATGTGATTCATTCGGGCTGCGACGCTTTTTGATAGCCGTTTTTCTGTTCTATCTTTATTTTGAACCAACCACGTCTCAACCGCCATCACACAACAACCACCTTAACCACCACGCCAGCCATCGTCACCAACTACAACCATGCTCCAACCCTCAGACAACAGCCACGACCTTTACCTTCACAACTCAATCCCGCAAACATCGCATCACCGTCATTCCCAAACGGCACCATAACCATCAAACCACCACCGATAAACCCTCCACCACCCTCACCTCTCTCCTTCTGCGGCCATTCCCGCACCACCTGTGAACACTGAGCGTCGGGCTGTCTTGGGGTCGTTCAAGCGATACTCACCGAGCCGTGAGCGCAGATAGCGGCCTTTCCGAGGGAGAATTCAGATCAGGAACGCTACACGCCCACTTCTGATCCGTCCAATTAGCAAGCGCGGAGTGGCTTGGCCCCGCCTCCAGGCGCGTTTATGTGAAATCGATATATGCAAATTCTAGGATCAGGGGAGGTTCACGCCCACTTTTCCTCCATCCAATTGGCGAGCGTGGCTCCGCCCCCGAGGTCATCCTGATCCGGATATTTGCATATTGTTTTCTCCTGCCGGCCTATAAAACGGTGAGCGCAAGGCGAATCGTCGCAGAGTGTGGCAGTAGCAGTGTGTGTCAGCAGTGCAGAGTGAGTCGAGTCATCGGTGTGGCAGAGAGTCGAGTCGAGTCGGGTGGCAAAGTCATCGAGTTGGGTTCTGGAGTCGGCTGAGAAGAGTTGCGGGAAGAGGCAAGGAGCTCGGGTCCGAGGCGAGAAGGACGGCGGTCGGCGACGAGGTCGCGGTGTGGGATCGCTCGTCGCGGGACCCAAGCCAGCCAGCCTTTCTCCCTCCCCCAGGGCATCAACAATTCCCCCTTCCCCCCACGCTGAGATAGTGCAACAAGGGGGCCCCATTCCCACCCCACTCCAAACGTCGTGCCAACGAAACCCGCCAAGGAGGACAGAGTCGGGGCACAGCCACGCGGCCACATCTGCGTCTCGTCCGCCAACGCGTCACGAGGACGCGGGTAGGACCCCCCCCCCCCGCTGGTATCGTAGGCCTGGCCGATCCTTCAGGTCACGCGCACATATTGGCCTCCAGGCCCATCTGCCCCCTTGTCTATGAGGGTGGCTTCTTTCCTTTGCTTTTGAGTAAATGTGTGTTGGCGCCATCTGTAAAGTAGAACTGTAGAAGTGTTGCTGTGTGTGCGCGTAGTCGGTAGTAACTCTGCCTCGTCCTTGCTTTTATTGTTTGGGTTGCTATATGTGCATTTTGACTGTATGGCTGTATGTGTGTGCTTTCCGTGTGTCGCGTAATAAATGTGCATTGTGTGAACTGTTTTCTCGTTTCGCTTCGTCTTTTCTTTATTGACCCTCCATCCTGCTTCACGTAAAGGGTTTGTAGTGGGCTTAATACGCCCGGTAATTAATCTGAACCGTCCAAGTCGGCGATAACACCGCTCGGTTATCCCGATAGCACGGAACGGGCCGCCCAAGTGGCCCGTGTTCAGAGTCGACCTTCGGCGAGGTATGATCGCCCGGTCGACCATTCGCGCAGGTACTTTGGTACATCGAACTTGGCGAGCGACCCTATCCTGCACAGGTGGGCAATTGGCACGATCGTGGTGAGGTTAAACCCCCACCCATGACTAGCTCCCGGCGTTGGTCCGAGAGGGTCACGACAGATTTGTCCATTCCAGTGGGCGAGGCTGCCGCCATTCGAGTCGAGCGGCCGTCCGCACGCCGGCGGGTGCGAATTCGCAACAATATATATATATATATATATATATATATATATATATATATATATATATATATATATATATATATATCAATTCTTTTATTTTATTTTGTTTCCTGATATATTGATCGTTTTCCTGATGCTGATCCTGCTTACCAGATTCTCTCAGCGAGGGAACCTCATGCGTGGATAAGACCAATGGGCCAACCACGTGCTGCTTGGTTGCAGCAGATTGATAATCATCTCAAGGAGATGGGGATGGGCCGGTCATCTACCTCGGGGATGGCCAGATGGAGACCCCTGGAGTACTGGTGGATAGTGGATGCAACGACACACTGCTCCGGCGCATGCTCCCTTATCTTATCTAATCTGATCTACTCAGCTATGTTGGCCTAAACAACGCAGAACTCAAAAAATGACCAAATATCAAGATCTCAAAATGAAGTGAAAAGATCCTGGAAGTTGAAGAGTGCCGAAATTGTATCATAGATTGTTGGAGCAATGGGAATGATTAAAAAGGAACATTACAGAGATCTTTAAAAACCATCCCTGGGAATATTACTACAAATGAACTGCCGTTGGAAGCTTTCCAGGGCTCGCTGATGATCCTCAAAAGAGCAAAACTTTGAGAACAAAAAAATTTCACAAATTGGTCCATGAATCATGATCCCTTAATGAAACGGAGGTGGATACTTCGAGTCCTGGAAAGAATGTTCCACTTTCTGAAACCCGAATTATGGAGATAACAATCAACGACCGACACACACACACACACACACACACACACACACACACACACACACACACACACACACACACACACACACACACACACACACACACACACACACACACACACACCGTAGTTCCATCCTTCTCCGCTTCCTCTCTGCCCATTCCCATCTTATTCCTTTCCTCTCCCCTCCTAACTAACTCCAACCACCCCCTCATCTTGCCTCTCCCCCACTTCAATTCTCACCTTTAATTCCTGCTTCCCCTCCTCCCCCTCCACCCCAAAGTGGCACTGGAAAAGAGATGAAGATGGGTGACAACGGATAGTGAAAATGGAATATAATTTACTGTCAGACATTTGATGGTAATGACCACATTTTCTCCTAATTAGACAAGTCTTGAGTAATTATAAATGATTATTGTTGCTCCCATCAGAGAATTCATTTTCTATTTAATTCCTCTTTAAAATTTTACTTTTTACACAAAGAACCTTCTGTGTAGCATCATCCTCTTTTCAACCACCATAAGGTCAGTCTTTGTGACGTGTTTAACAAAGTTGGACCTTCCGATGGTTGTGATTGAGGTTATTCAGAAATGGTCCAAATGTGTTGCCACGTTTCGATGAACGATTCTCCACTTTTATTGTCCCTGCAATCAAATGGCCAAATTCAATGGTCTTCCTTGTGATCCAACGTTGATCACAATGTATGATCTTTTAACAGACGTTTTGTGAGACTTGTCAAATTGCAGACAACATCAGATTCATAAAGCTGAAGAAAACTTCATTCTCCTTATATTAACTTGCTGTCCCATTACGGTCAACCTGAAATCTGATTGTCATCAACGGTTGGTTTATCAGAAAGGAGTTTAAAATTCATATATTTTGCTTCAAAGCTGTACTTGTAAAATAAAAATCCAGACATGAGGACAAACACATCGATACTCGTCTCCAGCCCAGACTTGTTTCTTCTAGACCCGTCACATCTACCAAGGAGCACGACTGCCTTCGCCATCCTGTGGACCTTTGGTATCTTTGTCTTCCTTGGCGTTTTTCTGAATGGCCTTGTTGTAACAGCCTGCACTCTACGTTGCTTCGACAAGCCCATGGTTACGTATATCGCCGTTGCATCGGTGGTCGATACTTTTTGGGGAGTGACCGGAATGACCTCGTACACATACAGCATGACCGTCGGACCGAAGCTCATGAGGTTTGCTGATTGCCTCACCCAAATGTTCTTCCTCCATGTCGCCCTGATGGGCCAGTTTCTTGTGATTTCTCTGATGTACGTCGATCGCCATTGCGCCATATTTTGGCCGTACACATACGCGAATTGGACTGCCAAACGCAACAGCCATTTTAAGACTCTTGCTGTTGTTTGGTCTTTCGCAGTGGTTTTTGGTCTAGTTTTCGTTGTTGCAGCTATGTGGTTGAAATTCTGCAGCTCCGTCGTCGTAATTAGCGATGCCATTTGCTACTACGGCATGGTGAGCACAGCGGCTTGCAGTGACAATCGAACACCAAACATTGTAACAGGTACTGTGTTGTACGTGGTTGTGGGCCACAGCGCCGTTGTCGCAGCATTTTCAACGTGTTGCGTCATCCAAAAATGTCGCAAAGCCAGCATGAGCGACACTGGCTCGAAAGCTCTCCACACCTGCCTGTCACAGCTCGTCTTCTTCTTGTCCCATTTCCTATCTGTCATGGTGACATCATTTCTTAACAGAGGTTTTATCAGCAACAAATACGCTCATTTTGTGCTTATTCTGCTCGTAAACTCGATTCCTCTGATTGCAAACCCACTCGTCTTTGGCCTGAGAACGAAAGAAATCCGCGCACCCATTGTACGCGTCCTCCGACGGTGGAGAAATGAACGACAGCAGGTGACCGATTGTAACGTGGGGAAAGTTGATGTGACATGAGTCGAAGGCTCAAGGGCAAAAGAGAAAATGTAAGTGATTCATCTTTTTGACCCTTAATCATTACATGCCATCTGCATTACCCATCAGGTAACACACATTTTTGCTGCAACATTCAGCAGTGTTGTACACAGGTTGGGCACATTTATAGAGGGACAGCTTTGTGCGACGTTTAGCAGGGCTAGTGTGGTATTGATGTTGCTGAGCTTACAATCGGTGTTGTGTTGTCAGGCGATTTAGATGTGTTGGTGAGCAGTTGAGATGTTCTACTGGACTTCTTCTTCGTTCATATGTAGCTCAAGCCTGCATGGTGGCATCATTGGTGAGAGTGTGGCTGAGTTTCTGATGCAATGCCTTCTGTGGTTTGGCCAGAAATTTGTAATTTGTTCTTGGTGCCAGCAATAGCTCACAAACTCTTTGTGAAGAACAGAATGGGATCTTTAACGTTCACCAACTAATACCAGTAGACGGGACGTGCAATTTAACACCCATCCGAGGTACGGTACACACATTGATGAATGTCCTTCCCTGAGAAACACCAGGATGACCGTTTATAGCTGGGTCAGGAATCAAACCCAGGCGAAACAGCTGTGAGGCGAGTGTGCGTACCTCTATGCCATCCTGTCAGCCCGTTGAGATTTTGAGTGGTGTTGTCGAGTCATTGAGCAGTGTTGTTCAGATGATGAGTTGTGTTGTGGAGATGTTGAGCAGTGTTGTAGAGCCACTTAGTGGTGGTGTTGAGTCATTGATCATTGTTGATGAGCAGTGTTGTTGACATTTTGAGGGTTGTTGAGATGTTGGGGGTTGTTGGTGAGACGTTGATTGGTGTTGTTGAAACATTGAGTGGTGTTGTTGAGATGTTGATTGGTGTTGTTGAAACATTGAGTGGTGTTGTTGAGATGTTGAGTGGTGTTGTTGAGCGGTGTTGTTAAGACGTTCTTCTTGATTTATTTTTCATCCTTATGCAGCACAAGGCTGCGAGGTGGTATAATTGGCTGAGCTTGTGGTTGTGCAGTGCCATTTATGCAATGCCCTGTGCTGGTTCGAACAGGAATTTGTAATTTGTTCTTGATGTCGGTGATAGCTTGCCAAGTCTTTATGAAGGACACGGTGCGATCTTTAACGTCCAGCAACGAATGCCAGCAGATGGGACGACTGTTTAACATCCATCCGAGGGATGGTGCACACATTAATGAATCGCCCTGCCTGTGAAACACCAGGATGACAGTTTATAACTTGGTCAGAATTCAAAACAAACCCAGGCTCGACAGCTTAGCGGTGAGTTTGAATACCTCTTGACCATCCTGTCAGCTCGTTGAAATGTTTGTCAGTGTTGTGGAGTCATTTGCAGTGTTGTTGAGATATTCAGTGGTGTCGTTGAGATGGTGAGCATTGTTGAGATGTTTTGATTTGTTGTATAGCCATTTTGTGGTGTTTTGGGGATGTTGAGCATTGTCGAGATGTTTAACATTGTTGTTTCGCCATTTAGTGGTGTTTTGGGGATGTTGAACATTGCTGAGATGTTTATCATTGTTGTATAGCCATTTAGTAGTGTTTTGGGGATGGTGAGCATTGTTAACATGTTTTGATTTGTTGTAGAGCCATTTAGTGGTGTTTTTGGGATGTTGAGCATTGTTGAGATGTTTAACATTGTTGTACAGCCATTTAGTGGTGTTGTGGAGATGTTGAGCATTGTTGAGATGTTTAATATCGTTGTTTCGCCGTTTAGTGGTGTTTTGGGGGTGTTGAGCATTGCTGAGATGTTTATCATTGTTGTATAGCCATTTAGTGGTGTTTTGGGGATGGGGAGCATTGTTCAGATGTTTTGATTTGTTGTAGAGCCATTTAGTGGTGTTTTTGGGGATGTTGAGTATTGTTAAGATGTGTTGATTTGTTGTAGAGCCATTTAGTGGTGTTTTGGGGATGTTGAGTATTGTTAAGATGTGTTGATTTGTTGTAGAGCCATTTAGTGGTGTTGTGCAGATGTTGAGCATTGTTGTTGAGATCCTCCCATCTCTCCACTCTCACCACCTTCTGGCTACTCTCCTCTGAAACTATGATTCCAACTCCATTACTTTTTCCATCTCCTCCTGTGTGTAACATCTTGTATCCTACTCCCAACATCCTGGCCGTGTCCTCATTCCATCTGGTCTGCTGCACACACAACACTTCTCACCTTGTTTTCTGCATCATCTCCACCACCTGACTTCACTCCACTCCACTCCCCTCCATTGATCCCACATCCAGACTACCGAGCCTGAATCGCCACCGTTTTGGCAGAGCTACTTCCATCCTGGACAGCTTGTGATGTTGTCATCACTCAGCGATGCTGCCCGGGATGACCTGCTAGACCAGCTGTTATTACCTGCTGTTGCCCACACACACACACACACACACACACACACACACACACACACACACACACACACACACACACACACACGCACACGCACACACAGCAATCGTTCCTTCTGTGCTCGCTCCCCATTCGTTTCTTCTTACATCCCAACTCACTCCCCTCCCCCTCACCCTCCCCAAACCCCCAGGGACAAGCTCTGCAAAAAAGATGAAGATTGTTGGCGATGGATGTTGCAGATGGGATATCATTTAAAGTAAATTTCACCTCGTAATTTGGAAAATAACTTCATGCACACCTGAGATAGTTTCGATTTAGACATTATCTGAAAGACAGTTGATATTAATGACCATATTTCCCCATAATTAGACAGGTCTTGAGGAATTACAAATGATTATTGTCGCTCCCATCAGAGAATTCATTTTCTATTTAAATACTTCCATAAAAATTTACTTTCAACACAAAGAACCTTCTGTGAAGCATCATCCTGTTTTCAACCACCATAAGGTCAGTCTTTGTGACGTGTTTAACAAAGTTGGACCTTCCGATGGTTGTGATTGAGGTTATTCAGAAATGGTCCAAATGTGTTGCCACGTTTCGATGAACGATTCTCCACTTTTATTGTCCCTGCAATCAAATGGCCAAATTCAGTGGTCTTCCTTGTGATCCAACGTTGATCACAATGTATGGTCTTTTAACAGACGTTTTGTGAGACTTGTCAAAGTGCAGACAACATCAGATTCATAAAGCTGAAGAAAACTTCATTCTCCTTATTTTAACTTGCTGTCCCATTACGGTCAACCTGAAATCTGATTGTCATCAATGGTTGGTTTATCAGAAAGGAGTTTAAAATTCATATATTTTGCTTTAAAGCTGTACTTGTAAAATAAAAATCCAGACATGAGGACAAACACATCGATACTCGTGTCCAGCCCAGACTTGTTTCTTCTCGACCCGTCACATCTACCAAGGAGCAGGACTGCCTTCGCCATCCTGTGGACCTTTGGTATCTTTGTCTTCCTTGGCGTTTTTCTGAATGGCCTTGTTGTAACAGCCTGCACTCTACGTTGCTTCGACAAGCCCATGATTACGTATATCGCCGTTGCATCGGTGGTCGATACTTTTTGGGGGGTGACCGGAATGACCTCGTACACATACAGCATGACCGTCGGACCGAAGCTCATGAGGTTTGCTGATTGCCTCACCCAAATGTTCTTCCTCCATGTCACCCTGATGGGCCAGTTTCTTGTGATTTCTCTGATGTACGTCGATCGCCACTGCGCCATATTTTGGCCGTACACATACGCGAATTGGACTGCCAAACGCAGCAGCCCTTTTAAGACTCTTGCTGTTGTTTGGTCTCTCGCAGTGGTTTTTGGTCTAGTTTTCGTTGTTGCAGCTATGTGGTTGAAATTCTGCAGCTCCGTCGTTGTAATTAACGAAGCCATTTGCTACTATGGCATGGTGAGCACAGCGGCTTGCAGTAACAAACGAACACCAAACATTGTAACAGGTACTGTGTTGTACCTGGTTGTGGGCCACAGCGCCGTTGTCGCAGCATTTTCAACGTGTTGCATCATCCGAAAATGTCACAAAGCCAGCATGAGAGACACTGGCTCGAAAGCTCTCCACACCTGCCTGTCACAGCTCGTCTTCTTCTTGTCACATTTTCTATCCATCATGGTGACATCATTTCTTAACAGAGGTTTTATCAGCAACAAATACGCTCATTTTCTGTTTGTTTTGATCACAAACTCAATTCCTCTGATTGTGAACCCACTCGTCTTTGGCCTGAGAACGAAAGAAATCCGAGCACCGATTGTACGCGTCCTCCGACGGTGGAGAAATGAGCAACGGCAGGTGACCAATTTCAAGGTGGGGAAAGGAGATGTGACATCAGTCGAAGGCTCAAGGGCAAAAGGGAAAGTGTAAGTCATTCATCTTTTTGACCGTTAATTGTTTCACATTATCTCTACTTCCCATAACTTAACACGCATCTTTTCTCCAACATTCAGCAGTGTTGAACATCGGTTGGGCAAAGTTATAGAGGGACAGCTTAGTGGGACATTTAGCAGTGCCAGTGTGGTCGTGGTGTTGTAGAGATGTTGAGCAATGTTCTTGAGATGTTGAGTGGTGTTGTGGAGCCGTTTTGCAGATTTTGTTGAGATGATCAGTGGTGTTGTGGAGATGTTGAATTTTGTTGTTTAGACTATGAGTGGTGTTGTTAAGGCGTTGACCGGTGTTGGTCAGGCGTTGAACGGTGTTGTTGAGGCAATGACCAGTGTTGTTGAGGCATTGACTAGTGTTGTTGAGACATTGAACGGTGTTGTTGACAGGTGTTGTTGAGGCGTTGACCGGTGTTGTTGAGGCATTGACTAGTGTTGTTGAGGCATTGACCGGTGTTGTTGAGGCATTGACTGGTGTTGAGGAATTGAACTGTGTTGTTTACAGGTGTTCTTGAGGCATTGACTGGTGTTGAGGAATTGAACTGTGTTGTTTACAGGTGTTCTTGAGGCGTTGACTGGTGTTGTTAACCAGTGTTGTTGACCAGTGTTGTTGACCAGTGTTGTTGACGCATTAAACGGTGTTGTTGACAGGTGTTGTTGAGGCGTTGACCGGTGTTGTTGAGGCGTTGACAGGTGTTGTTGAGGCATTGAACGGGTGTCATTGACAAGTGTTTTTGAGGCATTGACTAGTGTTGTTGAGACATTGAACGGTGTTGTTGACAGGTGTTGTTGAGGCGTTGACCGGTGTTGTTGAGGCATTGACAAGTGTTGTTGAGGCATTGTCCGGTGTTGTTGAGGCATTGACTGGTGTTGAGGAATTGAACTGTGTTATTTACAGGTGTTCTTGAGGCGTTGACCGATGTTGTTGACCGGTGTCGTTGAGGTGTTGACCGGTGTTGTTGAGGTGTTCAGCGGTGTTGTCGAGACTTTGCTCGTTAATTGGCTTTACTGTACGCAGATATGCTTTTTATATTTGTAATGTTCCTTAAGTGCTTGTTTTGGTAGAATCAGATAACCACTCGTTGTAACAATACAACTGATGACGTTGACACACCATCATGTCTCATACTCTCATCGTTAAGGTCGAACAATGCTTTGTGAGTGAGAGGCCGAACAAAGAAACATTCGAGTTTGGATTCTGGATCCGCATGGGCAGGAAGGTGATTAAATTCTTCAGGAGAGACTTTCCTCGAAATACCCAAGCGATACAACTAAGGACGTCTTCGTTAACGATCGCCATTCACGCCACCATCTTGGGGGGTCGGCCGCAGGAGTTCTCCTGGTCCGAGTGTTCACGACCCAGACTGGCCAGTCCTGATGTTCACGAAATGTCCGTGCGGTAATCATACAATGTATATTTAACAGATGACCTGTGACGTGTGCATTAAATTAAACATATCCAGTAGTTTTGTTTATTTTGTTAACTTACATTTTGCACTTGAAATGTCGGAATTTTGCGCTGAAGGTCGTGGGTTGAAGACCCGCGCGACCTCTGACCTCGAACAGGTCACTGTGCTCAATGACAGAGCACCAAAGATTTTTAAACTTGTGCAATAAATATAAATTCTATAGTTTCATAAAATCTTTTCTTCTTGACACGTTTTTCTGTTTCAATTCATCGAGCGTGTGATCATCATGAAGAGATCTGGAGCTGTATATTTATTTTGCAATAAAAGTTATTTATTTGATTGAAGATGCTGCACTTGAGTAATTTCATCTGCAGCACAGGTACATCCTTCGCGCCTCGTGATATGACAATTACATTGTCTTCCCACATGTGGTGTTGCTGTCGCAGTCGTCAAACATGAATGCTCCCATGGATGTCCATCAGGAGCAACGTGTTGTTATGGTGTTCTTGGTGTCTGAGAAGGAGACCATTGGGAACATCCACAAGCGACGACAGAAGGCGTATGGGGACGATGCTGTCGATCACAGCACAGTTGCTCGATGCGCCGAGCGGAGAACGTCCGCATGAGTTGAACATGCCGATGTAGGTGACTGCCCTCGCAGTGGCAGGCCACGATCAACATGGACGGATGTCAATGTTGAAAAGGTGAACGACGTCGTTATGGCATCCTGACGCGTAACTGATGGACAACTGTCACTCCAACTGGACATGAGTGAAGCAAGCTTGTGCAGAATAGTGAAACTGTTGGGCTGTGTAAAAGGTCTGCGCTGATGATGTTCACCTGTCATCCACCTGGTAAATTGAACCCGATCACATGCGTGTTTTACATCGGTTAATATTAACATTTTCAAAATTATCGACTTTACATCAATAATTGTGGGATTTGGCGGGGAGGGGGGGATGGTGTGTTTATCATGGCAGGTCTTCAAGGTAAATTGGTCTTTTACGGAAGATATTTATGTCCACTTTCTATGCTTGCACACGGCCGGATCTTCAATAACTAGAAGGGCACTCGGTAGAGGGCATACCTCCACCAGGCCACTGGTAGGACATCTGATAGGACGTATTATCTGGATTGGACATATCTGATAGGACATTGATAGGATCTGATAGGACATATCCCACTGATAGGACATATGTGGATTCAGACCTGAACCAAAATCGAATCACCTTGTTCTTGTCACCTACCCAACTCATCCACCAAGTTTTATCACAACTCGTCCACAACGTTTTTCAAATATCATGCAATACAAAGTACGTATATAATTGCTGGCCCCATCCCTCAATGGTGAAGAATGACTGAGGAAATAAATAAAAAATTCGTAGCCGGATCCGTCTCCACATCTTCACCCAAAATTGAATCGATTCGTCCTCGTCACACGCCCAACGTGTCCAACTAAGTTTCGTCCGAATCCATCCACAACTTTTTTGAGATGTCCTGCTCACACACAAACAGACAGACAAGGGTGAACACATAATCACCTCCATGCACCTTCGCCGGTAGATGTAATACTAATAATTAATAATCTTACCCTTATGTAGCAAATGTCGATATTGCTTAAACTCCAAAATCGACATGATATGAGGCAGAAAGATCACCACCTTCGGTGGTAGCTGGTGTTCCAAACCATCTTCCATTATCTTATAATCTGGAGTATGATGTGTTGTGATCAATAAAATTTCTTTCAAAAATAACAAAAATTATTAACGGGATTTCCAACAATGTGCACATTTCCCATCGAAGGTGGGCCGAGAAGGGGTACTCTCTCTGGAGGGCCCACTCGTTTATGATCTACACCAATATGGGCCTGTCAGAATGTCCTCCAAGCTTTGTTGCCTGGGTTCGAATCCCGAGCCAGCTATAAACTATCATACCGGTGTTTCGTCTGCCAGCATTAGTTTGTGGACGTCAAAGATCCTATCGTGTCTTTCGCGAAGAGCAGGCGAGTTCTCTTCCGCATCCTGACCCAATTACAAATGCCTGCATCCATCGGTCGAGTATCCCGGATTGGAACTCTGAGCCAATGTAACCTCCTCGGCAACCTGATATGCCGAACAGAGCGAGAATGAACAAACAAAACAAAAGCATTAAACCATTCAAAGAGCATCTCGATCATCTGTTCTTGTTCTTTGCATTTTACGAGACACAGGTGAGGATTACCGCGACAGGTGTCCTGTATTTGTCATGTGTTCGGGACGATTGGCGCTCCCACGGTTAATCCTGATGGATGTGTATTCTGCAGTACAAACAATGGGTTTTAGCTTCAAGGATGTGTAGAGAGGAACACCTGAGGTTAGTGATGAGCGACACCTGACAATGGGTCATCAATTACATTTGATCGGTAATTCTGATGGATTATACCTGCAACGCTTACATATCATAGCTGCTCATGTGTTGTTGACTTTGAGTTGTGATCACGAGTTTTTGAAGATTCTGATCAATGCGAATTAAAGATTGCTAAATGACAAACGTGGTTTCTTCTCACCCAAACAAGTTCTATTATTAACAGTCAACGTTGTTATAATAGTATAAAACATTAGTAGTGCCTTTTAGTAAAATGTTGATGCTCATAATGTCTACATATGTATTGTAACTCGTGAATGCGTCAAAGTCAATCTGACCCCTCCCCCCAACGTGGTCTATTAGGTACCTGGGTCCTGGCTCTTCAAGTGTCCTTGGTGACTGCAGGGCCTGTCAGCACATGGTGCTCCCCGAGCCCAAACGACCTCTCCACAACTGGAGGTTTTTTTTTCTCCACTGACCTGGAGAGCCCACAAAAATACATGTCACCTCCCAACAAAGCTGCCACTTCAAGCCATTTGGCCCAATACATAAGCAACGAGCAAACCAATGGCCCTTTGTGGCCCAATACAAATGATACTCGGCCCATCTATCCTTGACACAATGGGCGACTTCTGGCCTTTATGGCCCACATGAAAAAGTGGCACAGGAGATGGCATGGCTGGACAATGGCATGGCAAAACTGAACAGGTGGGTGGCATGGCTAGATAGACAAGCTGGATGGCAGGTGAGTAACCGACAGCATGAAATGAGCTGGCAGATGGATGTCGTCGCCCGAGGTGGCAGGAGCTCACGGTGGCAGCAGGTAGGATGTCTGGCTTCAGCTCTACCCTACTCCAACCCAAGCTTCCCCGCTAATTCCTTATTGTAGTCGATGTCTCCTGCCACTCTAAACCCCTCCAAGCTAATCTCTCCATCCATTGCCCACAAACCCCTTCTAACTAATCTATGTTCTGGGAGGAGAACAAAGGCACATGCAGCAGTGACTCTAAAATTATGACGTGGTGCAGTGCGGTCTCACATGGCTCGCTAGCAGAGTAGCCCAATGGGTGGGGGGGGGGGGGGTGTGCGTACCCCTACACGAACAATTTGGGACACAATGGCTCCACAATATCCAAATTCCCTTCACCGTTGTTCCAACATTGGTGCAAATGGGGGGAAGGGGTGTGGGTAAGGGTATCCATATCTTTCCGAACATTTCAGAAAACAGTTTTTTTCTATACATGGTTAAGGCTCGTGGAAGAGCTAGAATGCATCATAACAAAGTGAATAGCAGGAGAAAGAGGGGAGAGCAGTACTCCAGCCTGATGGAGTACTGCTTTTCCCTCTGGGATGGTGCTCCTGCCTCTCAACTTTCTCGGCTTCACGCTGTGGAAACCAAGGCATTTAGGATCATCGGGCTCTCCCACGGTGAGGCTGAGTCTTTGGGCCTCTCACTCTCTCACCGCAGGCTGGTCAGTGGTCTTTCTGTCTTCTTCTGTCTCCTCTCTGGTCTCCCCCCCCACCCCCCTGCTCTGTCTGCAATATGTCCCCACCATATTTCCGCAAGGCGCTCAAGGTCCGCCAGCAACCCTCTTCCTGTAAAACTTCCAAAATCATGAATCACTCCTCACCTTCACTCTTTTATTCCTCGTTTTTCCTGCCTTTGGAATATACTCCCTCACTCTGTTCAATCCCATTCTTCCCTCCAGATCTTCAAAACACCTGTTCATCACCATCTCTTATCTTCCCCCATCCAAAACCTCAATCTTTTATACCCCAGTTAATCCACCCAAACCCACCTCCCTCAAATTCCCTGCTTTCCTTCCTGAAAGTCCCTGTAATGTCCATCGTGTATACCCCGTGTTCCCTACTGCATCCCTGTCCCTTCCACAGATCTCCTAATGTCTCTGTTCCCCACTGTTTTGCTCACCCCTCTCCCACCCCTCTTGCCTCATCCCCCCCCCCCTTCCTGTGCGTTGTGTGTTAGCTCTCATACCAGCCTCGACAATGTAAACAAAAAAAATAAAATAAATAGATAAAAGGAGAAACACTAACACAGGGCAAGGGGAGAAAATAGATTGAGACGGCTAAACAAGGGATGAGGGGAAGGAGAATACAAGAAGTGGCCAAGATGGATATCGAAGCAAAATTTTTGGGAGGTTTTGGGAGTTTAAAGGGTGTAGAAAACATCATGGTTTTGTATGGGGGGGGGGGGTGACGAGATGGTGGTGAACAGCTGTCTTAAAGACCTGGAAGGAAGAATGAGATTGAAGAGAGTGTGGAAGGTGATTCCACAGGTGGGAAAGAGAGGAATAAATAAGTAGAGGTGAGTAGTGGTTTTGGATTTAGGACAGCAGGTGATTAACTGTTTCACTAGGAGGGGGTTCCTGGTGGACTGAGTGCATCCTGCAGATACTTGGGGGGACAAAGCAAGGAGAGGGCAGAGGGTGCAAGGCCAGAAATAAGGTGGAAGGAAGACAGAGACCACCGACCTGTCGATGATGGCAAAGTGATAGGCCCATGGACTCAGCTTCATCGCAAGAGAATCCAATAATCCTGAAAGCCTTTGGTTTCCATGGCATCAAGTTGAGCAAGATGTGAGGCAGGGGAGCCAGCCCAGAGGGGGAAGAAGTACTCCATCGAGCTGCGGATGAAATCCTTGGAGGTGGATAGGAGCTTCAGTGTGCCAAGGAAGGACTTTGCATGATGGAGGATGCCCAGTCAATGTCTGGCTTTGGAGGCCAACTTTGAAATGTGGCTTTCCCAAGAGAGATCATGGCTGAGATTGAGACCCAGAAGTTTGAGGGACTGAACCTCTTCGAATGGGCTGTTGAGAAAGTAGATGGGTGGGTTTGTGGTATGGTTCTTTTGGATAGAGAGAGTAAGTGTGTGAGATTTCTCAGGATTGAAAGATATATAACAAGTGTTTGTTTGACAATATGGTTATGTCAGCAAAATTGTGTTTGACCAGTTTGTGATTTTTGTCAAGATCTGAGGAGAGGGAAGAGGCTGCTGCCTGTCTGTCAGAAGGATGAGAGATGTCACAGCAGAGAGTGGTGTCACCAGCAAATAGATAAAGACAATTTTCCAGAGAGTCAGTGAGATCATTGATGAAGATCAGGAGTAAGATTTGTCTATGAACACTGCCTTGGAGTACTCCAGCCTTGACAGGGAGAGAAGATGAAGGGGTTCAGTTGAAAGCCCACATTGGCGATGATTGTAGAGGAAGTCAGTAATCCAAGATTGGAGTTGGCCTTGGATTCCTTCGGCAGACAGTTTGGAGAGCCAGGCGGGATGTCAGACCGTGTCCAAACCTCGAGGTATGTCCAGAGAGGTGGCCCTGATCTCATATCTGATGTTGAGGGCCTCCATCCATTGTTTGGGGGAGTAGAAGCAGCATGTCCAAGGTGAAGTGACCTGGTCTGAATCCAAATTGATGATCTGAGATGAGGTTGTTGGAGAAAAGAAATGATTTCAAATCAAATGTGATGATGGATTCCATGACCTTGCTGTGGTTAGAAATAAGCTAATTGGTCTGTTGTTAAGGGGATCTGTTTTTGCACCTTTTTTTGCATCATAGCAATGCTATGATGTTGGCTGATTTCCAAGCAGATGGAAGATGACCGATGGTAAATGACGGTGAAAAGAGCAGAGAGAAAGAGCGCAAGAGCAGCAGAGCAGGTTTTTAGGACACGTAAGTTGATTCCATCCAGCCCAGTTGCAGAGTCAGAGTTGAGGATTGCGAGAAACTTTTACACCTTATCAGGTGCAAACGTCGTCACAGGTGAGTGGCCCCTAAACTTAGTTCAAGTTGATTGATATACAGTATTAAGTGACAGTGCAAATATTGTGGAGCACTCACCGAGTGGTTTAAGCACTCTAACAAAACGGTTGATAAGGAAAAGCTCACTTCGCAAGGGACGAGCAATCACAGAACTGTCTTGTTAAACACACAACTCCCTAAGACACCCGAAATATCAAATATGTCCCAAATGGACAAATGAACACTTTTATGCAGTCAGAACTACTGCTAACCTCAATTCTGGAGATGAAATTTTGTAACTGGGCTAACCTCAATTCTGGAGATTAAATTTTGTAACTGGGCTTCTTTTACGAGATTCTCGAGGTTATGGCATGTGCGGAAATGAAATAAAGCCATGAACACTGGCATATCTGGGCGTTTATAACCATCAGGTTATAAACCTCAGGTTAGTGTCAGGTCAGGTTAGATCTGTGACCGACTACAGGTACCATGCAAACCTGTACTAACCTGTTCCATGGTCGGGTTGTCGGCGACGAAACCGTCTCCCTCACCAGGTTTTCTGGTGAGGAGGGTGTTTGGATATGGACATCCAGCAGGATTAAAAACAAAACCTGTCAAAAGGCGGAGGAGCTCCTTGTGAGCCAACGGCCATCCATATCTAGTGCCCAAATGTGTCTGCGGACGTCCTCCTGCAGTTGGGTTACTTTTTTGTTAGGAGGTTGGTGACAGGATTTGCACTCCGGCCACCGTAAAACCCTTCATTCTGCAAAACACAAAAACGCAAAAAAATCTGAAAACCCACTCCGTGGGAGTACCTCCTGTGCAGCTTCCCTTCGCAGGGCAGCTCACTGGATGACGGGATTGGGGCAAAGCCTTCGGGACCCCCAATCTTTGATGATAGGAGGGAAACCACGGGGTAACATCCCTGGGTCAGATTGCGGGAGAGTGTGTCGGAGTGGTGCTGAGGGGTCGTCCACCAGACGGCAGTCTCCTTGGGTTAACCTGAGGCGGTCCCTTCGGGTGGGTACCTGGAATGTCCTATCCCTAAGAGAGGATGATCACCTGTCTCTGTTATCATCTGAGCTCAAGCGTTTGGACATCTGGATTGCAGCTCTCTCTGAGGTAAGGAGACCGGATTGTGGCGAGATAATGGTGGGTGGTTACACCTACTATTGGTCTGGTCGCTCTGATGGTTACCATACCCAAGGAGTTGCTGTAGCTGTGTCCAATAAGCTGACCCCAATGATAATTGAGGTAACACCGGTCAATGAGCGTATTATGAGATTAAGGATTTGTCACTCCTTAGGTGTCATTTCCCTGGTCTCTGTTTATGCTCCGACTGAGGCGAGTGATCTCACCGTGAAGGATGCATTCTACGCCACGCTCGAGTCTGTGGTTGATCAGTGCCCCAGACGAGATACACTTCTAGTCTTGGGGGATTTCAATGCATCGACTGGAACTGATAGGGATGGTTATGAGGTGTGTGTTGGTCCCCATGGGTCAGGAACTATGAACCAGAATAGCACAAAGTTCCTTGACTTTGCAAGAAGTCATGGACTTGGGGTGGCTGGTTCATGGTTTCAATGCCCACAAGCTCATCGCTGGACTTTGTATTCCAACGCTGGCGGTGTGGCAAAGGAGATTGACCATGTGCTCATTGACGGTCATTGGAGGATGATCCAGAACTGCAGAGTCTACCAGAGTGCTCAGTTCCTCAATACTGACCACAGGCTTGTTGGAACAACTCTAAACCGTCTCCCCCACCAGGTTTTCTGGTGAGGAGGGTGTTTGGATCAGGACACCCAGCAGGATTAAAAACAAAACCTGTCAAAGGGCGGAGGAGCTCCTTGTGAGCCAACGGCCATCCGTATCTAGAATGCACCTTAAATCCTGGAGAATGGTACCATCCCAGCCTAGGCTGGATGTTGGCAAGCTCAGGGATGAGAGAGTAGCTGAGGAGTTTGCGAACAGGCTGAGTGGACACTTGGGGGGTCTGCGTGCTTTGGGAGGTCCTGAAGAGTTGTGGAGTGCCTTCAAGACCACCGTCCTTGATGTTGCCGGTGGATGTCTTGGAACTCACCGCAGGGCAAAGAAGAATTTTGTCTCTCAAGGGACACTGTATACCATTGACCAGAGTCGCAGGGACAGGCTGAATGGCAGAGATGAGCTGTTCAGGGAGCTGAGGCGTAAAACTACGTGCGCTAAGGGTGGACAAGCAGGCCGATGTGTGAGGAATCTGTGAGGGGTAGAGCATCACCTGTGGACAGGTGATTCTTGTCCCGCTTACAGGGGAATTCGCGCATTGCGTTCATCCAAGCCCATCCCTCGGAGCACTGCAGTTAGAGCAGAGAGTGGTAGGCTCTTGACAGAGGAGTCTGAAGTGAAGGCCCACTGGGCCGGTTACTTTGAGCGGTTGTACCAGACTGATCCCCCAGCTGTCGAGTTGGAAGTCAAGGGTGTTACAATCCCTGTTGCTGACCCTTGGATCAACTGTGGTCCACCTTCGCTTGTGGAAACACGGGCTGTGGTGAACCAGTTGAAACGGGGCAAAGCTCCAGGGATCTGTGGCATCCATGCTGAACTTCTCAAGGCTGGTGGAAATGCTGCACTCATGTCATTGCATGCAGTTTTGCATGCAGCATGCTCTGCCTGGAACACAGGCATCATCCCAACTGATTGGAAGAGGGGACTTGTTGTTCCTCTCTGGAAAGGGAAGGGTGATCGCCAAGACTGCAACAACTACCGAGGGGTGATGCTGCTCTCAGTGCCGGGCAAGGTCTTTGCTCGGATAATTCTTGATAGGGTTCGCCACCATCTGCTTGAGCACCAGCATCCAGAGCAGTCAGGCTTTACACCAAAGAGGTCAACGATTGACCGTATCCTTTGTCTTCGTCTCCTCACCGAACGCAGACGAGAGTTTCGGCAGGGTCTGCTTGCAGCCTATGTTGATCTCTGTAAAGCGTTCGATTCAATGAATCGCGATGCCCTCTGGAGGATTCTTGGTCTTCGTGGGGTGCCACCAAAACTGATCGATCTGATGTCTGAACTCTACCCTGGTACTGAGTGTGCTGTGAAGTGTGGTGGTACCATCTCTGACTTATTTCCAGTTGTTACTGGAGTTCGTCAGAGGTGTGTACTGGCCCCCACACTTTTCAGCACTTGTATGGACTGGATTTTAGGGAGGATGTCGGAGAGATCAAGCTGCGGTGCATCGTTTGGGATTGTCAAGATCTCGGACCTTGATTTTGCAGATGATGCAGTCATCTTTGCGGAGACTTTAGATATCTTTTTGGGGGCCCCTCGAGGTGCTGAATGAGGAGTCGGAGCCGCTGGGATTACGGGTTTCTTGGGTCAAAACTAAGATCCAAGCTTTCGGTGACATCTTGGATGCTGCTGTCCTGTCTGTGTCTGTTTCTGGTGAGGATGTTGAGGTCGTGGAGAGATTCACTTACCTTGGCAGTGATATTCATGTCTCTGCTGACTGTGAGTCAGAGGTCAGTAGACGTCTGGGTCGGGCCTGGGTAGTCATGGATTCACTGGATCATGGGGTGTGGCGCTGCCGATACCTGTGCGGGAGGACGAAAGTCCGAGTCTTCAGGTCCTTGGTGCTTCCAGTCTTGCTCTATGGATGTGAGACTTGGACTCTGACCAAGGATCTGAGACGGAGACTTAATTCCTTTGGTACCAGGTCTCTTCGGAGAATCCTTGGCTATCGCTGGTCAAATTTTGTGTCCAACGAGCGGTTGCTGAGAGAGACTCGGGTGAGATTTGTTACCTGCATAGTCCGTGAGCATCAGTTGCGGCTGTAAGGACATGTGGCTCGTTTTCCTGACCCTGATCCTGCTCACCAGATTCTCTCAGCGAGGGAGTCTCATGAGTGGATGAGGCCAGTGGGCCGACCACGTTCCTCGTGGTTGCAGCAGGTTGACCATCATCTCAAGGAAATGTGGATGGGCCTGGCATCTGCCTGGGTGACGGCCAGACGGAGGCCCCTGGAGTATTGGCGGAAAGTGGACGCAGCGACGCGCTGTTCTGGCACATGCTCCCATGCCTGACCTGATAACCATCGCAATGTATCCAGCGATTCATAGCTGTAATGATCAGGCATTCGATAATATGAGTGAGGAAAGTTGAAAAACCAAACTATATCGTTAAGAAATCATTGCCGCTTGTTCCAAATCAAGGCATGCTTGAGCAGGCCAAAAAAACATGGCAGCTTCAGACCCCAGCGAAGTAATTTACCGCCCAGTTTTCATTAATGCACTCCCTTAGAGTTTCCTTAGTACACATGCAAGGTTTTGGGCCAAGTGTCATGGTTTTGGAGTTATGGAGGAGACACACTGACACACACTGGCATTTATTATTATTATAGATAATAACCATTCCATTCACACTGTTCGGTGCACAGGGCTGCCGAGGCAGTTTCATTTGGTTAAAGAGTCCAATCCTGAATGGGTTTCCACTCCGATGCAGGGTATTCCAATGGCCTATTACCCCAGTAAGCTGGTATTCATTTTGTCGATCTCAAAAGGATTACAGGTTGAGTCAACCCACCTGGTGTTATTTTAACGTAAACAAGGGCTCGAAAAAAAATAAAACCACAAAAAAAAAACAAGCCATTAATTTATATTAAAATTAACAAACTAAGCTGGAAGTTTACCGCTGTTGATGCAGTGTCTTCTGTGTCTTGCAGACCACCTTGTTTTACATGTTGGATTCGTTCTTCGTGCCTGTTGTTTTTGTCCTTTAAGACTTCCTGAAAAACAGATCGGTTTCCTCTTTGGATTGATTTTCAATTTTATTTGACTGCTAGACAGGTAGACAAACTACAAAAAAAATTTACCTTACTCCTCTGTGCACATGCACGTTCGAGATGAGATTCTGTGCTCGGGATAACATTCTGTACAATTTTCCAAATTCAGAGCCAAAGTACTGCTAAACTGTAGGTTCGTGTTCCAATTCACATTCCAATTCGTGTTCCACAGTGTTCAAAATTCCTCGATCATAGACTGACAGACAGACAGCGTGAACCAATTGCTTAACCCCGCTTTGCACTATGTGCACGGGGTAACAACCCGACCTTGATCGAGTGAGGGAACTTGTAAACCATAAACGGTGGATGAAAAGAACAAAAACATTTACTTGCTGCACCTTTGGTGGACAGGTAGAGTTCTGAGAGCAAGAATCACATGGATCAGATCATGACAATATAATTGTTGTAAATGGCGGTGTCCGTTTAAATTGTCTCCGGTTCAAAACATTGAGATGTAATAACTTTCAAAGGGGTTTAGCAGGATTCAAGACAAGTCATAATGAGGTCCCAGGACTGCAGCGGTGCCAAGATGAGAAGGTCACCGCTCGAGGAGAAGAATATTTAAACTCCAGAAAAATCTTCACTCTTCAGAGGTGCCTGTTACGACTTGCTCACCAAGACCTGGTTCATTTTCGGAGGAAATCTTTGCTTGCTCACCAACCAGTACTCAGTTCATTTTAACGTGTTCACACAAAAGTCGGTTTTACTTTCGAGGTGCTCTGTTCTGTCTGGTTCATGATGTACGAGTATGAAAAGAAGAACGATCAATCTACCAGGTGGGACTGTCATCCTCTTTCTGATGCGTGGTGTTGTCTCTCTATCGATTATCTCCCTCAATTATTGACTATTCATTCTCGACATTGAATGCTGACGGTTTTCCCAAATCACTTCTTTCCTTCAAGATGCAGTGACTTGTGATATCCTTAGCATTTTCAATATACCTGTGCTCCAGGGTAGACTCCTGTCCGTCAGGCACTAGTTAAAGAGTTACCAAGACATCCTGACAGTCTGAATCGATGTAAACATTCAGACATGAGCGGAAACATTTCCTTCGTCCTGTCTAATCCGGAAAGGTTTATACTAGACTCCTCGAACCTACCTCGAAACCCCGTCTCCGTAGTTATCATGTGGTGCTTTGTCGTGCTCGTGCTAATTGCGGTGTTACTCAACATGACAGTTATAACAGCCTGCGCTCTCCGGCGTTTTGACAAACCCATGGTCCGGTACATCGCAGTCACCTCCATGGTGGACACCTACTGGGGAGTGTACGGAATCGGCTCATACACCTACAACATAACGGTCGGACCAAGGTTCATGTTCTTTGCCGATTGCATCTCGCAAATGTTCTTCCGGCACGTATTCCTCTTGGGCCAGTTCCTCATGATTACCGTGATGTACGTGGACCGTCACTGCGCGATCTTCTGGCCATACACCTATGCGAGTTGGACCACTCGGCGCTCCGGGACCCTCGAGACGCTCACTCTCGTCTGGTCTCTCGCGGTGCTTTTCGCTTTGGTCTTCCCAGTGGCGGCCACTCAGCTCAGCTTCTGCACCGATCCAGTGGTCATCAAAGGGGCCAGCTGTATCTTCGGCATCTTCAGCAAAGCGGCCTGTAACGATCGCTTTCTGCCGAACATCGTTACAGCGTGTGTATTGTACTTCTTCATGGGACAAAGTGCCCTCATTGCGGTCTACTCGACCTGGTGCATCCTCAGAATGTGTCATAAGAGCAATATGTCAGAGACCAGCGCGAAGGCCCTGCAAACGTGCCTCACACAGCTGATCTTCTTCTCAACGCATTTCCTATCGGTCATCACCACGTCCTTACTCAACAGAGGCTTCATCCATGACAAGAATGCGCACTTCTTCTTCATACTCCTCGTGAACTCGGTTCCCACCACGGTGAACCCCCTGATTTTTGGTCTTAGGACGAAAGAGATCCGAACACCCATCGTAAATGCATTTCAGCGGTGGAGACGCGTGCGATGTGTCATGCTTGCGACCCTTTTTCCACAAGATGGGAATTTTACCATCCAAAGGTAGCCCTGTATCAAGATGCGGTAAGTAAGGTGTCATCGATATTGTAGATCCATTTGATCGATTGCATTTGTGGTGATTATTCCTTTCCGTTTGCTGGTTGTGATGATGATGCTTAAACCAGAACAAAAGAAATCTCACTCATATTTAAAATGCAATGACGTGTTGTCAATGAAGTCCAGCTGATGAATAAGCCACTACAGCATTGTAAAGCTCTTCCACCCTTTTGCTGCTTTGTCCTTCCTTTAGCAGCAAAGAGATTATTTTATTTCTATATACATGGTCGAGGCTGATGGAAGACATAGAGCAGAATGAAATGGAATAACATGGAAAGGGGGGAACTTGAACAGCAGAGTAGAAGTGATTCTTTCTTTTGTGTATTCTTTAACCTGAAATTTCGTGATTAAAAGCAATGGATGACAACCATGGTCACGCACCTCTTACCTCCCCGTTTGGTTGTTTTTTTTTCATGAAATCGCTTTCTCTGTCTATTGTGCTGATGTAATAACGCTATTAAACATTTAATAACACCGATTATTCCAAATAATTGGAGGAAAATATCAATGAATTACCAATGGCGTTCAGTAAGTTCTCAGAATGGTAGTAGGAGGTGTGGGTGGCATTCACTCGAAATGATTCATTTTCAACGAGAAGGGCACTCGGTGGAGCGCATACTCTATCAGTCAAAAGTTTTAGAACACTCCCAGTTTTCCAGTTTTTACTGAAATTTAAGCAATTTAATGTTTCAATGTACTCCGAAATGAAAGCATAGAACAAATAAACAATTGCAGATAACACAGAAATCATGGAATGCAGTGCAAAATTGTCCAAATAATGCTTCAGATGGTGTAGCAACACAGTCTGTTCAAACACTACTTTTATAAAGACAGAGCGTTTGTAACTAATCAACAAAAGTTGGGACACCTGTTTGCATCAACTTTCAAGGCTTAATTTACTTCCATTTCTGCAGAACAGCTGCAGTACCTAACCTATTACTTGTTCCCTGAAAAGGGCCTTTTTAACAACTCTGAAATTTACATTATTTTTCAGTTTTTGGTAACCTAAACTTTTTTTTAACCTCTGGCAGTTTACCGCTTAGCTTTGTACCATTTCAGGTTATTCACTGGACTTGAACTGCTTAAATTTCAGAAGCAATTGAAAAATGGGGGTGTTCTAAAACTTTTGACTGTGGAGTACCTCCACCACGTAATACCTGATCCATGAGAATATATCTGGCCCAACACATTTTTGAAATATCATGCTATACATTACTATATCGTTTTTGGCCCTATCTCTCAAAAGTGAAGAATCACTTTAATTATTAAAAAAACTTCTCATCTGCAGATCCAGATTCAGATCTTCACCAAAATCGAATCAATTTAACGTGGCCACATACCCAACCTATCCACCAAGGTTCATCCAAATCCGAGCACAACTTTTTGAGATGTCATACAATGTCGTTTTTTGCCCCGTCTCTCAATGGTGAAGAATCAGTTAAAAAAATAAATAATTCTCGTATCCAGATCGAGATTCAGAGCTTCATCAAAATGGAACGAATTCTTCCTCGTAGCACTCCCAACCTGTCCACCAAGTTCCGTGTGAATTCATCCATAACCTTTTGAGATATTGTGCTATATATCGTTTTTGGCCTGATCTCTCAATGGTGAAGAATCACTTATAAAAAATTCTCAGATCCAGATCCGGATTGGGATCTTCACCAAAATTAAGCGTTGCTGTCATTGGCCAGTCAACTTCACACACAAAAAAAATTCAGAACGATTGCTTGTAAACAGTGGCCAAAAATCGTGTGACAAACAGACAGACAAACGCTACAGACCAACATACTTTGCAAAAAAAAAAAAATTTGCGAAGTACCAAACAGACAGAGAGGGCTGAAAGCATAACCTCCTTCACCTTCGGTGGCAGAGGTAATTAGGAAGGAATTTGATATAATTACTATGGAAATCAATTCGCACCAATCACATGGAGTATATACCTCTGTATTGGAAGTTTGGGCTAAAGTCTTGAATGATTGTATCACGCTCTGAGAACTTTTTTAACGCCCTAATATGTATGTATGTATATATATATATATATATATATATATATATATATATATATATATATATATATATATATATATATATATATATATATATATATATATGTCCTGTACATGTTGTATATTTATATGTGTATATGTATGTGCTGTGTATGTATATGTTTATCTCTATGTATGTATTGAATACACTGCATATATATATATATAATGATATATACATATATATTAAATGTTTACAGGTTGACAGGATGGTCTGCACCCCTGTTCTTCATTTCACGGCCCACGAGCCAGTGGCGGCCCCTGGTGGCCGAAAGTGCGGCCAATAATACACAAATGTGAAAATGCTCCATCATAATCCGCCATAAATGCAATCAAATAAACCCAATGTTTCAAATGAATGTTCCAACGGGAAGCATTAGAGTAACACAACTGCACCAGGATATGGTTGTAATATACAAACAATGATGCTTACAGCCCAGTTAACCACTAATATTAAAATTATTTTCATATATATATATATGAAAAAAACATTTTTTGTAAATGCATAATCTTGAGATTTAAGTGAATGTTCAACGAACAACATTTACATCCATCTTGTCTTCGACTTTTTCCATTTCATAATTAATCCACAATGACATGTTTAAAATCTCTTTCTAGTTATTAAACTGATTTATCATCACAGCCCTCTGCTCCCTGTATTCCTGCAGTTTCCCAATTCATGTTACCTGCACTCAGTGCACGGTGCGGCTCTGAAGGACTCGTTTCACCTTGCGTGCGACCTGATTATCCACATTATGCTTTATCATTAAATTATCTTCCCTTGACTCTGGATTATTATCCTAAATGGTCTCCGATAAGTTTGATCATATTTCTTTGCAATAGGACCTCGACTGTCGTTGATCTTTCTGGATAGAAAGATCAAATTGTTCATATTTTTGTCACGTGTTTTGAAAAATTCTCATCTAATATTTTATAATCAGAGACGTGGATTGTTCAGAAAGTTCTCGGAACGAGGTACTCATTGGTCCAAGAAACCGAACATTTTTACCTCTACCACTTTAGGTGGGTGGAGGTAATGTTTTCACACGTGTCTGTTTGTCTGTGAGCAGGATAACTCAAAAAGTTGTGGACGGATTCGGACTAAATTTGGTGGACAGGTTGGGTGTGTGACAACGACTAATTTATTCGATTTTGGTGAAGATCCGGTTCTGTATCTGGATACGAAAATTTTCATTTTCCAACTCAGTTTTCAAATCTCATTCCCAAACCCTCATTTCCCAACTCCGTATTCAAACCTTATTCCCAAACTCTCATTTTCCAACTCTGTATTCAAACCTCATTCCCAAACCCTCATTTCCCAACTCTGTATTCAAACCTCATTCCCAATCCCTCATCTCCCAACTCCGTATTCAAACCTCATTCCCAAACCCTCATTTCCCATCTCCATATTCAGATCTCATTCCCAAACCCGCATTTCCCAACTCTGTATTCAAACCTCATTCCCAAACCTTCATTTCCCAACTCCGTATTCAAACTCCATTCTCATGCTTCATTCTCAAACACCCATCAGGTGCGCATCCATTATTTCGGTTGGGGTGCAAAAATTTACATTCCACTGAAAAATATCATTTCTCCGAGCAGAGAGCGAGGGGAACATTTTTGGGTGTTTCGTTGTGTCATCAATGACAATTCAAAAAAAAAATTCCAAATAAAGACAAAGAACGATCTAATCCACTTGAAAATAAATACTCCAATAAAAAAACTTTTTCTCAAAACTCGACATTTATTTTAATTATTGTCTAATCATAAAAATCCAATTGAATGAAAAGCAGATATTACATACAATGAAGCAAATGACGTCATAATCAAACCAAATCAATGTCTGACATATTGAACAAGGATTGATGTGGAAGTGACCTTCGATCAGAATTAGGGTTTTTCCGTCAGATGAACATTTACCTTCATCATCTCGATTTTGTGAATCATTCATAACAAGTCTTTCATCTCCAACACATGTGATGCTCATTGTATACCCTGGAGAATTTCCCACGGTCAAAAATCATGTTCTTGAGTCTTAAAAACACAGACCGAGTGTCGAATTCAAACAGAATGATATGGACTCTGGATTATCTGATATTTGGGAAACCATTTCCTGGTTCATGAATGCTTAGGAGTAAGGAAGCATCTCTGATGACAAATGATTATGATAATTCGTCAATCTTCAAGTATCCATCATGAGATCAACGGAATGGCACAGACCAGTTCCATGTGAACGCTGCAGTCAACATCAGCTGTGGTCTGAGTGAGGAGTATCAGCTGATCCCACATTCTGAGACCACATCTTCGGTTATTTACACCTTTATCCTACTCTTTTAACGGACTGGTGTTTGTGTGTATGTTTGTGTTTGTCGCGCTGCTCCTCCTACAGTTCTGGGCTGATTACATCCAGACTTGCTACATAGATTCAGCATAACTCCAATTACTGTATCGGAGTGTTTTTATCTTTACCAATGGTCTGGGGGAGGGCAGACAACGCAATTTCTCCATGTAAATGTGGATCGTGTATCGCAGCCTCCAGGTGGTATTCAAACCTTATTCGGATGTTGCAAACAAACAGACAAACAAACAGACAAACAAACAGAAAAACAAACAGACAAACAAACAGACAAACAGGGGTGAAAACATAACGTCCTTCACCTTCGGTGGTGGAGTTAAAAAACGAACGCTTAAGAAAGAAGGGGAGGAGTTTAGGGGGGTGTGCCCTGGGTGTGCCGGTGGATGCCTTGGAGCTCAGCGCAGGGCAAAGTAGAATTTTGTCTCTCAAGGGACACTGGATACCATTGACCAGAGTCGCAGGGCCAGGCTGAATGGCAGAGCTGAGCTGTTCAGGGAGCTGAGGCGTAAAACTGTACGTGCACTGAGGGTGGACAAGGAGGCCTATGTGCGAGGAATCTGTGAGGGGGTAGAGCATCACCTGTGGACAGGTGATTCTCATCCCGCTTACAGGGGAATTCGCGCATTACGTTCATCCAAGCCCATCCCTCGGAGCACGACAGTTCGAGCAGAGAGTGGTAGGCTCTTGACAGAGGAGTCTGAAGTGAAGGCCCGCTGGGCCGGTTACTTTGAGCGGTTGTACCAGGCTGATCCCCCAACGGTCGAGTTGGACGTCAAGGGTGTTACAATCCCTGTTGCTGACCCTCGAATCAACTGTGGTCCACCTACGCTTGTGGAAACACGGGCTGCGGTGAACCAGTTGAAACGGGGCAATGCTCCAGGGATCTGTGGCATCCATGCCGAACTTCTCAAGGCTGGTGGAAATGCTGCACTCATGTCGTTGCGTGCAGTTTTGTGCTCTGCCTGGAACACAGGCATCATCCCAACTGACTGGAAGAGGGGCCTTGTTGTCCCTCTCTGGAAAGGGAAGGGTGATCGCCAAGACTGCAACAACTACCGAGGGGTGACGCTGCTCTCAGTGCCGGGCAAGGTCTTTGCTCGGATAATTCTCGATAGGGTTCGCCACCATCTGCTTGAGCACCAGCGCCCAGAGCAGTCAGGCTTTACACCAAAGAGGTCAACGATTGACCGTATCCTTGCACTTCGTGTCCTCACCGAACGCAGATGAGAGTTTCGGCAGGGGCTGCTTGCAGCCTATGTAGATCTCTGTAAAGCGTTCGATTCAGTGAATCGGGATGTCCTCTGGAGGATTCTTGGTCTTCGTGGGGTGCCACCAAAACTGATCGATCTGATGTCTGAACTCTACTCTGGTACTGAGAGTGCTGTGAAGTGTGGTGGTACCATCTCTGACTTATTTCCAGTTGTTACTAGAGTTCGTCAGGGATGTGTACTTGCCCCCACACTTTTCAGCACTTGTATGGACTGGATTCTAGGGAGGATGTCGGAGAGATCAAGTTGCGGTGCGTCATTTGGGAATGTCAAGATCTCGGACCTTGACTTTGCAGATGATGCAGTCATCTTTGCGGAGACTTTAGACATCCTCTTGAGGGCCCTCGAGGTGCTGAATGAGGAGTCGGAGCCGTTGGGATTACGGGTTTCTTGGGTCAAAATTAAGATCCAGGCTTTCGGTGACATCTTGGATGCTGCTGTCCTGTCTGTGTCTGTTTGTGGTGAGGATGTTGAGGTCGTGGAGAGATTCACTTACCTTGGCAGTGATATTCATGTCTCTGCTGGCTGCGAGTCAGAGGTCAATAGACGTCTGGGTCGGGCCTGGGGAGTCATGGATTCACTGGATCATGGGGTGTGGCGCTGCCGGTACCTGTGCGGGAGGACGAAAGTCCGAGTCTTCAGGTCCTTGGTACTTCCAGTCTTGCTCTATGGGTGCGAGACTTGGACTCTGACCAAGGATCTGAGACGGAGACTTAATTCCTTTGGTACCAGGTCTCTTCGGAGAATCCTTGGCTATCGCTGGTCGGATTTTGTGTCCAACGAGCGGTTGCTGAGAGAGACTCGGATGAGATTTGTTACCTGCATAGTCCGTGAGCATCAGTTGCGGCTGTATGGACATGTGGCTCGTTTTCCTGACTCTGATCCTGCTCACCAGATTCTCTCAGCGAGGGAGTCTCATGAGTGGAGGAGGCCAGTGGGTCGACCACGTTCCTCATGGTTGCAACAGGTTGACCATCATCTCAAGGAGATGGGGATGGGCCTGGCATCTGCCTGGGGGATGGCCAGACGGAGGCCCCTGGAGTACTGGCGGAAAGTGGACGCAGCGACGTGCTGTTCTGGCACATGCTCCCATACCTGACCTGACCTGCCCTGAGTACACCCCTCCTCCCCTCCCCTCCGAATCTGCCTCCAGCCCATTCTCAAACACCCATCCCCAAACCCTCATTTTCCAACACCCAGACTCGAACATCCATTCTCATGCTTCATTTCCACATCACATTCTCAAACCACTTCACTTCACCAGTATTTCGACCAAATAATCGCCATACCAGTGTTGCAATTGTCGTAAATCCTTCGCCGTTCCGACATTCCAGTCATTCCAAAAAGCACACCACCCCCTCGCTCTGGTGACGAATCCAGTGACTGATCAGTGTGCCACAGCCAAACAGTGTTGGTTGCCAAAAGCAGACGTGATTGGAGACAGTACAGGGACAATGAAAAACCCTGACAGAGTAGTTTGCAACGAGTTCATGTGCAGTTTAAGCACAGTATAGTTCAGAAGAAGAGCAGTCCAAGTTTGGTGCAGAGTGGGATGGTGCTGAGGGTTGAGTTCCAAGTCCATAACCTGAGGGAGTTCACATCCTGAGGGAGTTCTCATCATGAGGGAAGGAGACCTGCCTGGGTTGACCAGGCTTCCGGAGTGCCAGGCGGAAGGAGAAGGCGGAAAGCAGAACATGATGTGCTCCAGGTGGAACACAAAGGTGCCAAGCGAGGCGCTTCCCAAAGCACCAAGCGGGACAGGCACTGACCAAGCCACGGTAGAACTGACTCTCTCTCACACTCCTTTACACACACACACACACACACACACACACACACACACACACACACACACACACACACACACACACACCATATACCCTTGCATCTCCAGCACATACACCTGATTGACTCACAATGTTGTGGAGCATCAACTTGAGTCCAACAACCGTTCTTTACAGAACAGCATGACAGCACACCTCCCACCTGCATCTCTCACTCACCTGCATCAGTACCTTGTTGGGACTCACATGGGCAAGCCTGCTCATGTACGGGTGAGGAAGGGGTCGTCAACATGCCCCGACTTCTGCTTTCTCATTTTGTCCCCTTTTCTATCTAATTTCACCCAGATGTATGAGTCGCCAATGGTTTGCCAGTGATAAGAATTGTTGTATAAGGGTTTATTTTGAGTGCTAGGGACTTAGACTGTTTATTATGTGGCACTGCAATCTCCTGTAAATACGTGCATTTCAATACAAGACTTGATATTTCCAAACCTGCTCGGTGTCTATTTCCTCCAATGGTTAGACATGCTATGTCATGAGTGGACAGGAGGTTGCACTCCATTGATTCGCTACACGAGCCTAGCCGACGTCCCACTTGCGGTTCCATTTGGCCGTACATAATTAATAGATAAAGGTGAGGCGTCGAGAGCACGGTCCCCCATCTGAGATACCCAAATCACCAGTAAGGCAATGCGAGATTTTGGTGCAGGGACCTGCCAGAATTAGTCATCTCAGACTGCGTCTGTGGTTGCTTTGCAACCCGTAGTGCCACGGAGTTATCCCGCTCATCGGCTTCAGGGTCAAAGGTCGGAAGCAGGTCCGTGGAAAACCACTCCCATAACAATATCAAAGCTATTGCAGGCAATTCATGGATTACGATTTATTATAATGACTGTATGAGAGGATGTGCTTCAGTTAGAATACAACTCCAATTTCATCACTCATAAAACAACTCCAACATCGTAAAGAGAATACAATATACTGCAAGCAATTACACCAATGGCTCATTTCAGTCATTTCTTCTTTCCCTTCGAGTTCTTCCCTTTGCTCCCTTTGCCCTTTTTACCAGACAGGGTGACGACCACCACCATTCCTTTCCTCACCCTCACCCCACGCCACCATGCCTGTAGCTGAACAAACAAGAACATATTGGCACACCGCAAATTGAGATCAAGTTCGTCCACTGTAAAATGAGACTGTGTGTGTGTGTGTGTGTGTGTGTGTGTGTGTGTGTGTGTGTGTGTGTGTGTGTGTGTGTGTGTGTGTGTGTGTGTGTGTGTGTGTGTGTGTGTGTGTGTGTGTGTGTGTGTGTGTGTCATTAATTGGTATCTAGGTTGGGTTTTGAGAATGTTGTCATCGGTGGGTTTGAGAATGTGGAATGGAGTCCTCCCAGGACTCAAAGTATCCCCCTTCATTTTGTTGAAGGATCTCGATTCATGGCTCAAGTTGTGAAGTTTTCTTGTTCTCAAAGTTTTGTTCTGAGGGCTCTTTTCAGGATAGTCACCGAGCCCCCAGACAGCCCCCAACTGTAGTATGTTTGTGGTAATGTTCCCGAGGATGGTTTGTTGGATCTTTGTGAGATTCTTCATTATCATTCCTATTGCTCCTTTTATCACTTTTACAATTTTGGTGCTTTTCTGCTTCCAAGATATTTTAACTTCATTCTTGAGATCCTGGTATTTGGTCATTATCTTGATTTCTGTGTTATTTGGGCCAAAATTGCTGGATACTGAAACCTTTTTTGTACCTGGTGTAGCAACACCATCCTCTATTTTTTGTACCTAATTACTATGTCTGGTCGCAATGCTTTGTTTTCGATGTTTATGCTCGATGGGATCAGTTGTTCGTACGTGAGTCTTATTTCCTTGTTGTCAGTGATTGCTTTTCGTTCATGTTTCCATGAATTTTCTGGAGCTGGGATATTGAGACTTTTGCAGGTGTGCCAGTGGATTACGCTACATACCTTGTTGTGCCTTTGGGTGTAAAGCTGTTCTGACGTTAGTTTTTTTTTTACATTCCGATAGGAGGTGGATCGTGCTTTCTGTTTCTAGCTTGCAAAACCTACACTTGTCTGGTTGACTCCGTCTTGCAATCTTCTTAAAGCCATTTGTGTAGTGTCCTTGGTCTTGGGCATTTATTATGATTCATTCTCCATCCCAGTTGATCTGATCTCTTCTTATCCATTCTAATGAGCCTTCTTTGTCTTTGCCCAATCAGTCCAACTTTTTTTCTTTTTGTTTTAAATATACATTCCTGCTCTTTTATTGTTCCCCCAGTTGTCGGTGTATATGTGTTGATATTTCATTTTATATTATTCCTTTGTCTTTTTTGCAGTCATTAGGGCTGTATTCATTGATGTTTCGGTTTCATGTATGACATCTTCTATTTGCACCTGTCTTTGGAAATTTTTTGCTGAGTGGGTTAGTGATACCTTTTCTGGTTTGCGGTCTTCGTGGTTGTGTACAAATTGGATTCTGTAATCTGACGAACTTTTCCCGTGTTCAGCCAATCCTATGAGTCCAATTATCATTCTGCGCACTTGGTTGAGTTCCATCAGGAGGCTTCCTCATTCTCATCTTGGCAAGTATATTCTTGGGATGCACTTGTTTTTATACACCATATTGTGGATCGTGAGTAGTTTCCTTGTTTTGATATCTAGTTTATTGATTTCCGATTGTGGCCAGTTTATTATTCCGCAGCTGTATTGGAATACTGGAACTGCGAGTTGGCTTATAGCTTTGATTTCGTTCCATGGAGAGAGGTATGTTTTCAGGATCAGCCTCGTTCTGTGCAGGTATTCTTTGGCAATTGTTGCGCATCTATTTGATGACCATATTTATATGATGCTTCATTGTCTAGCTCAGTGTTTCTCAAGGTGGGGCGCACGCCCCACCGGTGGGGCGTGGCAATATTTTGGTGGGGCATGAGGATTCATAATTAATGAATCAATATATGATTGCTTTCATAGCTTTGCCTTTTGAATACATATGTAGTATATCCTGTAGTGTCTCCAATCATGGTGGGGCATACGATTATTTTGAAAATCAAAGTGGGGCGTGGGAGAAAAAATGTTGAGAAACACTGGTCGAGCTCCTGTGTTGTTGTAGGTCACTTTTTATATTGTCTGTTCTTGTTGGTCTACCTTGTACGAATGTGCACTTGGCACACTTATCTAGGTGAAGTTCCATTTGAATGTCGTCGGATTACCGCTTCACTAATTTCAGTTGTTCCACCAATTTTTTGGCATTTGGTGCAAAGAGTTTTCGATTATCCGTGTACAGTCGATGTGTTACCTGCCATGTCTCTTTGGAAGTTCTCTTATTGGATATTAGGGTGTATCCATGTCCTTGCTCACTAATGAAGTTGCTCAGAAAATCCAGAACCAGGCAAAATAGGAGGGGTGAAAGGCTGTCAGCCTGGAACATCCCATGTCATATCTTCACTCCTGGTATTTCAATTTTTCCTTTTGAGTGCAGTCATATTAATGTGGTGTTCCATAGCTCCAATGCTTTCTCAATCAGTTTGGTTTTTTGGCAGTTGATCTTGTACAATTACATGCACTTTATCATCCATGAATGTAGAACACTATCAAAACTTTTTTGTAGTCTATCTAGGCTGTGGACAATTTGGTTCTTCTCATTTTACAGTTTTTGAGTATGGCCTTGTTTAGTAATAGATGGTCTATTGTTCCGCAGCATCCTCTTTTGCATCCGTTCTGTTCTTCCTCTCAGCCTTTTTGTTTTGTTAGATGGTAGTACATCGTGTGTTTCGTTTTTTTACATATATTTTACCTGCGTTTGGGTATGCGTTCAGCCGTGCATACATGTTCACTTGTCGACTACACATCACATTTCCACTTCAAATAAAACAAGAAAGCTTTCCAAAATGGAAAGCCTGTACACATGTGCTTAGCATTTGAACTAAACATCTTTAAAAATAAAAAGTCAAATTTATTAATTAATGTTCTCCATACTCTCATACTTAAGGTTTGTTGAGAATTTGATGACAAAAGTTCAAATGGTTAAAAAAAAACAGTTATGCCTTGGACACACACACACACACACACACACACACACACACACACACACACACACACACACACACACACACACGAAGGTGGATATTTTGGGAACCGGGAGGGCTCCGTTCCACCTTCTGAAACCTGGATATGGAGATGACAACAAACGACACACACATACACACACCTCATTCTTTCATTTCTGTTCTTCATAATTCTATCACATACCTACTCACAGTCACACCCAAGATTATGGCAGGAGGGAGGCGGCATGATTTGCTGCTCATGTTGCCTCCCTCTCACCTGGGATGGAGGAGATTGAGGGCTGCATCGAGTACATCAGTTTTGAGGGCAGTGAACACTGAGCCGAAGATGGCAGCTTGCATGGGGTGAGCTGTGCACGAGGCGCCCAGCCAGTGTCATCTTGTCTTTCATGTGTTTTTGAGGTGGCCTGGCCCTGCAGCTTGATGGGACTTGTTGACCCTGTGGTTCTGGGAGAAAGGCCCGAGCTTTTGCGAGCTCCCTTTTGCAAAGTAACGGCTGTTGAGGACAAGAGAGCCCAGAGTTGAGCCGATTGATGTGCGTGTGGGACGCAGTCTGATGCCCTCACCTTGCAGCTTGATGGGTTTTGCCGATTATGTGTCATTAGGGAGGGGTGAGACTGAGGAGGGATAGGACTGAGAGGGAGGAGACTGAGACCGGGCATACACCGGATACCACACGAGAGGTCAATCTACATTTGCACCGTCGGGGACGTCGCACAGATCTACATCTTCGCCACTTCGGGGATGGAAGGGGGAGGGGGCGCAGCATGGATAAAGAGATGGCTTGGTCATTGAATCGTGGTTCCTTGCTGTGGTTCAGCTTGATGCTTCAAGACCGAGGATGGCTCTTTTGGGGCAATGGATGGGGAGACAGCTCAGTCCATGAGTTGTGGTTACTTGCTGTGGTTAATCTGGATGCTTAAAAACTGGATAGGGCTTCATTGGGCACGGCACAGATAAGGATACAATTTGATCCATGAGACGTGGTTGCTTGCTCTGGTTAATCTGGATGCTTTAAGACTGGGTAGGGCTCCGTTGGGCACAGCACGGATAGGAAGACAGTTTGATCCATGAGTTGTGGTTGCTTGCTGTGTTTAAGCTGGATACTTTAGTATGGGGGAGAGCTCAGTTGGGCCACGGAAAAGGAGACAGCTTGGTCCATAAGTCGTGGTTGCTTGCTCTGGTTAAGCTGGATGCTTCATGACTGGGGAGAGCTCCGTTGGGCACAGCACGATCAGGAGACAGTTTGGTCCATGAGTCGTGGTTCCTTGCTGTGGTGAAGATGGATGCTTCAGGACTGGGGAAAGCCCCGTTCAGCCTTGGAGACTTACGAATGGAGATGATGACCAGTGGCACATACACATGCACCCACACATACATGAATTGTAATTAATACGTAGACATGCACGATTGTGATTTATACACATATTGTACATATTGTAATATACACATGTTATGCGTGACATGTTATGCATACACATATTATACGTGACATATTATACATATTATGTACACAAATATCACACACACACACACACACACACACACACACACACACACACACACACACACACACACACACACACACTTAAAAAAATTAATTGTTTTGTATAGTCTCGGCAATTCCTAAAATATAACACAATAAGGATTGCTGTAAATGATGTTAATTTCATAATATCCCTATATTCAACTTCTTTAAATCGTAAACCTCAAAACATAGTTTTGACACACACATAGGTGATCACAAAACCTCATCTCCCACTGTGCAGGCGGACAAGCTGACTCCATGACTCCCGACACAACATGCAGAGTTAGATATAGTCACAAGAGAAAGGTAATTTTGGAGTTATCCAGTGATATATAGTTATGATATGATGCAGTTAGAGTTATGATCACATGATGCAAATTTCATCTATAGCAAATGGTGCTACAAAATGGATCAATGGTTCAGTCTCTGCGAATGGCATGAAAATGTTTTATTTCTTTTTACCTTGATAATGCTTTTGAATTCCAGTTCCTCTCTCTCTTTCATCTTTCTTTCTGCTTCCTTCATTAACTCGTGCTTGATGATGACACTTTCGTATTCCATGTACTGCAAATCCACGTGACACATCAATCAACTGTTACCTAGCTACTAGGGGACTCTGATATAGAATACTATTTAATGAACTCAGGAACAAGATGGGATCCGCAATGTATCTGATCAGCTTTAATTACTTGTATAAATGTGAAGCAAACAGTCAAGTTGGATGTGCTTTGGACTTCTTAGACTTGTTGTAAGTGCTCTGAGTCTGTTAATATGAACGTACGTATATACGTGTTTATATATGTAATCTCATCAGATTCCATGAAAAGTGCAGTTTGTCCCAAAAGTAGTGTCGTTATTTTGATTTTGAATATGTTGCCAATGCTAATGCCGAACAATGTGATTATTTTTTCCAGATTGATGCTCTAACCATGGAGATTTACCATGAATAGTTGGACAGGTCAAGAATGAGCTGCAATTGTTGAACTGTACTTTACAAATGCAAATTCAATTGTTCAAGTGTAGCAAGTCAATAGATAGATCACTCCACTACTTTTAGGACACCGTGCACATTGGACATTTTTAAATATCAAGTACAAATTGGGTCACCCATCAGGATCGGGTTACAGTTTTTAGACAATTGAATCATCAAGAAGCTTACTTTTAGTGAACACTAAGTCATAAATAAGCAAAGCCATAAGTATATGAACATAATGGGCAGGAGGGGAACACACCAACAGCAGGATAGAGGGACACAATAGAGGGACACTTGGAGGATGAATGGTCAAGGGAAAGAAATGCCCAGAAAAAAAGTCTGAGCTCAGAAATGAACGTTTTATGCCTGTATAAAAATTAACTCAGGAGTGCAAGACGGCAATGAGGGGTCAAATTCAGGAGTGCAACATGGCAATTATGGGCCAAATGGCCTCCTCACTCCCTCAATATTTTTTAAGATCGTGCAGGATCGTGCAACGACAGTCTCAATGTAGTCCGGAAGAGACTTAGTGTGTTAATTTCCTTTCTGCATGTGGAAAATAAATATTTAAATGCAATACGTTTGATACTGCCCAAACTCCGCCCCTCTCCCCACCAAAGGAGCCTCCCGATAGACGATGCTCCATCGCCAAAGCGCCGTTATTTCGTGTTTCCCCATTAATTTGATTAAGAGTTGAAAAATTATCATTGAATTGAAGGAAAGACTCACCACATCTATCTACTATACTAAAAAAATAGAATATGTTTGTATGTATGTGTGTTTGTTTGTGTGTTTGTTTGTTTGTTCGTCCTTTATAGGCGGCCGAACCGTTGGATGGAATGAGATGAAACTTGGCATGAGTGATCCTTGGGACATGAGAACGGACATGGGGCAGTCAAGTTCAAGGTCGAAGGTCACGGGGTCAAGGGGTCAAGGTCACCGGGTCAATTTCATCTGATTGAGACGGGACCAACGCCATTCGACAGATAATCAAAATTAAATGACACAATTGATTGACGACATTCACTTCCGACTTCCGGTTTTTGAGTTATGACGTCATAAATTTACTAAAACGTCAATTTTTCATGTTTGTTTGTCCTTTATAGACGTCCAAACCGTTGGAAAGAATGAGATGAAACTTGCCATATGTGATCCTTGGGAATGGACATAAGGGGATCAAGATCAAGGTCAAGGTTAAAGGTCACGGGGTCAAGGTCACCGGATAACGTCAATTTCTCAATTTCATCCGATCGAGACGGGACCATCGCCATTCAACAGATAACTGTACCCGCCCATGGGCGGGTACTTTGCGAGTATATTACTAAAACTCTCATCTTGCAGACATATATATATATATATATATATATATATATATATATATGTTCCAGAAATACAGCAAAAACAATACAGGATAGCGCAAAATAGTTTAGGGCCACCTTACTCACCATTCGCCTGCGGTGTGCAGTAGCAAGTTTCGTTCAAATCGGGCAACAAAAAAAATTATTAAAAAATCAATTCCCGATTCAGTCAAGTTTTGGTATGACAATCGATAAAGTGCAAGGACAAACCATGGAGAATGTGTTGATATACCTCGAGAAACCGGTTAGCTGAACAATGACTCCTGAGGTAAATGCTCAAATTTTCTGCAAGTTAAAGTTTGACCACTAAATAATATCAAAATTTTGTCTTTTTTTTTTCATCAACCGCTGTCACAACGGTATTAACATCGGGAACCCTACAAAGATAATAAATGTTTTCTATGGTCTGTTCTTGCTCACTTACATCCTCCACAATGGAATCCTGAAAGGGTTGAACATTATAAGAAATCCGAGAATACATTAAATGTTAAAGATTTAAAGTTTCCAATGTCATTGAGAGATATTCCTAAATTTGAGAAAATGAATAATCTATCTGTTAATGTATATGGATTAACAGATACAAATAAAGCTCAGATATTAAAAATTTCAAACAACTATAAAAATGATGAAACACACATTGACCTTCTCTACTTCACTTCAAAGGAAAAATCACATCATGCTTTCATCAAAAATTTATCAAGATTAACCAAATCACAACTATGCAAGAGAAAATGTAAAACGCATCCTTGAAAGAGATGTCTCAACTCCTTTCATACAAAAGAACAATGAAATCAACATTCAAAATATTGTAGTAACAATAAATCAACCGTAATCAATTTACCAAAAGCAGGTTCAAACATATCATTCAAAGATTTTAACAAATCTATAAAACATCCGTTTGTAATATATGCTGATTTTGAAAGTATCCTTGAAAAGATAGATACTGTTTCTCCAAATCCAAATAAATCATACACAAATAAATATCAAAAACATAGTATACTCCTTGTGGTTTCTGTTATTATATCAAATAATCTGTTGGTGATGAATACAACAAGTTAGAACTTTATAGAGGAGAAGATGCCTCAGAGGAGTTTGTAAGACGATTGGAAAAGACTGTATAAGACGAAGAGAAATAATGGTTAAAACCTACAAACCAATGTGATTAACAAAGGGAGAGAAAAAGGAATTTAGAAAGAACAGTATCTGTCATATTTGTGAGGAGAAAATTGAGGGAGAGGTCAAGGTTAGGGATCACTGTCATCTTACTGGTAAATATAATGGTCCAGCTCATTCTCATTGTAATCTTAATTACAAGCCTCCAAACTTTATTCCTGTCTTTATTCACAACAATGCTCACTATGACACACATCTATTTATAAATTAACTTTCAAAGACATCTGGAGATATTTCTGCCATTCCAAACACAGATCAAAAATACATCTCATTCACAAAAACAATTCATACATCCCCCATAACCCATATCATATTTCTTGACACATTCAAGTTTATGGTAAGTCCATTATCTAACTTAGCATCAAATATTAAAAACTTACCGAATCTTAAATCACATTTCTCAAATCAAGAAGCGATTGATCTCTTATCACAAAAGGGAATATATCCGTATGACTATATGGATTAATTTGAGAAGTTTAAAGAAACACAACTTCCTTCAAGGGAAAGTTTATATGGCAAGTTGAATAAAACTCATATTTCCGATTGAGATTATACACAAGCCAAAAGGGTTTGGGAGAAGTTTAATATAAAGAATCTTGGAGAATATCATGATTTGTATCTTAAAACGGATGTATTGTTATTGGCTGATGTGTTTGAAACTTTGAGAACAGTCTGTCATAATAAAAATCCTTATGGATTAGACCCCGTTCACTATTACACAGCCCCGGGTTTGGCTTGGAGTGCTATGTTAAAAATTACAAAACAAAATTTGGAATTAATCAGTGATATAGATATGCTATTAATGATAGAGAAGGCTAAAAGAAGAGGAATATCTCAAGTATGTTCCAAGAGATATGCTAACACAAATAACAAATATCTTCCTGATTATAATAAGAATGTTTTCTCTTACCTGATGTATTATGATGCTAACAATTTGTATGGGTGGGCTATGTCTCAATCTTTACCAAAAGGCCCGGTCACACCTTGACGTTTTAGCCAACGTATGCCGATTTTTGAATTTTTTTTCTAAAACGCTGGCACACGTTGAATACGTTATGGGTAAGTTTTGATAACATTGAGAGCACGCTGAAAAACACTGCCATACGTCGTTGTACGCTGGCTTTAAACGTTGTACTTTTTGGTTGTCCTCAAATTTTTTCATGCTTGAAATTTCACGACGTATGCCGGCGTATGACTCACACGTTCCGCTACGCTGGCCACAAGTTGTATGCACGGTCTGCGATCGTTGACAGACGTCAACACATGCTACTTGTAAGTTAATCATAAGTTGAGACACGCAGAGGTAATGTTTAGCGTACCCGAAACTTATTTCTAACCTATGATTAACGTGTTGTTGGCACGTTACGCGATCGTTGCCACACATCGACAGACGTTAGTTTTAAGTTACTCATAGGCTGAAAGACGTCGGTATAATGGATCGTCCTTGCGTCAGCGTCCACGGCCACGGCCAGGACACTTATTTGCAGCATTCTTCAAACTTTTCTTCGGCATGACGAGGATGTTCACACTTCGATGTCTAGCTTGGCTATGATTCCAATTGTCCATCGGCAGCGTCTATTTAAAATAGTCGAGTTTGAGCGTTTTAACATGTTCAGAAGAAACGCTTCAAATTTCAAAACCCCAGCGTCAAAAAACAAAGGCGAGTGACAGCAATTTAAATCGTTCATTGTAAACAATGAAAATAGCTGAGTGGTACCGTTTAAAAGTCGTTGAGTGTAAAAAAAATCCAATTGTTGAGCGCAAGCGTCTACTTTCAATAGTGGGGTTTGAGCGATTTAGCACGTTCAATAGAAACGATTAAAATTTCCGAACGCCAGCGTCAAAAAACAAATGCGAGTGACAGCAATTTAAATCGTTCATTGTAAACAATGAAAATAGCTGAGTGGTACCGTTTAAAAGTCGTTGAGTGTAAAAAAAAATCCAATTGTTGAGCGCAAGCGTCTACTTTCAATAGTGGAGATGCAGCCATTTAAATCGTTGAGTGGCAGCCTATGAATAGCAAACCCTACGTCACCGGCAAAGATAAGCTGCCGCACGATATGGATAAGTTAGGCTATCGTTGGGCATAGTTTGTGAACGCCGGCTTCACGATAATTATTCGTTGGTATACCGTATCTATAAGTAATCAAAGCGCTCTATGCGCATTATTAGTTCATTGTGCATTTGTCCAACCCGTCATGAATAGACCTAAATCGTAAAAACAAGCTATAGCTCATTGTTGAAAAAGCCCCATAAAAAAATTAGCCGCGAAGAACTTCGAACAATGGTGAAAAGATGTCTCCTACCCGTGGACAGGCGGACGCAAGGACAATCCTTCATAACCCACACCCTCCCCCTCACACTCACTTACTACTGCCAACATGAACAAACTACCACTAATACTAATACTAATACTAATACTGATACTGATACTGATACTGTTACTGCTGACATGGACATCGACTCAAAAAGACTCGAAAACACTGTTGGGTTCCCCTTTTATGAGCAGCATTTTTATATACCAATTCCCAAAACCGCTGGGAACACGTCTTTATATGGCAGTTGTAAGCTAGAAACACGTTCATTTATTTTTTTTGTCGACCGGAAGACGTCATTGGAATACGTCTACATACGCCGATGTGTGTTGGGACTACGTAAAGAATTGGTTCAAAGCACGTCAAACATAAGTTAGAAATAAGTTTCGCGTAAAAAAGACATTACCGCGACGTGTTTTGACTTATGAGTAGCTTATAAGTAGCCTTTGTGGACGTGTGTAAGCGTCCACATATCGTGTGTAAAACTTATCCCCATCGCATGTGGAACGTGTGTCATACGCCGAGTACATCGTAAAATTTTGAACATGTTAAAAATTTCTTGACGTACTCTACTTACTACGACGTATGATAGCGTACTTTAGCGTTCTACTCACGTATATCAAACTTACTCATACCGTATTTGACGTGCCCCAACGTTTTAGACACATTTTTCTTAGGTCGGCATACGCTGGCAAGATCGCCAAGGTGTGACCGCGATGTTGACACTTCCATTTCTACGGCAGTTATGATTCGAATCGTTGTGCGTCAGCCTTTTAATAGGCTACGTCACGACATCGTCGGCGATGCGTGCAACGCGCTATGCCTAAGTTAGACTATCGTTGGGCATCGGTTGTGTAGGCCGACAACAGGTTCAGCATTCGTTGGTATAAGTTATCTATAACACAACGAAACGTTCTGTGTCCGTTACCAATGCGTTATACATAAGACCAAGTCGCTATGAATACGTCCGAATCTTTAAAAAAAAAAAACATCAAAAGTTCAACGTAAGCCAGCGTTTTACATACATTTTAATACGTTGCCATCGCTGGCTAAAACGTCAAGGTGTGACCGGGCCTTAATGGAAAACTTAAATGGGTTAAAGAAAAACATTATGACAAAGTTTTACAAGACATTGTTGTCTGCTCTCAAAAAGAATTGGATGAAGCTGAAGTTGGATATTATTTTGAGGTTGATTTAAAATATCCAGAAGAACTTCCGAACAAACATAAAGACCTCCCTTATGCCCCTGATAGAGAAAGTCCAAGAAAAGAATGGTTGAGTGATTACCAACAGTCATTAAATATAAAAGGTAAATCTCCAGAAAAACTACTTACTACATTAAATGATAAAGAAAGTTATGTTTTGCATCAAAGGTACTTGAGGCAATATTTATCTGCTGAGTTGAGAGTGAGGAAAATTCATCAGATTTTGAAATTTAAACAAAGTCATTGGTTAAAGAAGTATATTGATTTTAATACAAAAAGGAGAACAGAAGCAAAAACAGATTTTGAGAAGGACTTTTATAAATTCATGAATAATGCTGTATTTGGAAAGACTATGGAAAATGTTTGGAATCGACAAAACATAAGACTTGCTACATCTTGGAAACAGGCTTCAAAGTTAATTAATAGAGCAAGTTTTGAATGAGCGGAGGTGTTTTCAGGGAACCTTTGTGCTATTCATTTGAAAAAAGAGAGTATTGAAATGGATAAAGCTATTTATATAGGAACATCAATTCTTGACTTGTCAAAGTCGTTAATGTATGTCTATTACTATAATAATTTAAAATCAAAGTATGAGGATCATGTGTCATTGTTATATATGAATACAGATAGTTTTATATTCGAAATTAAGACAAGTGATGTATATGAGGATATGATTGATAATATTGATATATACCAGTGCGTGCCCGTAGGTGCGTGCCAGTATGTGCAGCTTCGTTCCTTCGCTCTCATAAACGACGACTGGATTGGGGCATTTTTTCAATTAGATCGGACCAACCGTATCATAAATGGCCATAACTTGGGAAACACCTGGGAAACATACTCAGGTCCCCAGCGTCAATTGTGACGTCATATCAAACGAAGAAGAAGAATTGTGACGCCCCTCTCTCTCGCCCCCCTCTCTCCCCCCTAGTCTCGCCCCTCCTCTCTCCCCCCTCCTGCCTCGCCCCTCTCTCTCACCCCCTCCTCTACGCCCCTCCTCTCTCCCCCTCTCTTGAATTGTGACACCCCCTCTCTCTTGCCCCCTCCTCTCTCCTCCTCTCTTGAATTGTGACGCCCCCTCTCTCGCCCCTCTCTCTGTAAATGTATTCACAAATGTCTACCAAGCACAACAATTAATTCAAACCTTGGGAAAAAACAAGTTTCAAACCCTTGGGAAACAGCTGTTTCCCTTGGGAAAATTCAAACCTTGGGATTAATTAATAATATGAACAATTAATTTAAACCTCGGGAAAAAACAGTTTTCAAACCTTGGGAAACAGCTGAAACAGATGAAAAACGATATCAAACCTTGAAAAGGCACATACTCAGGTCCCCAGCGTCAATTGTGACGTCATACCAAACGAAGAAGAAGAAGAATTGTGACGTCAATCGTGCAAAAAAATAATAAATAAACATTAATCGTGACGTCATTCGTGATGTCATGGCACCGTATCTTGTCATTGGTTGACAGATAAATGCCCGTAACTTGAGAACCGCTTATCCGATTAATATCAAACCTTGAAAAGGCACATCCGCGGGTCGCCAGCAATATTCCTGGCAAGTTTCAATCAGATCGGACCGTCAATCGTGCAAAAAATAATAATTAAAAAAAATTAACATTAATTGTGACGTCATTCGTAACATCATAGCACCGTGTCTTGTCATTGGTCGACAGATAAATGGCCGTAATTTGGGAACCGCTCGTCCGATTGATATTAAACGTCGAAAGGCACATCCGCGGGGCCCCAGCAATATTCCTGGCAAGTTTCAATCCGATCGGACCGGCGGTCGTCGAGAATCTGCGGTCGCATACAGACAGACAGACACACATACAGACAGACACACACACACACAGATTGCTGGAATTATAGATAGATGATACAAGAAATTATAAGTCAGGTGATGTGTTGTTTTCATCAAAGAATAAAAAGTTTATTGGTAAGTTTAAAGATTAATTGGGTGGGAAGGTCATGAGTGAATTTATAGGATTGAGATCAAAGTCTTATGCTTTTACATATATTGATAATAATAACATTGAAAGGGGTGATAAGAAGCAAAAGGGAATAAAGAATAATATAATCAAGGAAACAATAAACTTTAAGCATTATTACAACTGTTTCACCTTAAAGAAGAAAGAGTACAGAAAAATGAATACAATAAGAAGTTATAAACATCAATTGTATACAGAAGAGAACAATAAGAAAGCATTCGGAGCTCTTGATGATAAAAGATATATTTTATATTATGGAATCAATAGTCTCCCTTATGGTTACAAGTATAAGTGTTAAGATATTGGGTTGGGAATTTTAACAGGCAACCACCGTCTTTTTACTGATTTATAAATGATAGAACCAAGCAATAACCAAACCAAAGAGTGGAGATGTAATCAACCTTATTATTTAAATGGAAAACATAAAGAATGTGAGAAATATCAAAACAAGTCTTATTGAAGAAATAACCGGGGTAAAGGTAGATAAAACAAATCAGCAGATAAATTTAATTACAAATGAGTTGGAGGATGTAAAGAAAAAAATTAATATCCTTGAATGGACTGAAAACTTTGATGGTTATCAATTGAACAATGGAAGAACAATTTACTACAATCTAAAAATGATATGTGGCTCAGGAAGTGGTCAAATAAGAGCATTAAGAGAAGTTTATCATTTAATTTCAGCTCAAAAAACATACTTAAACCAAGAACTAAGTTCCAAAGTAATCTTTGTCAATACACTCTATGGCGATGAATGTAATCGGAAAATTAAGTTATTCCCCAAAGTAGAAAATGGACAAATATTCATTGGTTCGCTCTTTGAGTGGAATGAAAATATGAAAGGAAAGAAGTGCTTTAATCAGTAAGTCTCAATTTTACGTTTGCTTGTATGGGAGGGAAGGGGATAGGTGGGGAGAAAATCAGTCTCCTATTTTGGGCTTTTGGGGCTTGAGTCAGTTTCAATTTTACATTTGCTTGTATGGGAGGGGGAGAAAATCAGTCTCAATTTTACATTTGCTCGTATGGGAGGGGGAGAAAATCAATCTCCTATTTTGGGCTTTTGGGGCTTAAGTCAGAAAGTTTTTCCCTTTCCCCCATTCATTTGAATGGCTGCCTCAGAAACCCCATTTATCCTCTACTGAGGGTGTGATTCCCCAGTGGTTAAACCGAGTGGTTAATTAGGTCACCTGAATCCATAGGCAGGAGGACCCAAGGTCACGCGGTTGAGATATTGGCGTCCACGGTCGGTTAAGCGACCCGCCTCGTCACGGAATTATCTGTGAGCGATGCCTCCAATTCCAGGGAGTCTGGTGGGAATCGACATCAACAGGTGGGAATCCCCCACCTCGTGGTCTTCTCACCCGACCCCGTCGGCCTGCAACAATATATATATATATATATATATATATATATAAATGTATATATATATATATCCTGTATATATATATATATATATATATATATATATATATATATATATATATATATATATATATATATATATATATATATATATATATCCTGTATATCCTATATATATATATATATATATATATATATATATATATATATATATATATATATATATATATATATATATATATATATATATCCTGTATATCCTATATATATATATATATATATATATATATATATATATATATATATATATATATATATATATATATATATATATATATATATATATATATATATATATATATATATATATATATATATATATATATATATATATATATATATATATATATATATATATATATATATATATATTGATAAAGATATAGAAATATATGTGTATATATTGTTATGGTTGTGGAAATTTGCAATACACCAGAAAGGTCCTCAGGTTAGATATATCGATAAGTTCATGTGGAGTGAACCCACACCCGTTGTTTAAAGGGAATATGTGTGATTCATCCGGGCTGTGACACTTTGAGTTGGCCGTTTTTCTTTCTCTATCGTTATTTTGGACCAATAATCCCCCAACAACTCAAAACACCGCCAACTTCTCCTCTTTACCTCCACAACTCCATCCTGCAAACATCGCTTCACCGCCATTCTCAAACAACTCCCTCCAACAACCAAACCACCACAGCAAACCCCCACCACCTTCGCCTTTCTCCTTCCACAACCATCAACCACACCACCTGTCAACACCAAACGTCGTGCTGTCCAGGGCCCGTTCGGTGATTGTTGCTGAACGCGTCGAGCCGCGAGTTCAAATGGATGCCATTACGGGAGAGGAAATCGGATCAGGGGAGGTTCACGCCCCTTTTCCTCCGTCCAATGGGCGAGCGTCGGGCGGTGTGGCCCCACCCCCAAGCGCGATGCATGTGCATTCCTTTTAGGAGGAAATTCGGATCAAGAAAGGCTCACGCCCCCTTTTTGCCCGACCAATGGCTGAACGTCAGGTGGCGTGGCCCCGCCTCCAAGCGCGTTTTGATCCGCGAATTTGCATACACGCTCCTCCCCCGGTCTATAAAGACGCGAGCAATAGGCGATTCGCGTGTGTTGGGCTGGGCTGGTCGAGTGAAGACAGAGGTCGTCGTTGAGGTTGTAGTTGGCTGGGCTGGTCGAGTGAAGACGAAGGTCGTCGTTGAGGTTGTTGGGCTGGGCTGGTCGAGTTAAGACGAAGGTCGTCGTTGAGGTTGTCGTTGTTGGTTCGAGGGACGAGTCGCGGAGTGAAGCAGGGACGCGCAAGAGGGCTCAGGGGCGAGAGTTCGCCGGAGTCTGTGCGGTCCCAAGGCCCCGCTAGCGGGACGGAGCGTTCGCCATCCCCTCTCTCCACCCCGAGCATCAACAATTCCCTCCATCTGTGCTGAGATAGCGCCGGTAACCCCGTCCGTTCCCCACCCCAACCGTGGTGTCGACCGACCAACACGTGCCTGCGCAACGCACGCCTAAAGGAGCTCACCGACCACGCCAGGGGCACGGAGACAGGCACGTTACGCTGACATTGCGGGGAGCCCGCCATCGCGCCACGAGGGCGCGGGTAAGACCCCTTCGGTCTCGTGGACCTGGCCGCTCACCCAGGTCCCACGTACATTTGGTCCACGGATCTGTCTGCCCCCTTGCCTGTGAGGGTGGCTTTTATTTGCTCTTTGTATAAATGTGTGTGTGTGGCGCCAGTCTTTTAAGTAAACCTGAATAAGTGCTTGTATATTGCTTTATTCGGTGGTAACTCTTTTGCTTGCTTTTACTGTATGACTGTATATACGTGCTTGCTTTCACTGTATGGCTGTAAATACATGCCTTGTCTGCGTGTGGAATAAACTACTTGCTTGTTGAACTTTTTTCCCATTTCGTTGCGTCCTTTCCTTCGTTTAAAAGTTCCATCTTGCATCACGTAAGGGATTGGTAGTGGGTGGAGACACCCAATAAATAATCTGAACCGTCGAGGTTGGCAATAACTCCCCTCGGTTATCCCTGCAGCACGGAACGAGCCGCTTAAGCGGTTCGTGTCTGGAGTCGACCTGCGGTACAACTCCTCGGTACGCTACCCGCGCGGGAACTTAGGTATATCGACATTCGCCGATTCACCCTATTTCGCGCGGGTAGAATGCGGACTGGGTTGTGGTGAGGTTAACCCCCACCCGTGGCTAGCTCCTTGGCGGTAGTTCCAAGAGGGTCACGACTGAATTGTCCGTTCCAGTGGGCGATGCGTCGCGATTTGAGTTACGTGGCCGATCGCACGCCGGGCGGGCCGAAATTCGTAACAATATACATATATATATATATATATATATATATATATATATATGTACATATATATATATATATATATGTATATATATATACATATATATGTATAAATATATATAATATATACATATAATTTTATATGGATGCATTTTAATAATATAGACATTATCAAAGCTTTTCGACTTGCACTACTCAGGATAAAACCACAAGCAGATGAAGAAGAAGCATCAAACTCATTTATAAAATTACAATGTAATGTCCTCAGCGTTGATTGATTGAGAGAAAGAAAGGACAGGATTACCTGATTGGTGGAACCATCGAGCATCATGAATAAGGAGTCGGCTGAGATGAATCACCAAAGTACCGGCGAAAACATAATGCTAATTTGCTGAGAGCTAGTTAGGGGGTGGGGGGGGTGGTGGTTTTCATGGTGATGGTCAAATTAAATATGAAATTTGGACAAATCATTTCTGTCGACAAAGATTAGGTTTGGTTGACTTGAGGAATGTAGCCACCATTGCACGAAGGTGAGCTAAACTGCATCCTCTACTTGGGATTTTAAAGCAGCCCATACCATATTGCCCTGCACACTGAGGATTATTCAGCAAATGGTGACCAATTGCAGAGGCACAGGGAATATTTGTCATACTGCGTACATTCTTACAGTTGTCATACTGCATACATCCTTACATTCTTGCAGGGATTTGGCTGTTGTTGACCTCTACCTCAATATCAGACACGCGATCAGGGCCGTCTCTGGACATATCTCGAGCTTTAGATACAGTCTGACATCCTGTTTGCTATCCAAACTCTCTGCCCATAGAATCCAAAGCCAACTCCACTCTTGGGTTACTAACTTCCTCCCCTCTCCTGGACAACATGTGGCTCTCAATAGAACCCTTTCATCTCCTCTCCCTGTGAAGGCTGGAGTTCCCCAAGGAAGTGTTCTCAGCCTATATTATTCCTAATAGCCCCATATTATTCCTAATCTTCATCAGTAATCTCACTGACTCTGGAAAATCCTCTTTATCTCTTTGCTGATGACTCCACTCTCTGCCGTGACATCTTTCATCCTTATGACAGGCAGCAGCCTCTTCCCTCTCCTCAGATCTTGACAAAATCACACACTGGTCAAACACAATTTTACTTATGGAATCATATTCTCCACTCTTTGCATTCTCCCTTACCCCTCATCATTCCCTGCATCCCTTGTTTGTCTGTCTCCATCTACTTTATCCCTCAGCCCTGCTGTTGTTGTTTCCCCTTTCTCTTGCCGTTCCCTTTGTGATGTTGTGTCCAGATTTGTTCTGTGTAATCGCTCTTCATGTAAAAAAAAAAAAAAAATTATATATTTATTTTTAAACAATGCCCTGACATTCGCGGACTCTGACATTCACAGCATTTTTCAGGAATGTATCCCCCACGAATTGTGGTGTCTGACAGTATCTATATGTATGTATCTGTTCAGTGTCTGTGTTGTCCTGTCCTGTCCTGTGTTGTCACTGAACTACTCCTTCAAACTTTTGTGAAATCGCTCCAAACTTCGGGGCTGCACCGACCTCTCCCATGTGTATGTCGTAAGGGTATTTTTTTTAATTTCCTACCCTGCCTTTTATTTGTATGGAGGAGTCCAATTTCATGGAATTGCTCCTGTGCTCTTGCAAATTGGTGACACAAGTGTCAGTAAAAATAATAATCATCAACAATAAAGGTTATGAAATATCATATTATTGTCTTGATTTCACTCATTTTTATTCAGGGATTGGATACTCAACTCACCTTCTTGGTAAGTTCCTGAATCTTTGTTCTGTCATTAGCTCGAGTGATCTTGATATTGTTCATCTCCTGCTGTTTGTCCTCGATGTCATTATCATACCGCTCCATCCAGTGCTCCAACTTGTCTTCCAATTCCTTAATTCCAGGGTAGAAAAAACATTGAAAACGTGCAAAGTATTTCCTCCAGATACCACTTGATTACAGTAACGCTCTACTGCAAAGTTGGCTTCAGTATTCACATATCGGGAGGATCAAGGACAAAAAAGGTAATTTGTCCCATTATTCCAAGCACATATAATTTATTAAGATCTACAGCATTACATAGAATCCATAATTTGAGCCATTGCTCAATCCAACGAGAATGTTCATGGAACACGTTACCCCGAGCAGTGTTCAAGTATAGTATATACATCAACTTCAATAAAATTATGATTTGAAAGATCGTTAAAAATGAAAAATTCCAGAAGATTAGCACGATTGAAGCAGTCGTATACACCACCCTTATACCCCACCCTATTTAACATGTCCAAGTACTGCAAAACAGAAGGGTTTTGAAAGTGATAAGAAGGTGATTTGTGTTCTACAGTGTTTAAGTATATAATTAAATTCAAATAAAATAAAGATTGTAAAAGTCGTATAAATAAATTAATTACAGAATTTACTCCTGTTTTACCGTAATTGATGCAATATCTATTACACCACCCGATCTCACATGTTGCATTGGTTATTCATGCCTGTTGTTTGTGTCCTTTATGACCTCCTTAAAAACAGTAATTTCCCCGTTTTGGATGATTTTCAATTTTGTTTGACTGCCAGGCAAGTGGACAAAGTAAAAATGGTGTCTCACTCCTATCTGCACATGTGCAATCGGTACGAATTCAGAGCCAAGGTACGGTATATTTTGGGGATATTTTGTGTGGCCAGTTTGTTCTTTCTGTACTGTGACATTGCACTTTGGAGCGGCCATTTTTGGAGACCCTTTTGGATCTGCCACCCACCGCACTGGTCATTTCACCTCACTCATTTTCGGATCCTAATCATCACTTTTCAATGACTCGCGTAGCCGTTCACGATCATTTCTACCATGACCGTTGGAAAAGTATTGTTATTTGTTTATTTTCGCCTCCTTACGATGCTGCTTATGATATACTATCCATCAGTGGCAGCTCTCTCCCTCCATGCCTCTAAATCAGTGTTGACACGTTTTGTCTTCATTTGCATGTTCATCTTAATATTCTAAATGTTCCAAGAGTTGTATCTTTTGACTTGACGAAGCTAACCTATAGTCCACTGCAGGACCAAGACTTCCCTCAACATAGTCCATTCTGTTCCATTCAATGCAATTTGGGGCTTTTGGACTCCAGTAAACTTTTCAATTTGATCTCTCTCTCTCTCTGATATTTGGTCTACTTCTGTCTCTTCTCGAACCTTCCCTGCCAGTTTGTAATTATTGTTGCCTGCCTATTGTCCGTTTTTCTCCCACCATTTTGGTGTTGTGATTGTGATCAGAATTTCGAGGAGTTTTGTTTTCCGTCTGATCCATTCGCCTCTCTTGTTGTCTCTTTTGTTTTTCCCAAGACGACATCTTTCCATGGCTTCTTGAAAAGGAATCAATGGTCTCTGTTTTCTTTGTTGGAGATCACGTTTCACTGCCGTAATTCATTGCTGGTAGAACACACCGATTGTAAACCTTCCTTTTCAGACACAAGGGGAGTTTGCTTTTGATAACATTATTTAATTGCCCAAATGCTGCTCATCCTATTCTAGTATGGCTCTTCATTTCTTTGAACTAATGTTTCCATTTTAAATTGTACGAGTTGTCCGAAGTAAATATAATTGCTTGTTTCATAAATTTGGAACTCTTCCTTTTTTTTTTACATAGTAGTTGAGTGTACTATCTTGTACCATCAAAGAAAAATGAAACGCACATCTTACATTGGTGTTTGGAAATATCTGTATACTGCAGAATATATGTATGGGAAGGAGACCATTCTGCCATCAATAACACCGACTCGCTGCACCCTACCCCCCCCCCCGCCCCCTTCCACGTCTTCCAGCTTGCATGTTAGATCAGTCTATATAAAAAAAATTAAAATTTTTCTGAATTACATATTTGCACTTACAGCATACTTATGGGTCAAGAAGCTCTGCACATCCAAGCTGGATATCATCTCTTGGGTAATTTCCTCTTGCAGGTTCTGATACAAGAGAAGTGCCCAGCCATAGTAAGGAATTTTCGGGGGAGAATACAATTTGCCCCAAACGTTCACACGCGTCTGCAAATAACAACACTCAATCACAAGGCACCTCACCTTACTCAGGCTATTATAATGAGGACCTTTCAGCCAGGCTTACCTCTGAATTCTGCCGGATCTCATTCTCTAACTTCAAGCTCCAACGACGTTGCTCATCGATCTGTAGTTCAAGCCTTCTCTGCATGTATTTGCTCCTTGTGGTGGTCCAGGTTCTCAGATTCTGCAACTGGTCTTTCAGCTCTGCTATGACTTCATGGTACTCCTGTTTTACACACATAAATGAGCAGCAGCATCATTTATCCACCAAACTCATTCTCTTCAAGTTTATTAAAAGACGTTTTTGTGTGCATTTCCTTTTATGTTTCGGGACAATTCATTTCTTATTTTACTCAATATTCGTTGAAGGCTGAATGTGGGAGACACTCCATTCTGACCACTGCCCTTCGACTTTAACAGCCATGGAATTGGCTGGGGGACGTTTAGCCCGTCTTTCACGAACCGGCTTGCCAGGCCTGACGTTCGCCTTTGGTTATGGCAGGACTTTGTAATTTGTTCATGGTGTCTGCGATAGCTCACTTACTCTTCACGAAGGATCTTTAACATGCACCAACTCAGGCCAACAAAGAGATGCCCGTTTAAAGTCTGACCAAGGGACAGCACACATGTTAATGAATCGCCCTGCTTATGAAACACCAGGATGACAGTTTATCGCTGGGCCGAGATTCAAACCCAGGGTAGACAGCTTAGAGGCAAGTGTGCGTACCTCCAGGCCATCCTGTCAGTCCTATTCTGACCGTTGCCATTGGTGTGAGTAAATGGAGTGTACAATTTACATACCTGAACCTCCTTCTCTGTACTTTGATTCATCGTCATCACCTCTAACTTGAGTTGCTTTATACTCTGTTTGGCCTCCTCCTCCTCCTCCCTGAAATAATGACATCTTGTGATGATTCCTCATAAACTGAGATACACCTTCATTCTGAGCATCTGAGCTCCCATTGGGATGGGTAGAGTCTATTCAGACACTCATATTAATGCTCACCTGAGATAAGCACACTCTTATGAATTATGATTGGTGTTTTAAATACAGTAATATGAGACTTTCGAAATGACAGATTAATGCAAAATGAGGCTGTGTGTGTGTGTGTGTGTGTGTGTGTGTGTGTGTGTGTGTGTGTGTGTGTGTGTGTGTGTGTGTGTGTGTGTGTGTGTGTGTGTGTGTGTGTGTGTGTGTGTGTGTGTGTGTGTGTGTGTGTGTGTGTGTGTGTGTGTGTGTGTGTGTGTGTGTGTGTGTGCGCGCGCGCACGCAATGCACAAGGATACACAAAGACACAGATTGGAATCAGATGGAGGTTGGAGTCAGATAGAGGTTGGAGTCAGATAGAGGTCAGTGTAAAATTCAGGTTAGTGTCAGATAGAGGTTAGAGTCAGATAGAGGTTAGTGTCAAATAGTGAGTCAAGTCAGATAGAGGTTCATGTCAGATAGAGGTTAGTGTCAGATAGAGGTTGGAGTCAGATAGAGGTTGGAGTCAGATTGAGGTTGGAGTCAGATAGAGGTTAGTGTCAGATTGAGGTTAGTATTTGATAGAGGGTGGAGTCAGATAGAGGATGGAGTCAGATAGAGGTTAGTGTCAGATAGAGGTTAGTGTCAGATAGAGGTTAGTGTCAGATTGAGGTCGGAGTCAGATAGAGGTTGGAGTCAGAGAGAGGTTATTGTCAGATAGAGGTTGGAGTCAGATAGAGGTTGGAGTCAGATGGAGGTTAATGTCAGATAGAGGATGGAGTCAGATAGAGGTTAGTGTCAGATAGAGGTTAGTGTCAGATAGAGGTTAGTGTCAGATTGAGGTTCGTGTCAGATAGAGGTTGGAGTCAGATAGAGGTTAGAGTCAGATTGAGGATGGAGTCAGAGAGAGGTTAGAGTCATATAGAGGTTGGAGTCAGATAGAGGTTAGAGTCAGATAGAGGTTGGAGTCAGATGGAGGTTAATGTCAGATAGAGGGTGGAGTCAGATAGAGGTTGGAGTCAGATAGAGGTTTGTGTCAGATGAAGGTGAGTGTCAGATAGAGGTTAGTGTCAGATAGAGGTTAGTGTCAGATAGAGGTTGGAGTCAGAAAGAGGTTAGAGTCAGATGGAGGTTAGTGTCAGATAGAGGTTGGAGTCAGATAGAGGTTGGAGTCAGATAGAGGTTGGAGTCAGATAGAGGTTGGAGTGAGATCGAGGTTAGTGTCAGATAGAGGTTGGAGTCAGATAGAGGTTGGAGTCAGATAGAGGTTAGTGCCAGATAGATGTTAGTGTCAGATAGAGGTTGGAGTCAGAAAGAGGTTAGAGTCAGATGGAGGTTAGTGTCAGATAGAGGTTGGAGTCAGATAGAGGTTTGTGTCAAATGAAGGTTAGTGTCAGATAGAGGTTGGAGTGAGATCGAGGTTAGTGTCAGATAGAGGTTTGAGTCAGATAGAGGTTGGAGTCAGATAGAGGTTAGTGCCAGATAGAGGTTGGAGTCAGAAAGAGGTTAGAGTCAGATGGAGGTTAGTGTCAGATAGAGGTTGGAGTCAGATAGAGGTTGGAGTCAGATAGAGGTTAGTGCCAGATAGAGTTTGTAAGAGTTAGAATGAGGTGACACATTGAGGGGCCAGGTGTTAAACCACACGATTTGGAATTTTATATGCAAGATTTCTTACCAACTAAGGGTTTCACAGAAGGCATGTTTTGAGTCTTTGTCATCCTTAAAAGCCCGTTGGAGATTCTCAAATGAACCTCGGATTTCCAACTCATGTCGAGTTTCTTCCAAAACATCCCACAGGTACTGCCTGTTTTTCACAGTGAGTTCACACAAAGTGGTCATGGGCTGATATGGTTCCCTGGGAAATTCTGAAATTGTGCTTGATTCACAAGGAGAAATACAAAGTTATTAAACAAAAAAATTATATCAGAACTTGCATCCTCTTGAGCTAACTGCAAGTTGTTCTTGTTCAACAAGTCTTTCTTACGACAAGTTTTAAATCTCCCAACGGCAAGTTATTCTTTGCAGAATTGAGCTTGCACTTGCCCTTGCAAATTGTTGACTCACGTCTTTGGAGGATCAACAAAGACGACAGAATTTGTTTTTTCCAAGTAACGAACCTGAGGATTCGCATTAGAGGGTACCAATAATTGAAAAATTGGACCTGCAGAACCTTTATAATCGTATTGATCAACGAAACGGATTCTGCTACTCTGCACGAAGACAGGCTCAGTGCTGCCAAAGCAGCCTCACAGCAAGGAATGCACTTGATGGTTTGCCATTGCCTCACAGCTGGTAGCAAGGGCAGGAATTTGTCATTTGTTTGTGGTGCCTGCAATAGCTCGCCCACTCTTCACGAAGGACAACGAAGGACACCATCTTTAACGTCCACTATCTAATGTTGGCAGATGGGACGCCCAGTTTAACAACATTCAAGGATCTCAAGGCAACATGCTCAGAGTTAATCAAATCAGTATGATCAATTCATCAAATGTGCCGTCTGATACCTGAACAACAAAATCTATAACATCAAAAAACTTCAAATATATTGAAACTGCTCCGCAGCATTTTTATCAAAAGAATAACTTGGCATTAACTACATATATGAAGAGGGTTGAGGGAAGCAGCCACGTGAATTACAAGGACATTGAGAAATATTGGACAAATCAACACAATATACGGAATTTGAACCTGGGATCTCAGCATCCTGAACCACACTGAGATCTCAGCATCATGAATCACACTGGGATCTCAGCATCATGAATCACACTGGGATCTCAGCATCATGAATTACACTGGGATCTCAGCATTCCAAACCACACTGTGATCTCAACATCCTGAAACACACTGGGATCTCAGCATTGTGAATCACACTGGGATCTCAGGATCCCAAACCACACTGGGATCTCAGCATCCTGAAACACACTGGGATCTCAGCATCCCAAACCACATTGGGATCTCAGCATCCTGAACCACACTGGGATCTCAACATCCTGAAACACACTGGGATCTCAGCATTGTGAATCACACTGGGATCTCAGGATCCCAAACCATACTCAGATCTCAGCATCCTGAACCACACTCGAATCTCAGCATCCTGAACCACTCTGGGATCTCAGCATGGTGAACCACACTCGAATCTCAGCATCCTGAACCAAACTGGGATCTCAGCATGGTGAACCACACTCGGATCTCAGCATGGTGAACCACACTCGGATCTCAGCATCCTGAATCACATTGGGATCTCAGCATCTTGAACCACACTGGGATCTCAGCATTGTGAACCACACTGGGATCTCAGCATCTTGAAGCGCACTGGGATCTCAGCATCCTGAACCACACTGGGATCCCAGCATCTTGAACCACACTGGGATCTCAGCATTGTGAACCACACTGGGATCTCAGCATCTTGAAGCGCACTGGGATCTCAGCATCCTGAACCACACTGGGATCCCAGCATCCTGAAACACACTGGGATCTCAGCATCACGACCTGCACTGGGATCTGAGCATCCTGAATCACAAGTTCAGATGTGAAGACTAAATTTTCCTACATGAGCTTCGTGGGTACCATAGTTATATTTTACGTTTGTTTTTTGTGTAATGTGTCATGTATGTAATACCTGTCTGCTTTCCTCTTCTTTAGAGCAGAACTTTGCTGAAGTCTGGACAAACCGCAACTCACGAACCTTGTTCTGTTCATCGGGACGTTTGTGTTACCCAGACTGGTGGGCTTGCTTCTGAACCCCATGGAGGGGTGGTCATCTTCTCCACCTTTATTCTTTTCACAAAGAAAGGCAGCACAAGGAAGGTTAGATACAGCACAGGACGTCATTTGGACCATCGTATCTGTGGCACATCCATACCCAGCAATCTCATCTGCCAATTATAGAGCCAAACCCAAGCAAGGGATTTGACCAAGCAACCAGCACACAATGGCCTCGTCTTTTCTCAAGGCACAGTGTGATCTTTGACGTCCACATTCTAAATGCAGACGAGACCACTGGAATTTTCACTCCCTTCTGAATTAAGCTACCATCACACTCAAACTGGACCTTCAGATCAGTCCAGATATGGTCAAGGATCGAAGACAGACTGAAGAACGAGCTGGCTTTGCTTCGTGTGAAGGTGAACACCAATCAAATGTCACAGCCGACAGGTCTTCAATAATATTTGGTGAACATCAAACATAACCTGCCCTCACCCATAGCCTGGTGTTGGCGTAATGGTTAAGGTGGCTGGCTTATGATATTAGGGTCTTGGCTTTGAGCCCCTATGCCACATTAAATAACACCAGGTGGGTTGATTCAGCCTGTCATCCTTTCGAGGTTGGCAAAATGAGTGCCAGCTTCCTGGAAACAGGGAGCACTGCATAAGCAGCACAGTTACGCTCCCAGCAATGATACAATCAGCAGTTATAGGCTGCATAACAAAAAACAGGACCACTGGACCTGGAGCTTATCTGGGCCCTGGCCTAATATTATAACCCAAATTTGGTAGCATTCTGACTGGTGGGTCTGGATAAGATTTTTTAAAGGAATTGACATGATTTTCTAAAAAAATTGAATGCCGGCCATTTTGACACACTTCTGGTCATGTGATCGGAAAGACCTCCGAAATTTACCATCCCTACCCTGGCCTAATATTATAACCCAAATTTGGGGTGATCAGCATGACCTCATGTGATCAGCATGACCTCCGCAATTTAACATCCCTACCCTGGCCTAATATTATAACCCAAATTTGGTAACATTGTGACTAGTCGGTCTGGAGAAGAAGATTTTTGAAGCAATTTATGCGACGGCCATTTTGACACTTCTGGTCACGTGATTTGTTATAGTCTCTGAAATTTAACATCAGGAGCCCGTCCTAATGTTGCAACCCAAATTTAGCAGCTTTCTGACTGGTGGGTCTGGAAAAGATTTTTCAAGGAATTGACATGATTTTCCCAAAAATTGACTGTCGGCCATTTTGACACACTTCTGGTCACGTGATCGGAAAGACCTGCGAAATTTAACATCCCTACCCTGGCCTAATATTAAAACCCAAATTTGGTAGCATTCTGACTGGTGGGTCTAGAGAAGATTTTTGAAGGAATTGACATGATTTTCCCAAAAATTGACTGCCGGCCATTTTGACACACTTCTGGTCACGTGATAGGAAAGACCTGCGAAATTTAACATCCCTACCCTGGCCTAATATTAAAACCCAAATTTGGTAGCATTCTGACTGGTGGGTCTAGAGAAGATTTTTGAAGGAATTGACATGATTTTCCCAAAAATTGACTGCCGGCCATTTTGACACACTTCTGGTCACGTGATCGGAAAGACCTGCGAAATTTAACATCCCTACCCTGGCCTAATATTAAAACCCAAATTTGGTAGCATTCTGACTGGTGGGTCTAGAGAAGATTTTTGAAGGAATTGACATGATTTTCCCAAAAATTGACTGCCGGCCATTTTGACACACTTCTGGTCATGTGATCAGAAAGACCTCCGAAATTTAACATCCCTACCCTGGCCTAATATTAAAACCCAAATTTGGTAACATTCTGACTGGTGGGTCTGGAGAAGATTTTTGAAGGAATTGACATGATTTTCCCAAAAATTGACTGCCGGCCATTTTGACACACTTCTGGTCACGTGATCAGAAGACCTCCGAAATTTAACATCCCTACCCTGGCCTAATATTAAAACCCAAATTTGGTAACATTCTGACTGGTGGGTCTGGAGAAGATTTTTGAAGAAATTTCCTAAGCCGACTATTTTGACCTACTTAAAGTGGCGTGACCGGAACGAGCTTTGCAAACCCTGTTACCAGTCAGGAGCAGAACATTGCTGCCAAATTTCACCCGGATCGGCCCAGCGGTTTAGCCAGAGAAGCCAAAATAGGAGATGGATGTACGGACGGAGCGTGATGGCAATCAATACCATATCTGGAATTTCAATTCCAGATAATCCAATAGATCTGACCCCAAAATTCTCAGTAGAGGCTTGACCTTGGTGGGGTTGCTGAAGTGGTTATAGACTAGCATATGTGCCGGCTTCCAAATAACTTTATCGCATGGTCAACCCATGCAGGGAATTTGGAATATGTCCAGAGAATCATTCCAAAGACCGGGAGATCTTGAACCTATTCGGCTTTAGATCCTATTGGGCGAAAATCGAACCCAGGACTTGATACCTTAGAGGCGAGCACGAAAACGAATAAATACTAATAAGAACTCACGGGAAGCGGGTCAAGACCATTTTCCATCAAAGCCCCGATAATGGAAAGTTGGTCGAGAGAGTCTTCCAAGATGACAGTGACACGTAACACCGACGCAGGGTTGAGACTGGTCCTCAACACCGACGCCAGGTGGACGTTGTCCACCTGCGCTTCCATCTGTTGGGAGATCGGATGATCCTTGGTACAAGGTGACTAGTACCCGTTAATTAATTCACGGCCTGTATAGGCCAAGCAGTGATTAAGATCATCCTCGAGAGAGATCAAGTACGTATGGGGATTCTTCTGAGCGATTAGTATGAAACCTTCAAATGGAAGCTCCCACTCACGTCCCGGGACTCCCGTTGCGTCACCTAGCAACGATCTTTTGGGGGCAACGCTCGCCGTTGCTAGGTGATCGTCGACTCCCTGGTTCCAGTCATGATCGAAACGAACGGTCAACAAAACGATGATTAATCCACGATCGAGCAGCGCCGATTGCTCGGACAGATGAGTAATCGTGTAAATTAGAGCAACAAATCTATTTTTCAATTTAAATTCCGATAATATTTAATACTTCCCGAATTGTTTATGACGTGGGCGTGGCCTGAGAGGTTTCCGATGACGTCATCGCTTCATGTGGTTGGGAAGGATGCGCCGCCAAGTGCTTTGTGCTTTGTTGCTCCTGACGGTGTTGTCGACACGAGCAGGTTCGCGGGTCACTCACTCTTTGTGTGTTGAAACCAACTCACTGGGAACACGTGGTTAATTAACCGTCGGTGTCGTGTTACGTAATCATTGATTAAAACATTTCATATTGACGTCACGATCTCGGAGCACCGTGCTATCATGGTCCAGTGTCTCCACAATCATTCTGTGTTATAAGGGGGTCATTCAATGGGAACGAGTTACCATATGAGGAATGATAACCCTATAGGCACGTCATGAGTTACCATATGAGGGATGACCACTCTATAGGCACGTCATGAGTTACCATATGAGGAATGATAACCCTATAGGCATGTCATGAGTTACCATATGAGGGATGATAACCCTATAGGCACGTCATGAGTTACCATATGAGGGATGACCACTCTATAGGCACGTCATGAGTTACCATATGAGGGATGACCACTCTATAGGCACGTCATGAGTTACCATATGAGGAATGATAACCCTATAGGCACGTCATGAGTTACCATATGAGGAATGACCACTCTATAGGCACGTCATGAGTTACCATATGAGGGATGATCACCCTATAGGCACGTCATGAGTTACCATATGAGGGATGATCACCCTATAGGCACGTCATGAGTTACCATATGAGGGATGACCACTCTATAGGCACGTCATGAGTTACCATATGAGGAATGATAACCCTATAGGCACGTCATGAGTTACCATATGAGGAATGACCACTCCATATTGCACGTCTTGAGTTACCATATGAGGAACGAGCACCGAATATGGTACGTAATGAGTTACCATATGAGGAGTGACCACCCGATAGGCACGTTGTGAGTTACCATATGAGGAACAGCCACCCTATATGGCATTTAATGAATATCATATGAGGAAGGAGCACCGAATATGGTACGTAATGAGTTACCATATGAGGAGTGACCACCCGATAGGCACGTTGTGAGTTACCATATGAGGAACAGCCACCCTATATGGCATTTAATGAATATCATATGAGGAATGACAACTGTATATTGCATGTAGTGAGATACCATATGAGGAATGACCACCCTATAGGCACCTAATGAGTTACCACATGAGGAATGACCATGCTATAGGCACATAATGCCTTACCATATGAGGGATGACCACCCTAAAGGCACATCATGAGTTACCATCGCAGGAATGACCACCCTTTCGGCATGTAATGAGTTACCACTTAAGGAATTATCACCCCATATCCACGTAATGTAATAAGTTACCATATGAGGAATGACCACTCTATATTGCACGTAGTGAGTTACCAGATGAGGAACGACGACCCGACGCACTGACAATAACATTGGATGTTTTTTAAAGGACTCTATCCACCAAGGAACTCCCAACCTTTCCATCACCTGATTTCTTTGATTCCATTTCACCTGATTCCATTAGATTTCTTTGAATTCCTCAAACATTGTGTTGTGACAGACCAGCTAACAGTACCTCCATGATGTGTTTTCGGAATATCAAGCCAGGCGGAAGTACAAGTAGGAAATCAAAACGGGCTAGGACCTCACCTTACAACGTATTCCAGCCTGTGCACCTCATGACTTCCATGGGTCTAAGCTAAGGAGATATGGCACCATCCCATTTGCCCATGTTTTCCCCCCAACAATCTTGTCAATGATATGCTTTGGGTCTGTTGAATGAATTTTTCAATGCTGTCTTTATGCCAATCACACCAACAGTAGGGTTGAGGGACAAAATAGAGGGAGACGGACAAATAACGGATGTGGGGAAGAATCAGGGGTAGAGGAGGACACAAACTCTCAGGAAGGGAAAACTAGAAAGTTGGGAAAAGGTGAGCTCGGGGGTGGGACTTAACAGGGGTAGAAAACATCATATCTTGGATGGGTGATGATCTGCCATGGAGGCCAACAGCTGACTTGAATACCTGGAGGGAAGAATGAGTTTGAAGAAAATGTCAAAGTCAATTCCACAGGCAGAGAGAAAGACAAACACTCCCAACAATGGATGGAGATCCTTGATTCCAGACATGAAATCAGGGCCATCTCCCTGGACATATCGCGCACCTTCGATACGGTCTGGCACCCTGCCCTGCTCACCAAACTCTCTTTCTATGGTATCTCAGGACATCTCCACTCATGGTTCGCAGACTTCCTCTGCTGTCACAGCCAACATGTGGCCCGAAATGGAGTTCTCTCATCCCCTCTTCTATTCCTGTCCAAGCTGGAGTTCCTCAAGGCAGCGTTCTGGGCCCTGTTCTTTTTCTGGATTTCATCAATGTTTTCTCCGACTCTCTGGAAAGTCCTCTTTATCTTTGCTGATGACTCCACACTCTGCTGTACCATCTGTCATCCCTCAGATCGGCAAGCAGCAGCCTCTTCACTCTCTGCAGATCCGGATAAAATCACAAGCTGGTCCAACATGTGGAGCATGTCTTTCAATCCTGAGATATCTCACACTCTCACTATGTCTCTCCTAAAGGACCATTTGGAACCTCCCAACCCCCCCTCCCCTCATCTACTTTCTCAACAATCCTTTTGAAGAAGTCCTTTCATTGAAGCTTCTGGATCTCACTATTTGCCATGATCTTTCCAGGGAAAGCCAGATTTCTAATCTGGTCTCCAAAGCCAGTCGCCGACTGGGCATCCTCCGTCGTGCAAATTCCTTCGTTGGTACACTTGAGCTCCTGACCACATACAAAGCTTCCGTCTGCAGCCTGATGGAATACTGATCTCCCCTCTGGGCTGGTGATGCTGCCTATCACCTTTCTCGGGTTTTGATCATTGGTATCTCCCGTGATGAGGCTGAGTCTTTGGGTATCTCATTCTCTCACCGCAGGCAGGTCAGTGCTCTTTCTGTCTTCTACCGTCTCCTCTTCAGCCTCACCCCCCTGCTCTGTCTGAGATATGTCCCACATCACCCCTCCGAACGGAACACCCCCCCCCCACCACATTCCCACAGGGTGCTCAAGGTTTGCCAGCAACCCCCTTTCTGATAAAACTACCAAAATCAAGAATCACTTCTCACCTTCACTCTTTCATTCCTCTTTTTCCCCACCTTTGGAACAAACTCCCACACTCTCTTCAATCCCACTCTTTCCTTCAGGTCTTCAAAACAACTGTTCACCACCATCTCTTATCTTCCCCCATCCAAAACCACGATTTTTTCCACCCCAGTTAATCCACCCCAAACCCACCTCCTTCAAATTCCCTGCTTTCCTTCCTGAAAGTCCCTGTCGTGTAAGGACCTGAAAGTCCCTGTGGTGTCCATCTTGTTTACCCTGTGTACCCCCACCCCATCCCTCTCCCTTGCACAGATCTCCCTGTGGTATTGGGAGTCACATGAATATTAATGAATGCATGATGAGCCGGAACTGATGAGGCGGTACTGAGATTGACATCAGTGGGCTGTCAAGTGAGTGGAGCAGGAGACGTCATTAAAAACGGTTGAGCCCAAGATCCTTCATGTGGCCTGACTTTGTTATACAACACTCCCTTCCACAGATCAAAATCCAGAATCACTGCTCCCCTACACTCATTCGTTCCTCTTTTTTTGTGGTTCAAGAATCTTTGCATTCATGATGTGTATCAGTTATGAGAGTTTTCGTTTTAAAAGCTATTTCACCAATTAAGTTTTAAAGCACAAGCAATGCCATCGATACAAGTTTTTGCAACAATTGTGCACACCAGCCCTTTTGAATAGTGCATGGTACACAGTAATGCCTATTGGAGATCTCTGCCTTGTCCTGAAAATATGTCTGCCATCTTTCCCACAACACCATGAATACAACTGAGATGTAAAGACAATGGCTTGACACAAAATCAAACTTGAACATCACTCGGTAGAGCCCATACCTCTGTCGGGCTCAACAGTTTAACGTTTTGTATCCTACTGATAGGCCGAATCCGGATCCCTACCTCAACCAAAATCGAATCCGTTCATCCTTGTCACACATTCAATCTGTACACCAAAATTTGGCCGAATGCGTCCATACATTTTTGAGATATCCTGCTCACAGACAGACCGACAAACAGACAGGGTGTAAAAAACCTCCATCCACCTTCGGTGGCAGAGGGAAGGATTTAAATCCATGGGATATGCAATATAATACAGAAAATGCAAAAACAACCTTATATGATCCATAACTTGGTTTTTGTTCTTCCTCCGGATTTCTCTCGTCCTACAGAGGTCGTCAAACATCGACGAGAGGTTGAAGAACCTCTGCAAGACCCAACTCCACCTTATGAAGGACCAAGGATCAAGAGCAAGAGTGGTGGTGTCCACAATGTGAACAGCTTGCTCGAGGAGTCTGCAGTGGAAGGTTGCTGGCCGGGGACCATGATGAGATTGAGGGGTCAAGTTCGAAGTCTGATGCACAATCTGCAGCTCAATACCAAAGAAAATTATATCTCCATGGCAATCATAGCTGCGGCTGTGTTCGTTGGTGGTGTTGTCATCGGGTAACTTTACAATGTTTTGATTGTTGGCACATCGTGATGCAGCATCTTCTGACATGTATATAGCTCTGGAGAAAATTGAGACCACTGCAAAATTATCAGTTTTTCTGATTTTACTATTTTTAGTTATGTGTTTGAGTAAAATGAACATTTTTGTTTTATTCTATAAACTACTGACAACATTTCTCCCAAATTCCGAATAAAAATATTGTCATTTCGAGCATTTATTTGCAGAAAATGACAACTGGTCAAAATAACAACAAAGATTCAGTGTTTTCAGATCTCAAATAATACAAACAAAACAAGTTCATATTCATTTTTAAACAACACAATACTAATGTTTTAACTTAGGAAGAATTCAGAAATCAATATTTTGTGGAAACCCCTGATTTTCAATCACATCTTTCATGCGTCTTGACATGCTCTCCACCAGTCTTTCACATTGCTGTTGGGTGACTTTATGCCACTCCTGGCACAAAATTTCAAGCAGCTCGGCTTTGTTTGATGGCTTGTGACCATCCATCTTCCTCTTGATCACATTCCAGAGGTTTTCAATGGGGTTCAGGTCTGGAGGTTGGGTTGGTCCTGACACGGTCTTGATCTGATGGTCCTCCATTCACACCTTCATTGACCTGGCTGTGTGGCATGGAGCAATGTCCTGCTGAAAAAACCAATCCTCAGAGTTGGGGGACATTGTCAGAGCAGAAGGAAGCAAGTGTTCTTCCAGGACAACCTTGTACGTGGCTTGATTAATGAGTCCTTCACAAAGACAAATCTGCCCGATTGCAGCCTTGCTGAAGCACCCCCAGATCATCACCGATCCTCCACCAAATTTCACAGTGGGTGTGAGACACTGTAGCTTGTAGGCCTCTCCAGGTCTCCGTCTAACCATTAGACGACCAGGTGTTGGGCAAAGCTGAAAATTGGACTCATCAGAGAAGATGACCTTACTCCAGTCCTCTACGGTCCAATCTTTATGGTCTTTTGCAAACCTCAGCCTGGCTCTTCTTTGCTTCTCATTGATGAAGGGCTTTTTCTAGCTTTGCACGACTTCAGCCCTGCTCCTAGGAGCCTGTTTCGAACCGCCCTCGCCGTGCACTTCACCCCAGCTGCCGTTTGCCATTCTCTTTGTAGGTCACTTGATGTCATCCTACGGTTGTTGAGTGACATTCGAATGAGTTGGCGGTCATCCCGGTCAGTGGAAAGTCGTTTTCGCCCTCTGCCAGTCTGTAGCTTTGTTGTCCCCAATGTCTGCTGCTTGACCTTGTTCTTATGAACCGCCGTCTTTGAAATTTGAAGGATGGAAGCAACGTGACGCTCACTGTATCCCTCTGCCAGTAAAGCCAGAATTTAACCCTTCTTTTCCTTACTCAAAACTTTTCTTTTAAACTCTTTTGGTATGGTCAATAGTTATTTTTTTTGATTCCAATTACTTATGAGGTACCACGAGCACTGTTTTTGCCGTCCAGCTGGTCCTATTGCAAGAGGATAGTGATGACCAGAGCAGTGGTTTTTTTATACTTTTCCTTGTTAAATAAGATTCAGTTCAGGTGATCACCTAATCAGTAAGTAGAATTCCAGAGGTTTTAAGTAGAATCACTAAGTAGAATGATGTGTGCCTGTGTTGGAATTCAACAGACACTGGAATGGAATGGCTGCCATACATGTAGAGATGCTGATTTAAATGTTGTTGGGAGTGGTCTCTGATTTTTTTTTTCCAGAGTTGTATATATATATATATATATATATATATATATATATATATATATATATATATATATATATATATATATACATATATACATACAGAGATATATGTGTGTGTGTGTATATATAAATATATATATATATATATATCTTCTTCTTCTTCTTCTTCCTCTTTCGGCTTGCTCCCGTTAGGGGTCGCCACAGCGGACCAACTGTCTCGTTTTGTTGTCCGCATAATGATTTGGCATAGGTTTTTACGCCGGATGCCCTTCCTGACGCAACCCTGGTCGCCTCTTACGACACACAGGGATATGGTACACCTATTCTAACCGGGGCATACACCGGGCCCAGTACAACTGGTGCTCATTTCGCCGACCTCGGAAGGATGGCAGGCTGAGTCAACCCCCTGGTGTTTTCGACTTGGTTTATATATATATATATATATATATATATATATATATATATATATATATATATATATATATATACACATATACATATATATACATATACATACATATATTAATTCAGTGTCCCAACGGGGCTTGAACTCAGGACCTCTTGGGTCCCAAGCCACTGCCCTTACCACTGCGCCAACACCAGGCATTTATATATATCTGATATATATAAATATATCTGATATATATAGATTTATATATATCACCAGGCATATATATATATATCTCACCGCAGGCAGGTCAGTATATATATATATATATATATATATATATATACATATATATATATATATATATATATATATATATATATATATATATATATATATATATATATATATATATATTGTCTGGATAACTCCAAGAGGATAGAGTGTCTTTAGGAGACCAAGATCGCCAGTCGTCCCAGAAGTTCATGCGGGATCCCACGCCCAGAGTTGTGTTACCACATGCAAAACCTCGAGTGTGAGCACGTACCTTGCTTGCAGTCATGCAACAGACCTTAGTCAGTCAACCGAGAGTGACTGTGCCTGAGATTCTAACTTAGATAACCATTTAGTGCTGGCCAAACATATCACATCAGTGATCTACGCCGCCATTGGAACAGAAGCCTGGTGGTGTTGGATTAGTGGTTAGGGTGACTGGCTTGTGATCTTAGCGTCCTGAGTTTGAGCTCTGTTGGCTGCTGAATTAACATCAGGTGGGGTTGACTCAGCCTGTCATCATTCTGAGGTTGGCAAAATGAGTACAAGTGTATTGGTCGAGGGGCACAGCATCAGCGGCACAGCTGTGCCCCAACAAAATGATAGTTACCTGGCGAAGAAGAAGAATAAAAAGACTTGAGGAAATGACTTTTAGTGGCAGTAATCAAAATGCAAGTATTTACAAGGAGAAAAAAACAATCAAGTAACATATATGTACAACAATTAATCACAGCATGCACACATTCCCAAATTATCCCCTATGACATTACTGCATTTGGAACCGAAACAGTGACTCATCACTTGACAGTAAATCGGCATCATGCATCTGATGTGCAAGAGAGAGATGAGTGATTGGCAAGTAAAATAAGATAAGGACAGAAAAAGATAGATGGGGACAGTTGGGACCCCTGCACACCTCACACCATACAACCACCAACACCCCACCCCACGCCTCGTCAATGTGAAGAGCTGCCGTAGCCTTGAGTTTTGCTGCGATATATTGTCTCAGGCATTCATGAAACCTGTCCGAAGTGGTTTTGGGGGCGTTTGTGAGGAGAATGTGGTCATGATGCTGAGATGTGGAAAATGGCTTGTGGAAAAGAAAAATGAAGCATATGGGATCTCCAACTAGACAATCACAATGAAGACCGAGCAACACAGAGTTCAGAAAGTTAAAGTAAACAGTACACGATGAAATACCGTGTTAAACAGCAGTGGTGACTATTTTTAAAGGTTAAGAAAACATAAAGCACAAAATAAGTGTTTGTGCTTTATAGTATATTAAACTTGTGGAGGGCCTCTTCCTTGTCTTCCTCCTCTTCACCCAACGAAATGCCACGATAAGCTATTTATATGCGGTAACACGGTGTTTGTCCAAGAAGGGAAATCCCCTTAGGGAGAGGGGATATTATTACGATTAATATTATTTTGTCCGAACATTAATATTGTGCTATTACCATTGGTGTTGTTATCAGTTTTGTTCGGAGAAGCGCCCTTTGAAGAACAACACCATCAGCTATCGAACATGGTCCAGTGTCCAAATCCCGCTTTACCTTCCCGGCAAATTAAACTCCCCAGATAAGGGCTGTGCTTCCCAACGTGCCACCTTGAACAAGATATGGCCGAACATTACCGTCGGTGGGCATGTTGACGAATGACTCCCAATGTTAGAATGGTAGGGCTAAACTCCATGTTACACCTACGTCTAACCAATGAAAGCAGACAACCGGACAATTTGGAAATGGTTTATAATGATTGAGAAATAGCACGTACATACAAGCAGTTTCACAAGAGAGAAATAGTTATACTAAACACATAACCCCCCTCTTCGTGAGTCACTTATCGCAGATATGAACAGGTGTCACAGGCACTCCGGGAAACACAAGGAGAAAGAGGAATGGGGATAGGAGAGAAGAAAATGGGGCGTATTGGCGACCCCTTGCTCACCCGCACATGAGCCGGCGGGCTCATGTGGGTCCAAATGTGGTGGGGGGAGGTGGAATGTAACGTACATTGAGGACTGCGAGGGTGAATGCGTGTGACATTCGATTAAATGGTGTGAGATGCAGCAATCAATGAGCCCTGAAAAGGACAGTTGGAGCTTTCGTTGATTGTTCATGCATCCAAAGGGTACAAGGTAGAGTAGAGACAGCAAGAGAAAATTTGTATGAGTCATGTGTTTGATTACACACCTGGGAACTCTGCTGCATCTGCCCTTCAGTCTGGCACTGGACCTCACTCGCCCTCACTTTCTTTCCAGACACCAACTTGTTCTCCAGACACAGCTTGTTAGCCCAACACTGGCTTGTTCTCCAGGCACCAGCTTGTTCTCCCGACACCAGCTTGTTCTCTAGACACCAACTTGTTTACTCTCTCAGTCCCAGGCCTGCTTTGTTCTGGACTCTGGTTCAGACTTTTATCAACTGCGTACTGCTCCCGACCACATCCGGACGTCGCTTGATCTGCTTGCTTTCCTATTTTAACCAGCACAACCAGTGACATCCAAGGACTATCCAAGGACTCAAAGACACCTGCATGAAGCATCTTTTCTACCTGCTCGTCAGCTTCCTTCCTCTTGCTCCAGGAGAACCGTGAGGCAGGCTGACGAATAGGCCAGACCACACCGGTGTTTGTCTGATGTTTTACCAGGCCCGCATGTCCAATGTCCTCGTGAGATGAAGAAAAAAATGTTGAAAGGATGATTGATTAATTTGTGTAAGCCCTCTCGCTGGGCCGCTAAATCTACGCTACTACATATCTCACCAATGGAATCGAGCCAATTCCAATTGATCTCTCGAGACTCCCTCTGGTGTCGGACCAGATGGATGTTTTCATCTCTCACTTCCACACTGTTTGTAACTGGGTTACAGCCTGCTACCTTAATAGTATGTGGTTCTGTACAAAGGTTAATTACTCTGACTGCCAGAACGGAGCCTGTGGTGTTCACAAGAGTTGGGCCCATGACTAAATCCTGGACTGGCTGTCCCGCCAGCAGTTCCACCAGGCCAGAGGGCACCCGTCCGGTCGGGTGAGGCTGCCATTGCATCGGCAGTATTGCCTCACCATCCAGGGGAATGGTCACGGGATTGGGAGCCTCCAGCTCTGCCCTTTCATCTGTGTTCATGCAGCCTACTAGCAGCTCTTCGAACCCAACCCGGAGAATTCCCCAGCCCAGGTCGAACATACACTCGCAGGCGGTTAACAAGTCCAATCCTCTGAGACACGGGCCTCACAATTCCGTCACCCCCCCCCCCCCAAACTTATATTCTTTGTTTGAACTTCCCCAGATTCAGGGTGACAAAGCCACATCCTCTGATGTTGAGGACTTTCGGTGGGAGGGGGCTTTTGGACTTGGGGTTGGTGGAGGTTGGGTTGAGGATTTAAATATTTAAATGTATAAAATATAAAAGAGCCCTTTAAATATCTACTAAGTAAGCAAAAGGAAATCATGGTTGGACTGACTTATCGAGATTGTGTTACACTTGCTCATTGATCTGCCCAGGTCTTGTGCAGCGTTCCTGTTTAACCGTCGAAAGAACACCAACAAGGACTGCACTTCACCTTAACATCGTGCAGAATCACCCAGCTATCCTCCAGCATCAGCACAAGAGGTCCAGATCTACTGCCGTCAATCAGGTCTTGAGAGATCAATAGGAATTAAAATATTGAACAATATCTTCATTAAAAGGAGAAAACAAGAGTTGTGGCTAAAATTTTTGATCTAATTAGTTTTGTTAATCGATTTGAAAGATAAAGTGTTGTATCTATACGAATAGATGTGTATGTGTGTGCATGTGTGTGTGCGTGTGCGCGTGCGTGCGTGTGTGTGTGTGTGTGTGCGTGTGCGTGCGCGTGCGCGTGCGTGCGTGCGTGCGTGCGTGTGCGTGTGCGTGTGCGTGTGCGTGCGCGTGCGCGTGCGCGTGCGTGCGTGCGTGTGTGTGTGTGTGTGTGTGTGTGTGTGTGTGTGTGTGTGTGTGTGTGTGTGTGTGTGTGTCCTCCATAACTCCATAACCATGAAACCGAGCAGCCTGAAACTTTTCATGCAAACTTAGAAAACTCCAAGTGAAATATATCACACTAATGCTGGTCCAATGAAGGCAAAGCATTTAATCACAGCTCAACACACGAACTTCAGGCCAGCCACCATCTTGCTCACTCCGCTCCCGCCTGCCCCACTCACAGAAGCTGAACCACGCTCCCGCTCGGGGGCAACTGCCCATTAGCGTAAAGCACATTATTCTACATTCCTTCCTTTTTCACCTTGTACTAGCAAATCTAACTCACTTCCAAATGCACTCATAATAGAAGGTGCCCCTATGAAAAACACCCATGATTTGTGAAGAAACATGGAGTTCATAAATCCCAACCCCAACATCCCAAGTCTTCAAAGACATTGATAATGATCAACTATTCATGTCAAAAATACATTAAACCCCATACTGTTTATCCCTTTTCCTTTTTGTAACCACAAATAAACAAGCAATACCATTGACTACCTTGTCAAACAATTGCAGTTTGCCTTTAGCACCAACATCATACGAGCCTCGACATCATATACAAAACTAAATAACTAAATAAAAATGAAAATAATGCTCAAAATTAGCATAATAATAAAAACCAAATCTTCGTGGAAAGTTAATTCCCAAAACTCTTAAATAATGATCACAAATCCAGTTGGAGAGGAGGTCTTCAGGAGTGAGAAGAGTGATGGAGCACCACCTCTTCTGATGATGCCACAGGAGGTGATGGTTCACTTTCCCCCACAGCAGGAGCTCCCCGAAAGGATTATTATCCTTCTTCTGAATAAAGTCTGCAGTGGCTTGTGATCATTGTTATTTTGAAAAGACCGAGCAAAAAGGTACGAGTGGAATTTCTTTTCCACATAAAACACTGTTAAGCCCACTTTCTCAAGCTGGGAGTATTTTTTCTCAGTTGATGCCAGGCTGCACGAAGCAAAAGTGATGGGTTTTTCTGTTCCATCTGGCATACGAGACAACACTGTCCCAACACCATATGGTGAAGTAGTAGTAGATATTTCTTTGCATCATAATGCATGAGAACCTTGGAAGAACTTAACAGTTGTTTGGAAGTCCTGAATGAATCATCTTGCTCTCGACCCCACTTCCATGTCACCTTTCTTGGTGGCATAGCATGGAGTGGTGCAAGTACTGTTGACAGGTTGGGTAGAAAGCACCCATAACAATTCAAGAGCCACAGGTAGGACTTCAGTTCTGACACATCCCTGGGAACTGGCACTTCAAACACTGTTTAAACCTTGCCAACTGCAGGTGCAGTCCCTCTGCATCGATTCTGTAGCCCATATACTCCACCTCCTTGGCTTCGAAAACACATTTTTCCTTGTGCACAGTCATCCCCACACCTGACAGCCTCCAGAGTACTGCATCCAGATTTTTTAAATGGTCAGCCTCAATGTCCCCTGAAATTAATGTCATCAATATAGACACGAACGTGTGGAATGCCCTGCAGAAGGGTGTCCTCCATACTGCACTGGAAGAAGGAGGGTTATAAGAAGATCCCCAGCGGGGGGGGGGGGGGGACAGATATGTATGAAAAGGCTGCGATGAGTATTTATGGTTCTGCAATCCTTTGATGCTTCATCCAAAGGTAATTGCAAGAAAGCACCGCTAAGATCAAGCTTCATGAAAGTCTGTCCTCCATTTAAAGTGGTATACTAATCAATCCGTGGAATCGGATAGCTGTCTTGTCTTGTCACTTGATTTACAGTTCGCTTATAATCACCACAAATGCAGACTTGGCCATCACATTTTAGGACAAGCACAATTGGAGCTGCCCAGTCTGAGAACTCTGCTGGTTCTAAAATTCATTCCTTCTGTAGGCACTCAAGCTCAAGGTCGACTTTCCCCTTCATGGCATAGGGCACAAGCCGCAGTTTGAAAAACTTTAGCTGAGCTCATGGATCCATATGAATTTTGGCAGTCACGTTGTTCTTCACTCTGCCGAGTCCGCTCTGTAAAACCTCTCGGTACTGATCCACCACAGGCTTGTGGGATGCTGATACCCCAATGTGGCAAATCTCGGCCCATTTCAACTTGAACACCTTCAGCCAATCCCGCCCCACGAGACTTGGGCCGACACCATCCACGATCATGAGAGGTACGGTGGATCTCTGGCCACTGTATTGAACATCAACATCTATAGTTCCAACCACTTTGATCAGCTACCCCGTGTAAGTGCATAGAACAGCCCCAGATTTGCGCACCAATGGAGATTAGGCCAAATGCCTTTGAAAGACGTGGCACTCATCACTGAAATGGAGGTTCCAGTTTCAATTTGCACTTTGACATTTTTCCCATCTACTTCAAATTCTGCTTCCAGGGGGTGAAATCTCCTATTTACCAAACTGATACTACACATGGAATAAACGTTTTCCGAAACCTCCCCATCATTGACTTCAGAATAATGCTGCACCACATTCGTTGTATGTTGCCCTTCCTGTTTCCAAATTGGCTAACTGGACTTTTTCTTCTTCTTTCTACGTGCCTTGGCAATATGCCCCACACGGTTATAGTAATTGCACTCGGAATCCTGAAATGGAATGTACTAGACATCCGGAACATCGGGAGAATTTCCATTTGAACCTTGCCCCCTACTCCTGCGTTGGGTGTCCCAGATATCAGAGTTCCCAGTGCTGGCCGTGCTTCCAGATATCATGGTTCCCAGTGTTGGCCATACTCCCAGTGTTGGCCATGCTCGCAGATATCGAGGTTCCCAGTGCTGGCCATACTCCTCGACTGTTTGTTCTAGTGGTTATAGGCCTGAACTTGAAGTACATTTTCTTCTACTCTCTTGGGGAAAAGCAGAGGCATTCATTGCCTGAATATCTGTTGCCTTTTTAGCAGCAACCTTCATGCCTTGAGCTATGTCCAATGCTTTTCTGAAATCTAAATCCCCTTTCTGACATCAATCGACGTTGAATGCACTCATCTTAGACACCACACACGAATCTATCACTGAGCATTTCCTCCAGTGTCACCCCAAACTCACAGTACTCAGACACGTGCATCAGATCATCAACATGTACAGACCTTTGTGGACTGCGATTGATTGTCTCGGTTTCTGAAACATCGAATTGAATTTGAATATTTCAACAATCGGGGACGGTTTTGGATGAAGGTGTTCTCAAATTAGATCACAGAGTTCCTTGAAAGTTTTGTCAGACGGTTTGGCCGGTGACACAAGAATATGAATGAGACTATACGTTTGAGTTCCACAAACACTGAGTAAAACAGGCCAGCGTTGTTTTCCTGCATCTTCAATATCATTAGCGATGAAGTACTGGCCGAGCTGCTCTATGTCTTGTGCCCAGTCTTCAGTGTCCGCATTAAATTCAATAATCTTGCCGAATTCCGCCATGATTCACCAGAAAATAATCCACAGAAGGTTCAAATACTTGCTGATTTATCCTCGTCGCCAACTGAAATGTATCACACGAAGGCTAGTCCGATGAACGCAAAGCATTTAATCAACGCTCAACACACGAACTTCAGGCCAGCCGCCATCTTGCTCGCTATGCTCCCCCTGCCCCCTCACGGAAGCCCAACCTCGCTCCCGCTCAGGGGCAGGCAACTGCCCATTCCCGTAAAGCACAATATGCTAAACCAAGGAAGTGCATGAATGAAAATTGGGTGTTTGGGTGAATGAAAACATCCCTTTTGAAGATAATGAATGGCCATATTTAATTATATCCTTCATCATTTCATCATGTGCATCTTCGGACACCTCGCTCTCCATCGATGGGGTGTCAATTCACTAATTTTTTTGGGCCTACTCAACAATGCCTTGACTTGGAGTAGGCCACAACGATTTCTTAATGATAATTTTTTTTTCACTTTCCTCATTCATATCATCGAATGCCTGATCACCATACCAATGACTCGCTGGGTACATTGCAATGCTTATAAACGCCAAGAGACGCCAGCGTCTGTTGCTTTATTTCATTTCCCCACATTTGATAACCTCGAGAATCTCTTAAACTAACTAGAATTACACAATTTTAGCTCCAGAAATGAACTAAGTAGCAGTTCCAACTCCGAAAAAGTGTTCTTTTGTCCAATTCGGACATAGATTGACCTTTCAGGCATCTCCGGGAGGTGTTTAATATGACGGAGCAGCGATCACTAATTGCTTGCCAAGCGAGCCATTCCTTATCAACTGTTTTGTTGGAGTGCTTCAGCCACTTGGCGAGCATTCTACAAGACTCACCCTGTCACTGAATACTGTATATTGATCGACTTGAACAAAGTTCAGGGGCCACTTGCCTGTGTTTCCCCACATTGTTCTGCAGTGCATCGGTGGTGCGTTGGGCGATTGCTGACTCGCTGAAAATGTGCAATATTATTTTACATGTTGTTACCCCTTTTCGTATTATTTTCTTTCATGATACATATAAAAGAGTAAACGTTTCGTTTTTAAAAGTTTCTTCAACCATTTCGTTGGATTGCTTGCTTGAATGTTGAAGCCACTTGGCGATCCCTCTTCATACTTCGTTGGCAATACCGCGTCGATGGGGACATCTCCGGAGTGAGGAAGTCAAAATAAATGAAATGATAACGTACGATGAGTAAAAAATATTTTCAGTTGTTACAAAGAAATGAAACGCCAAGAGGCACGCACGCTTGCTCTAACTTGCCTAGCCAGGGTTCAAATCCCGACACAGACATAAACTGTCATCCTGGTGTTTCCTAGGAAGAGTGATTCATCAATGTGTGTTCTGTCTATTGGATGGACCTTAAACTGGACGTCACATCTGCCGGGATCACCCCTCTCATCCTCCCCTCTCCTCTCCCACTCCCCTCTCCACACTATCTCCGCCACCTCCCTCTGGCACCCATCTCCCACCTCTCTCCCTCCCACCCTTCTCCCTCTCTGACTCCTCTCCCTCTCTCCAAACCCTCTCCCTCTCTCTCGCTCTGACCCCTCCCCCCCCCCCAATTTTCCTCCCTCCTTCCTCTCTCTCGCATCCCTCTCCCACCCCTCCCCTCTCCCTCTGTTAAGGGGACTGTTAAGCACTGACGGATTAGTTTTGAATTTAAAACTGCTTCCCCAATGTGTAGCATTACATGTACGAATCAGATTTGGAGTGTGCTGACCGGAGGGGTGCATAGGTCGCTGCATGTGCAAACCTTTGCCAGGTAGATAGCATGGGGTTTAAATGCTCCCGCCTGGTTTTATATGGAACCCAGTGGTTAAAAAGAAAATATTGCTGTTTGGGCACATTTTATCACCATTCCTTTGCCCTCCCCTCACACTGCTTTCCCTTATCTGTCCCTCATGCAACCTTCCCTTCCCCTCATGCTATCTTCCCTTCCCTTAAACTCACGCTGCCTTCCCTTCCCACACTGCATTCTCTTGCACTCACAATGCCTCTCCCCTCATGCTTACCTCCCCAAAAAACCCCTTCACACTTCCCTCCTCTCTCCCCTCCTCTCCCCCCCCACTTCCTCCTCACTCCCCCCTCCTGGAATCTATGGTGACGTCTGCTGTGCCCTCGCTCTTCCCTCCTTGCTGCTATCTTTGCTATCTCCCCCACCCCTACTCTCTCCTCACTACCTCCTCGCTCCTCTCTCTCCCCCTTCCTCTCTCTCCCTCCCACCCCTCTCCCTCCCACCCCATCCCTCTCCATCTATCGACCAGCCTCTGCCTCCCCCTATTCCCCACCCCTCTCCCTCTGTTAAGGGGACTGTGAAGGACTGACGGTTTTGTTTTGAATTTAAAACTGCTTTCCCATAGCATGTATGAATCAGATCTGAGTGAGCCGACTGCAAAGCTCACTGCATTTGTGAGCATTCATGCATGCATGCAGGTAGGCCTTTGCAATGTTGACAGCATGGGTTTTAAATACTCTCACCCAGTTTTATATGGAACGCGGTTGTTAAAAACAAAATGTTGCTGTTTGGGAATGTTTTATTGTCCTTCCCTTCCCTTCCACTCCCCTCATGCTGCCTTCCCGTCCCCTCCCCTCACACTACTGTCCCTTCCCCTCACACCACATTTTTCCCCCTCATGCTGCCTTCCCTTTCCCTCACGCTACCTACCCCCCCACCAAACTCTCATGCTTATCACCTCCCAAACCCCTTCCCCTCTACACCCCCATGGACATCTCCCAGCGGTCTCTCGTGCTATATTTATGTGCTGTTTTAATGTACCCCATTACGTTCAATCCTGTACTACCACTCCCTGTCAACTACTTCTCCACCAGTCTCACTACCAAATGCAAGTTGAGAACCCCTCCCCTCATACTTACCTCCTCCCAAACCTCCTCCCCTCCCACATCACCCCACTCCTCTCTCCCCCATCCTCCTCGCCCCCCTTCTGAGCTTGTATGGTGAGGCATTACTCTCCAGAACCCCCCCCCCCCAACCACTTTCTTTGCTCTTCCCCCATTCTCAGCTCTCCTCATTTTCACCCCTCAAAGCTCCCCCACCCCTCTTCTCTCTTACTGTGTCTCCATCCCTTTCCCTCCCTACTCTCTCTCCCCGTCCTCTCTCTCCTTCCCTCCACTCTCTCCCTCCATCCTCTCTCTCCCCGTCTCCTCCGTCCTCTCCCCATCCCCCTTTCCTCTCCCCATCCCCCTTCCCCTCCACTCTCTCCCTCCATCCTCTCTCTCCCCGTCTCCTCCGTCCTCTCCCCATCCCCCTTTCCTCTCCCCATCCCCCTTCCCCTCCCCGCACCCTTCCTCCTCTAACCCTCCCCTCCCTTTTCTCTCCCTCCCCTATCTCCACCTCCCCTTCCCTTCCCCCTATTTCTCCCCCCCTTAATGTTCCTATCAGCGAAGCAACAGGTTATATTTGCTCGTGCAATCTATAACACAAACTTCCACACCAAGTCATCCATCCACGCATACATACATCCACTTATCCATCCATCCATCCATCCACTCATCTATCCATACCTGTGGATCCACCCACCCCCCATCCATCAAGGCAACCATCCACCCATCCACTCACCCATTATTTCTCCACATGTACCCAACAACAGACACAGCCGTCCGTCCATTCACCAACCCGTTCACGCTTCCAACCAGTGAACCGAGCAATTCATTCACAAATAAATTAATCCATTGATTTATCGCCGGGTGTAGTGGCGTGCACCTGTAATCCGGCTTCTCGGAGGCTTGGGTTGAGGGATCGCACGAGGACGGATCAGCTGCTCCACACCTCGCTATGTCGATCGGGTGTCCACACCAAGCTCGGCATCAACATGGGGAGCCGGGGGTAGTCCTGTGCTCTCCAGGTCTCCTAAGGAGGGATGAACCGACCCAGGCCGGTAACGGAGCAGGTCAAAGTCCCCGTGTTGATCAGTGGTGGGACAGCGCTCGTGAATAGAGGGTGTGGAGCGGCCCGGTCTCAGGGCGAAACACAATCCTTTTACCCCCCTTACCCTCATAACCCGGTCTCAGGGCGAAACACAATCCTTTTACCCCTTACCCTAATAACCCGGTCTCAGGGCGAAACACAATCCTTTTACCCCTTACCCTAATAACTCGGTATCATGGCGAAACACAATCCTTTTACCCCATTACCATAATAACCCGGTATCATGGCGAAACACAATCCTTTTACCCCATTACCCTAATAACCCGGTGTCCAGGCGAAACACAATCCTTTTGCTCCAACACCCGACACGATGTCGCCATTTACCACCTTTCCTGAAATTATTAAATGAACTTGTTTCATTTAAATCTTGCTTGTGTTGGTAAAGTGCATCAAAAATGAAATAAAAACTGTCTGACGTCATTTTCACGATCATGTGGAAACAAATACTTTTTGTACTTCATATTGTGAGGCATTGAACGGGAGCAACAGGGTCAGAATGGGTCAGAATGGGTCAGAATGGGCCAGAAAGGGCCAGAAAGGGCCAGAATGGGCCAGAAAGGGCCAGAAAGGGCCAGAATGGGTCAGAATGGGCCAGAAAGGGCCCCGGTGTAAAGACTTCAAGCCACCAGATCCTCCTGGTAATCTGAAATCGATTTCATCCTTTCCCCTACAATTTCAGATTACCCCCCTCAAAACATTTATTTATGTATGTTTATTTCAAAAAATAGTAATTTAATTGATATTGAATGCAAATTAGGGAAAAACTATTGACCACGTGACATCCTTTGAAGAGTTTGCAATGACTTTTGATTTTATTATGAATGATTTTATTTTAATATTGTTATTAATTGAAATCAGTATTTCTCATCGTTATAGTTTTTGCCATATTTTTATGAAATCCTTCTTCGATATAGTTGATACAAATAGACATACTGGTTTATTTTTTTAACCAACTCAGACTATATTTACAATGATGGTAACAACGCAATAAAATCAATGTATAAGAAAGGTAATGAAAACAGCTTATTTTTAATTAACAATGAGTTGTGGTGGCGGTGGTCGTATGGCAGCTGAGGTGCCGGGGTAGCTATCATTTCTTGAAGCGCAACTGTGTCGCTGATGCAGTGCCCCTCTACCAGTACACACACTGGAACTGGTACTCATTTCGTCGATCTCGGAAGGATGACAGGCTGAGTCAACCCCCTGGTGTGGGTTCAGTGGTTCGTGTGGCGACTTGGGATCCTCGGGTTCTGAGTTCAAGCCCTGTCGGCCACTGAATTAATACACCAGGGGGGTTGACTCAGCCTGTCATCCTTCCGAGATCGACGAAATGAGTACCAGTTCCAGTGTGTGTACTGGTAGAGGGGCACTGCATCAGCGACACAGTCGCGCTTCCAGAACTGAGAGCGACCCCGGCAGCTCAGCTGCCATACAACCACAACCACCAATACAATTAACATTTTTGTCACATTTTTTATGTTTCCAGACTTTGACACGAGCTTTCAATCTTGTATGTTTTACGTGTTCTATTCAATAAACGTATCATGAGTTGTGGGCATAAGAATTTATCATTTCAGCTGAATCAGGGAGGGGGGTAATGTCAAAGTGCGGGGGTAATATGAAATCGGGTTCAGGCTACCCCCGGGGGTAACTTGAAATCGATTTCAGATTACCGGGAGGTAACTTGAAAGGGGAGTAGCTTGAAGTCTTTACACCGGGGCAACACTTGGGCTCCTTTATCCGGTTTCTCATATCGTCTCGTCACCCTCATAACAAAAGTCCCTCAGTCATTTTTTCAAGTTTTGAGAAAAACTCAAAATACTGCAGCAATTCTTCATCAACGAATATTTATTCACGACTTCTTGTGCACAGAGTTGTCGGAAGCTCAATGAAACACAAATCTTGTTTCTCGTTCTTCTGATTACATCATGGCTATAGATGACTTCGGCAGAAAATCTCAAAAACTGGAATAAAATGACTTGGGCACTTTTGTTATGAGGGTGACGATATAATATATTAATATAAAACTTTACCATGTAATATAATTATCGAATCCTGTACTCCCAGGCCCCAGCAATGATGCAACCAACAGCCATCGGATGCAAACGAAAGGAGAAAAAGTATATCCAAAAAAATATATATTATTTCTGTTAATGTCTGCGTGTAATTTGAAGTATCTTCTCCAAAACTGCCGGATGGATTGTCGCCACTTTCGGCATGCGGGTGCTCTGTGGTCTAATGAACAACATGGGCTATGTGAGATCGCGCCAGACGGACACGTTTGGGAATTTTGTGCGATTTTCTAATTTTTACGTTTGTTTGCATGGCGACGTGTGACGTCACCGCTGAGAGGCGTAATTCCGTCATGACATCATCGGTTATTTGCCGACATCATTACGTCTGTCGTCGACAGACCGTCACGACTGAGAGGCGTGTAATGCCACTCTTCGAAAACAGCGTCTGCAATGTAAAACCCTCTTCTGCACATGCTGACGACCTCAGAAGGTGAATTTGAGACAAACAATGTAACAAAAACATTGTATTAAAGGTAAAGGTTTATTTAAAAAATATATTATTTGTGTTAACGTCTGCGCGTAATTTGACGTTTCTCAACCGCCATCATTACCTGTGTTGTGTCTTGAGTGTGTGATCTTCAAATTAAAGCGTCCAGCGGTGTTCGATCGTCGGATCTGCGCCAAAAAGTGCATTTCATTGAAATTTGCATTCTGATTCTCGGTCACCCTCCACTGCTCCTGTTCAGTCTCGGGCTAGGCCTATCTCATGTTAAATTTGCCCCATCAGACGCCAACCTTCCAGTCACACTGCAGAGGATGCAATTTCCAGTCAGACTCGCATACTCGATGACCATAAACAAATCCCAGGGCCAAACATTTGACAAACTCGGAATATACCTCCCAGCCCCTGTGTTCTCCCATGGCCAACTTTCTGTTGCATTTTCATGTGCAAGAGGTTACTCCAATATATCTATCAAAGTGGACAATAATTCCTCACGAGGACTATTCAGCAACAAGACACTCACTCAAAATGTCATCTACAGGGAGGTCCTTTACAAAACTAAGGACAGGTAACCATAGGGCATCACATCCCCAATGACACCCTCCCCAGTTTCCCATAACATCAACTGTTATTTATGCCTCATCCACCTTTTGCCACCCATTCAACTCCGTGCGGAGCACGGGTATACAGTGTTGTCCATTTGCCATCCTTATGAGTTCAATAGCGGACCTTGCAGTCGTCTATAGTACAAAGTTTTAAAGTGGATTTGCTCTCCCACTGGGTCTCTGAAGAAATTCAGCTTGGTTGTCCTCGGACCAACTTTGGGCAATTTTTTTAATACGCAAATTCGGGCCACCATTCCCAAAAAACCTATTTTCTTCAATATCTTTGCAACTATGAATGATAATGTCACAAAAATGCTGTCTCGACCGACGTTTTCATAGTAAAGGATTGCGATAAAGGCATATAAAAAGTTATCACATGTATTTATTTTGTCTGTATGTAAATTAATTGCCGCCATGACTGAAAAACCTATTTTCTTCAGTATCTTTGTAACTATGAATGATAATGGCACAAAAATATGATCTAGACCTCGGTTTTCATGGTCAAGGATTACGATAAAGGCATGCAAAAAGTTATTACATGTATTTATTTTGTCTGGATGTAAAGTAATTGCCGCCATGACCCCAAAACCTATTTTCTGCAATATCTTTGCAACTATGCATGGTAATGTCACAAACATGTGTCTAGACCTATGTTTTCATGGTCAATGATTACGATAAAAACATTTAAAAAGTTTTCACATGTACATATTTTGCCTGAATGTAAGGTGAATTGCAGCTGCTGTCTTGCGCAGGCGTGGGATCACAAGGTTCATAACTCCAGGAGGAAGCATTACCCAGCTCTATGATGCCAGCCAGATTCTGCTGGAACTCATGAGCCATGACGTGGGTCTCTCGGCGTCCATTGGGAGTTGAAACCGGGAGGTCAAAATTGTCGAACCACCCAAAGATTGGCCCCACCCTCCATTCCAAGCCCATAGCCTGATGAAGCACACTGCTCTTTTCACCCGCAAATTTTGCAGCTGATTTGCGGAAACGTATGATCTCGTCATAGGACACTATGAAACCGTGATCATGTAGGAGCTTGATCAAATCTGAACTCCCATACCTGTGATGAAGCATCACTGCCAGCCCCAGCATTGTCTGGGTTCTAGTGCCTGCGATGTGACTTTGTACAGCTTAGGTTAGATTGAGAGACTTTTTGTCACTTTCAACCACCCCCCCCCCCCCAAAACCAATTCTGAAATTATCTTGAGCAGTGTGGTGCTAGTTTGTTTGAGTGTGTTGTTGTACGTGAATTATCCAAGATCATAGTTTGCGCTATTGCACTGTACAGCTCGTACCTCACCTTTAACCTGCCTCACCACAGCATCCACACTATCTTCGTCAACTGAATCAACCTCGACCAGCATCAAGGATTTACCCACAAGATGCCTAAACCCTACAACTCAGGCACAACCCTCCATACGTATAACGACAATGTCATTACCTAAATAGTTTGTGAGATTTTGGAACATCTGCCTGCAAGATAACAATCCACCTAAACTACAGTACATATCATGTAATTCAATAGCTGTCCATGTACAGAGTTGTTGGTTAGCATACAGTCATGTCATTAATTACCGAATTCAGAGCATCATCATTGATTACATCAGAGTTCAATGACAAATTGGTATACTTAGGAATAACCATGAACGCATCATAACACTTCTTATGGTATTGCGCGTATGCGGCAGGTAAATCTGAAAGAACACCTTTGATGCGGATTCCAACCTGTCTACCCCATTCATTATTTCTATGCTCACATAAATCTAAAAGTACATCTTTGAAAGGTGTAAGACCAGGGCGATCACTGGTCTCGCACTGGATTATACGCTCTCACCTGTCAGTGTGTTTGGGGTCTTCAGGAAGACAGTCATCACCACAGATCAAACAATGTTTTTTTAATTGAAACGTTGGAAGTTGAGACCTTCTTACTCTGCTAGTCTCTGGTTCACTCTCTGTTTTTGAAAAGTCTTCTTTCCTTTTCTTGGCTATATACTTAGCCACATTCTGTTTAGATGTGCAAGTACAGTAACACGTCTTATGACATTCCACAGATGAATTCTCTCCCTGCGAGTCCAAAATGGCCTGTAACTTGACATGAACATCATCGTCACCCCTCTCTTTACTCCGCTGAATCATTGTCCTGATGCCTTGGACTCTGACTGTCTGATGGGGTCCCTTCTCACGGCAGATCAGGAGGAGACACGTTTCGCTAGCCATCTCGATCACCTGGAAAGAGAATTGACTATGTTTTGAGAGCCGCCACAGTTATGTCATATATATATATATATACATGTGATAACTTTTTACATGGCTTTATCGTAATCATTGCCCATGAAAACATAAGTCTCGACACCATGTTTGTGACATTACCATGCATAGTTGCAAATATATTGAAGAACATTGGTTTTTCAGTAATGGTGGCAATTAATTTACATACAGACAAAATAAATACATGTAATAACTTTTTGCATGCCATTATCGTAATCCTTGACTCTGAAAATATAGGTCGAGACAACATTTTTGTGTCATTATCATTCATAGTTGCAAAGATACTGAAGAAAATAGGTTTTTTCGGTAATGGCGGCAATTAATTTAGATACAGACAAAATAAATACATGTGATAACTTTTTTTTATGCCTTCATCGTAATGCTTGACCATGAAACATAGGTTGAGACATCATTTTTGTGACATTATCATGCATAGTTGCAAAGATATTGAAGAAAATAGGTTTTTCGGTAATGGTGGCCCTAATTTGCATATTAAAAAAAATGCCCAAAGTTGTTTCGAGGACAACCAAGCTGAATTGCTTCAGGGTCCCCAAGGGATAGCAAATCCACCAAAAAACCTTATACTATATTGCCAGGTTCTCCAAATGGCAAATGGACGAATATGCTAATATATATATATATATATATATATATATATATATATATATATATATATATATATATATATATATATATATATATATATATATATATATATATATATATATATATATATATATATATATATATATATATATATATATATATATATATGTACTCGGTGAATGCACCCTGCGTTGCCCGGGTTGTTTTTGAATGAATTTAATGTTCTGTCCATCGATCTGACGTGAGCCCAGTCCCAGTTCCCCATTGGGCCACGGCAGACATCGCCGAAGGGGGTTGTTGAGGGGGAAACATCCCCCCCTCCCCAACTTTCTTCGCTCTTCCCCCTTTCTCAGCTCTCCTCATTTTCACCCTTCATCGCTCCCCTATCCTCTTCTCTCTTACTGTTTCTCTATCCCTTTCCCTCCCTCCTCTCTCTCTCTCTCTCCCCTGTCCTCTCTCTCCTTCCCTCCACTCTCTCCCTCCATCCTCTCTCTCCCCGTCTCTTCCGTCCTCTCCCCATCCTCCTTTCCTCTCCCCACGCCCCTTCCCCTCCCCACACTCTTTCCCCTCTATCCCTCATCTCCCCCTCCCCCTTCCCCTCCCCCTATTTCTCCCCCCCCCGCCCACCCTTAATGTTCCTGTCAGCGAAGCAACAGGTTATATTTGCTCGTGCAATATCCAACACAAACTTCCACACCAAGTCATCAATCCAGGCATCCATTCATCTACTCATCCATCCATCCACTCATCTGTCCATACCTGTGGATCCACCCAACCCCCCATCCATCAAGGCAACCATCCACCCATCCACTCACCCATTATTTCTCCACATGTACCCAACAACAGACACAGCCGTCCGTCCATTCACCAACCCGTTCACGCTTCCAACCACTGAACCGAGCAATTCATTCATAAATAAATTAATCCATTCATCTATCGCCGGGTGTAGTGGCGTGCACCTGTAATCCGGCTTCTCGGAGGCTTGGGTTGAGGGATCACACGAGGACGGATCAGCTGCTCCACACCTTGCTATGTCGATCTGGCGTCCATACCAAGCTCGGCATCGACATGGGGAGCCGGGGGTAGTCCTGTGCTCTCCAGGTCTCCTAAGGAGGGATGAACCGACCCAGGCCGGTAACGGAGCAGGTCAAAGTCCCCGTGTTGATCAGTGGTGGGACAGCGCTCGTGAATAGAGGGTGTGGAGCAGCCCGGTCTCAGGGCGAAACACAATCCTTTTACCCCTTACCCTAATAACCCGGTATTATGGCGAAACACAATCCTTTTACCCCAACACCCGACACGATGTCGCCATTTACCACCTTTCCTGAAATTATTAAATGAACTTGTTTCATTTAAATCTTGCTTCTGTTGGTAAAGTGCTTCAAAAATGAAATAAAAACTGTCTGACGTCATTTTCACGATCATGTGGAAACAAATACTTTTTGTACTTCATATTATGAGGCATTGAACGGGAGCAACAGGGTCAGAATGGGTCAGAAAGGGCCAGAAAGGGCCAGAAAGGGCCAGAAAGGGCCAGAATGGGCCAGAAAGGGCCAGAAAGGGCCAGAAAGGGCCCCGGTGAAAGATTTCAAGCTCCCAGATCCTCCCGGTCATCTGAAATCGATTTCATCCTTCCCGCTGCAATTTCAGATTACCCCCCTCAAAACATTTATTTATGGATGTTTATTAATAAAAAAATAGTAATTTTATCGAGGGAAAAATCATTCACCACGTCACAACCTTCAACGAGTTCGCAATGACTTTTGATTTTATTATGAATGATTTTATTTTAATATTGTTATTAAATGAAATCAGTATTTCTCATACAGTTATAGTTTTTTCCATATTTTTATGAAATCCTTCTTCGATATAGTTGATACAAATAGACATACTGGTTTATCTTTTAACCAACTCAGACTATATTTACAATTATCGGAACAACGCAATAAAATCAATGTATAAGAAAGGTAATGAAAACAGCTTACTTTTAATTCACAATTAGTTGTGGTGGTGGTGGTCGTATGGCAGCTTCGCTGCCGGGGTAGCTATCATTTCTTGTAGCGCAACTGCGTCGCTGATGCAGTGCCCCTCTCCCAGAACACACACTGGAACTGGTACTCATTTCACCGACCTCGGAAGGATGACAGTCTGAGTCAACCACATGGTGTTGGTTCAGTGGTTCGGGTGGCGGCTTGGGATGCTTGGGTCTTGAGTTCAAGTCCGTCGGCCGCTGAATTAATACACCAGGGGGGTTGACTCAGCCTGACATCCTTCCGAGGTCGATGAAATGAGTACCAGTTCCAGTGTGTGTACTGGTAGAGGGGCACTGCATCAGCGACACAGTTGCGCTTCCAGAACTGAGAGCGACCCCGGCAGCTCAGCTGCCATACAACCACCACCACCAATACAATTTACATTTTTGTTACATTTTTTATGTTTCCAGACTTTGACACGAGCTTTCAATCTTGTATGTTTTACGTGTTCTATTCAATAAACGTATCATGAGTTGTGGGCATAAGAATTTATCATTTCAGCTGAATCAGGGAGGGGGTAATGTCAAAGTGCGGGGGTAATATGAAATCGGGTTCAGGCTACCCCCGGGGGTAACTTGAAATCGATTTCAGATTACCGGGAGGTAACTTGAAAGGGGGGTAGCTTGAAGTCTTTACACCGGGGCAACACTTGGGCTCCTTTATCCGGTTTCTCATATCGTCTCGTCACCCTCATAACAAAAGTGCTCAGTCATTTTTTCCAGTTTTGAGAAAAACTCAAAAAAGTGCAGCAATTCTTCATCAACGAATATTTATTCACGACTTCTTGTGCACAGAGTTGTCAGAAGCTCAATGAAACACAAATCTTGTTTCTCGTTCTTCTGATTACATCATAGCTATAGATGACTTCGGCAGAAAATCTCAAAAACTGGAATAAAATGACTTGGGCACTTTTGTTATGAGGGTGACGATATAATATATTAATATAAAACTTTACCATGTAATATAATTATCGAATCCTGTACTCCCAGGCCCCAGCAATGATGCAACCAACAGCCATAGGATGTAAACTAAAGGAGAAAAAGTATATCCAAAAAAAATATATTATTTCTGTTAATGTCTGCGTGTAATTTGAAGTATCTTCTCCAAAACTGCTGGACGGATTGTCACCACTTTCGGCATGCGGGTGCTCTGTGGTCTAATGAACAACATGGGCTATGTGAGATCGCGCCAGACGGACACGTTTGGGAATTTTGTGCGATTTTCTAATTTATACGTTTGTTTGCATGGCGACGTGTGACGTCACCGCTGAGAAGCGTAATTCCGTCATGACATCATCGGTTATTTGCCGACATCATTACGTCTGTCGTCGACAGACCGTCACGACTGAGAGGCGTGTAATGCCACTCTTCGAAAACAGCGTCTGCAATGTAAAACCCTCTTCTGGACATGTTGACGACCTCAGAAGGTGAATTTGAGACAAAAAAATATAACAAAAACATTGTATTAAAGGTAAAGGTTTATTTAAAAAATATATTATTTCTGTTAACGTCTGCGCGTAATTTGACGTTTCTCAACCGCCATCATTACCTGTGTTGTGTCTTGAGTGTGTGATCTTCAAATTAAAGCATCCAGCGGTGTTCGATCGTCGGATCTGCGCCAAAAAGTGCATTTCATTGAAATTTGCATTCTGATTCTCGGTCACCCTCCACTGCTCCTGTTCAGTCTCGGGCTAGGCCTATCTCATGTTAAATTTGCCCCATCAGACGCAAACCTTCCAGTCACACTGCAGAGGATGCAATTTACAGTCAGACTCCCAAACTCGATGACCAGAAACAAATCCCAGGGCCAAACATTTGACAAACTCGGAATATACCTCCCAGCCCCTGTGTTCTCCCATGGCCAACTATATGTTGCATTTTCACATGCAAGGGGTTACTCCAATATATCTATCAAAGTGGACAATAATTCCTCACGAGGACTATTCAGCAACAAGACACTCACTCAAAATGTCATCTACAGGGAGGTCCTTTACAAAACTAAGGACAGGTAACCATAGGGCATCACATCCCCAATGACACCCTCCCCAGCTTCACATAACATCAACTGTTATTTATGCCTCATCCACCTTTTGCCACCCATTCAACTCCGTGCGGAGCACGGGTATACAGTGCTGTCCATTTGCCATCCTTATGAGTTCAATAGTGGACCTTGCAGTCGTCTATAGTACAAAGTTTTAAAGTGGATTTGCTCTCCCACTGGGTCTCTGAAGAAATTCAGCTTGGTTGTCCTCGGACCAACTTTGGGCAATTTTTTTAATATGCAAATTAGGGCCACCATTACCAAAAAACCTATTTTCATCAATATCTTTGCAACTATGAATGATAATGTCACAAAAATGCTGTCTCGACCGACGTTTTCATGGTAAAGGATTGCGATAAAGGCATATAAAAAGTTATCACATGTATTTATTTTGTCTGTATGTAAATTAATTGCCGCCATGACTGAAAAACCTATGTTCTTCAGTATCTTTGCAACTATGAATGATAATGGCACAAAAATATTATCTAGACCTCAGTTTTCATGGTCAAGGATTACGATAAAGGCATGCAAAAAGTTATTACATGTATTTATTTTGTCGGTATGTAAAGTAATTGCCGCCATGACCCCAAAACCTATTTTCTGCAATATCTTTGCATCCATGCATGGTTATGTCACAAACATGGTGTCTAGACCTATGTTTTCATGGTCAATGATTACGATAAAAACATTTAAAAAGTTTTCACATGTACATATTTTGCCTGAATGTAAGGTGAATTGCAGCTGCTGTCTTGCACAGGTGTGGGATCACAAGGTTCATAACTCCAGGAGGAAGCATTACCCAGCTCTATGATGCCAGCCGGATTCTGCTGGAACTCATGAGCCATGACGTGGGTCTCTCGGCGTCCATTGGGAGTTGAAACCGGGAGGTCAAAATTGTCGAACCACCCAAAGATTGGTCCCACCCTCCGTTCCAAGCCCATGGCCTGATGGAGCACACTGCTCTTTTCACCCGCAAATTTTGCAGCTGATTTGCGCAAACGAATGATCTCGTCATAGGACACTATGAAACCGTGATCATGTTGGAGCTTGATCAAATCTGAACTCCCACACCTGTGATGAAGCTTCACTGCCAGCCCCAGCTTTGTCTGGGTTCTAGTGCCTGTGATGTGACTTTGTACAGCTTGGGTTAGACTGAGGGACTTTTTGTCACCTTCAACCACCCCCCCCCCCCAAAACCAATTCTGAAATTATCTTGAGCAGTGTGGTGCTAGTTTGTTTGAGTGTGTTGTTGTACGTGAATTCTCCGAGATCATAGTTTGCACTATTGTACTGTACAGCTCGTGCCTCACCTTTAACCTGCCTCACCACAGCATCCACACTATCTTCGTCAACTGAATCAACCTCGACCAGCATCAAGGATTTACCCACAAGATGCCTAAACCCTACAACTGAGGCACAACCCTCCATACGTATAACGACAATGTCATTACCTAAATAGTTTGTGAGATTTTGGAACATCTGCCTTCGAGATAACAATCCACCTAAACGACAGTACATATCATGTAATTCAATAGCTGTCCATGTACAGAGTTGTTGATTTTGCATCCAGTCATGTCATTAATTACCGAATTCAGAGCATCATCATTGATTACATCAGAGTTCAATGACAAATTGGTATACTGAGGAATAACCATGAACGCATCATAACACTTCTTATGGTATTGCGCGTCTGCGGCAGGTAAATCTGAAAGAACACCTTTGATGCGGATTCCAACCTGTCTACCCCAATCATTATTTCTATGCTCACATAAATCTAAAAGTACATCTTTGAAAGGTGTAAGACCAGGGCGATCACTGGTATTGCACTGGATTATACGCTCTCACCTGTCAGTGTGTTTGGGGTCTTCAGGAAGACAGTCATCACCACAGATCAAACAATGTTTTTTTTAATTGAAACGTTGGAAGTTGAGACCTTCTTACTCTGCTAGTTAATAGTTCACACTCTGTTGTTGAAAAGTCTTCTTTCCTTTTCTTGGCTATATACTTAGCCACATTCTGTTTAGACGTTTAAGTACAGTAACACATCTTATGACATTCCACAGATGAATTCTCTCCCTGTGAGTCCAAAATGGCCTGTAACTTGACATGAACATCATCGTCACCCCTCTTTACTCTGCTGAATCATTGTCCTGATGCCTTGGACTCTGACTGTCTGATGGGGTCCCTTCTCACGGCAGATCAGGAGGAGACACGTTTCGCTAGCCATCTCGATCACCTGGAAAGAGAACTGACGATGTTTTGAGAGCCGCCACAGTTACGTCATATATATATACATGTGATAACTTTTTACATGGCTGTGTCGTAATCATTGCCCATGAAAACATAAGTCCCGACACCATGTTTGTGACATTACCATGCATAGTTGCAAAGATATTGAAGAAAATAGGTTTTTCGGTAATGGTGGCCCTAATTTGCATATTAAAAAAAAATGCCCAAAGTTGTTTCGAGGACAACCAAGCTGAATTGCTTCAGGGTCCCCATGGGATAGCAAATCCACCAAAAAACCTTATACTATATTGCCAGGTTCTCCAAATGGCAAATGGACGAATATGCTAATATATATATATATATATATATATATATATATATATATATATATATATATATATATATATATATATATATATATATATGTACTCGGTGAATGCACCCTGCGTTGCCCGGGTTGTTTTTGAATGAATTTAATGTTCTGTCCATCGATCTGACGTGAGCCCAGTCCCAGTTCCCCATTGGGCCACGGCAGGCATCGCCGAAGGGGGTTGTTGAGGGGGAAACACCCCCCCTCCCCAACTTTCTTCGCTCTTCCCCCTTTCTCAGCTCTCCTCATTTTCACCCCTCATCGCTCCCCTATCCTCTTCTCTCTTACTGTTTCTCTATCCCTTTCCCTCCCTCCTCTCTCTCTCTCCCCCGTCCTCTCTCTCCTTCACTCCCCTCTCTCCGTCCATCCTCTCTCTCCCCGTCTCCTCCGTGCTCTCCCCATCTCCCGTTCCTCTCTCCATACCCCTTCCCCTCCCCACACCCTTTCTCCTCGTTCCCTCATCTCCACCTCCCCTTCCCCTCCCCCTATTTCTCTCCCCCCCCCCGCCCACCCCTAATGTTCCTGTCAGCGAAGCAACAGGTTATATTTGCTGGTGCAATATCCAACACAAACTTCCACACCAAATCATCAATCCACGCATCCATTCATCCACTCATCCATCCATCCACTCATCTATCCATACCTGTGGATCCACCCACCCCCTATCCATCAAGGCAACCATCCCCCATCCACTCACCCATTATTTCTCCACATGTACCCAACAACTGACACAGCCGTCCGTCCATTCACCAACCCGTTCACGCTTCCAACCACTGAACCGAGCAATTCATTCATAAATATGTTAATCCATTCATCGATCGCCGGGTGTAGTGGCGTGCACCTGTTATCCGGCTTCTCGGAGGCTTGGGTTGAGGGATCGCACGAGGACGGATCAGCTGCTCCACACCTTGCTATGTCGATCGGGCGTCCACACCAAGCTCGGCATCGACATGGGGAGCCGGGGGTAGTCCTGTGCTCTCCAGGTCTCCTAAGGAGGGATGAACCGACCCAGGCCGGTAACGGAGCAGGTCAAAGTCCCCGTGTTGATCAGTGGTGGGACAGCGCTCGTGAATAGAGGGTGTGGAGCGGCCCGGTCTCAGGGCGAAACACAATCCTTTTACCCCTTACCCTAATAACCCGGTATTATGGCGAAACACAATCCTTTTACCCCCCTTACCCTAATAACCCGGTATCATGAGGAAACACAATCTCTTTACCCCTCACCCTAATAACCCGTATTATGGCGAAACACAATCCCTTTACCCCTCACCCTAATAACCCGGTATCAGGGCGAAACACAATCCTTTTACCCCTTACCCTAATAACCCGGTATCAGGGCGAAACACAATCCTTTTACCCCTTACCCTAATAACCCGGTATCAGGGCGAAACACAATCCTTTTACCCCAACACCCAACACGATGTCGCCATTTACCACCTTTCCTGAAATTATTAAATGAACTTGTTTCATTTTAATCTTGGTTGTGTTGGTAAAGTGCTTCAAAAATGAAATAAAAACTGTCTGACGTCATTTTCACGATCATGTGGAAACAAATATTTTTGGTCTTCATATCTTGTGAGGCATTGAACGGGAGCAACAGGGCCAGGATGGGTCAGAATTGGTCAGAATGGGCCAGAAAGGGCCAGAATGGGCCAGAAAGGGCCAGAAAGGGCCAGAATGGGCCAGAAAGGGCCAGAAAGGGCCAGAAAGGGCCCCGGTGAAAGACTTCAAGCTACCAGATCCTCCCGGTCATCTGAAATCGATTTCATCCTTCCCGCTGCAATTTCAGATTACCCCCCTCAAAACATTTATTTATGGATGTTTATTTATAAAAAAAATAGTAATTTTATCGAGGGAAAAATCATTCACCACGTGACAACCTTCAAAGAGTTCGCAATGACTTGATTTTATTATGAATGATTTTATTTTAATATTGTTATTAAATGAAATCAGTATTTCTCATACAGTTATAGTTTTTGCCCTATTTTTATGAAATCCTTCTTCGATATAGTTGATACAAATAGACATACTGGTTTATCTTTTAACCAACTCAGACTATATTTACAATTATCGGAACAACGCAATAAAATCAATGTATAAGAAAGGTAATGAAAACAGCTTACTTTTAATTCACAATTAGTTGTGGTGGTGGTGGTCGTATGGCAGCTTCGCTGCCGGGGTAGCTATCATTTCTTGAAGCACAACTGCGTCGCTGATGCAGTGCCCCTCTCCCAGAACACACACTGGAACTGGTACTCATTTCACCGACCTCGGAAGGATGACAGTCTGAGTCAACCACATGGTGTTGGTTCAGTGGTTCGGGTGGCGGCTTGGGATGCTTGGGTCCTGAGTTCAAGCCCCGTCGGCCACTGAATTAATACACCAGGGGGGTTGACTCAGCCTGACATCCTTCCGAGGACGATGAAATGAGTACCAGTTCCAGTGTGTGTACTGGTAGAGGGGCACTGCATCAGCGACACAGTTGCGCTTCCAGAACTGAGAGCGACCCCGGCAGCTCAGCTGCCATACAACCACAACCACCAATACAATTTACATTTTTGTCACATTTTTTATGTTTCCAGACTTTGACACGAGCTTTCAATCTTGTATGTTTTACGTGTTCTATTCAATAAACGTATCATGAGTTGTGGGCATAAGAATTTATCATTTCAGCTGAATCAGGGAGGGGGTAATGTCAAAGTGCGGGGGTAATATGAAATCGGGTTCAGGCTACCCCCGGGGGTAACTTGAAATCGATTTCAGATTATCGGGAGGTAACTTGAAAGGGGGGTAGCTTGAAGTCTTTACACCGGGGCAACACTTGGGCTCCTTTATCCGGTTTCTCATATCGTCTCGTCACCCTCATAACAAAAGTCCCTCAGTCATTTTTTCCAGTTTTGAGAAAAACTCAAAAAAGTGCAGCAATTCTTCATCAACGAATATTTATTCACGACTTCTTGTGCACAGAGTTGGCGGAAGCGAAATGAAACACAAATCTTGTTTCTCGTTCTTCTGATTACATCATGGCTATAGATGACTTCGGCAGAAAATCTCAAAAACTGGAAAAAAATGACTTGGGCACTTTTGTTATGAGGGTGACGATATAATATATTAATATAAAACTTTACCATGTAATATAATTATCGAATCCTGTACTCCCAGGCCCCAGCAATGATGCAACCAACAGCCATAGGATGTAAACTAAAGGAGAAAAAGTATATCCAAAAAAAAAAATATTATTTCTGTTAAGGTCTGCGTGTAATTTGAAGTATCTTCTCCAAAACTGCCGGATGGATTGTCGCCACTTTCGGCATGCGGGTGCTCTGTGGTCTAATGAACAACATGGGCTATGTGAGATCGCGCCAGACGGACACGTTTGGGAATTTTGTGCGATTTTCTAATTTTTACGTTTGTTTGCATGGCGACGTGTGACGTCACCGCTGAGAGGCGTAATTCCGTCATGACATCATCGGTTATTTGCCGACATCATTACGTCTGTCGTCGACAGACCGTCACGACTGAGAGGCGTGTAATGCCACTCTTCGAAAACAGCGTCTGCAATGTAAAACCCTCTTCTGGACATGCTGACGACCTCAGAAGGTGAATTTGAGACAAAAAAATGTAACAAAAACATTGTATTAAAGGTCAAGGTTTATTGAAAAAATATATTATTTCTGTTAACGTCTGCGCGTAATTTGACGTTTCTCAACCGCCATCATTACCTGTGTTGTGTCTTGAGTGTGTGATCTTCAAATTAAAGCATCCAGCGGTATTCGATCGTCGGATCTGCGCCAAAAAGTGCATTTCATTGGAATTTGCATTCTGATTCTCGGTCACCCTCCACTGCTCCTGTTCAGTCTCGGGCTAGGCCTATCTCATGTTAAATTTGCCCCATCAGACGCAAACCTTCCAGTCACACTGCAGAGGATGCAATTTCCAGTCAGACTCGCATACTCGATGACCATAAACAAATCCCAGGGCCAAACATTTGATAAACTCTGGATATACCTCCCAGCCCCTGTGTTCTCCCATGGCCAACTTTCTGTTGCATTTTCATGTGCAAGAGGTTACTCCAATATATCTATCAAAGTGGACAATAATTCCTCACGAGGACTATTCAGCAACAAGACACTCACTCAAAATGTCATCGACAGGGAGGTCCTTTACAAAACTAAGGACAGGTAACCATAGTGCATCACATCCCCAATGACACCCTCCCCAGCTTCCCATAACATCAACTGCTATTTATGCCTCATCCACCTTTTGCCACCCATTCAACTCCGTGCGGAGCACGGGTATACAGTGTTGTCCATTTGCCATCCTTATGAGTTCAATAGCGGACCTTGCAGTCGTCTATAGTACAAAGTTTTAAAGTGGATTTGCTCTCCCACTGGGTCTCTGAAGAAATTCAGCTTGGTTGTCCTCAGACCAACTTTCAGAAATTTTTTTAATACGCAAATTCGGGCCACCATTCCCAAAAAACCTATTTTCTTTAATATCTTTGCAACTATGAATGATAATGTCACAAAAATGCTGTCTCGACCGACGTTTTCATAGTAAAGGATTGCGATAAAGGCATATAAAAAGTTATCACATGTATTTATTTTGTCTGTATGTAAATTAATTGCCGCCATTACTGAAAAACCTATGTTCTTCAGTATCTTTGTAACTATGAATGATAATGGCACAAAAATATGATCTAGACCTCAGTTTTCATGGTCAAGGATTACGATAAAGGCATGCAAAAAGTTATTACATGTATTTATTTTGTCTGTATGTAAAGTAATTGCTGCCATTACCCCAAAAGCTATTTTCTGCAATATCTTTGCAACTATGCATGGTAATGTCACAAACATGTGTCTAGACCTATGTTTTCATTGTCAATGATTACGATAAAAACATTTAAAAAGTTTTCACATGTACATATTTTGCTTGAATGTAAGGTGAATTGCAGCTGCTGTCTTGCGCAGGCGTGGGATCACAAGGTTCATAACTCCAGGAGGAAGCATTACCCAGCTCTATGATGCCAGCCGGATTCTGCTGGAACTCATGAGCCATGACGTGGGTCTCTCGGCGTCCATTGGGAGTTGAAACCGGGAGGTCAAAATTGTCGAACCACCCAAAGATTGGCCCCACCCTCCATTCCAAGCCCATGGCCTGATGAAGCACACTGCTCTTTTCACCCGCAAATTTTGCAGTTGATTTGCGGAAACGTATGATCTCGTCATAGGACACTATGAATCCGTGATCATGTTGGAGCTTGATCAAATCTGAACTCCCATACCTGTGATGAAGCATCACTGCCAGCCCCAGCTTTGTCTGGGTTCTAGTGCCTGCGATGTGACTTTGTACAGCTTGGGTTAGACTGAGGGACTTTTTGTCACCTTCACCCCCCTCCCCCAAAACCAATTCTGAAATTATCTTGAGCAGTGTGGTGCTAGTTTGTTTGAGTGTGTTGTTGTACGTGAATTATCCTAGATCATAGTTTGCACTATTGTACTGTACAGCTCGTGCCTCACCTTTAACCTGCCTCACCACAGCATCCACACTATCTTCGTCAACTGAATCGACCTCGACCAGCTTCAAGGATTTACCCACAAGATGCCTAAATCCTACAACTCAGGCACAACCCTCCATACGTATAACGACAATGTCATTACCTAAATAGTTTGTGAGATTTTGGAACATCTGCCTTCGAGATAACAATCCACCTAAACGACAGTACATATCATGTAATTCAATAGCTGTCCATGTACAGAGTTGTTGATTTTGCATCCAGTCATGTCATTAATTACCGAATTCAGAGCATCATCATTGATTACATCAGAGTTCAATGACAAATTGGTATACTGAGGAATAACCATGAACGCATCATAACACTTCTTATGGTATTGCGCGTCTGCGGCAGGTAAATCTGAAAGAACACCTTTGATGCGGATTCCAACCTGTCTACCCCAATCATTATTTCTATGCTCACATAAATCTAAAAGTACATCTTTGAAAGGTGTAAGACCAGGGCGATCACTGGTATTGCACTGGATTATACACTCCCACCTGTCAGTGTGTTTGGGGTCTTCAGGAAGACAGTCATCACCACAGATCAAACAATGTTTTTTTAATTGAAACGTTGGAAGTTGAGACCTTCTTACTCTGCTAGTCAATAGTTCACGCTCTGTTGTTGAAAAGTCTTCTTTCCTTTTCTTGGCTATATACTTAGCCACATTCTGTTTAGATGTGTAAGTACAGTAACACGTCTTATGACATTCCACAGATGAATTCTCTCCCTGTGAGTCCAAAATGGCCTGTAACTTGACATGAACATCATCGTCACCCCTCTCTTTACTCCGCTGAATCATTGTCCTGATGCCTTGGACTCTGACTGTCTGATGGGGTCCCTTCTCACGGCAGATCAGGAGGAGACACGTTTCGCTAGCCATCTCGATCACCTGGAAAGAGAATTGACTATGTTTTGAGAGCCGCCACAGTTACGTCACATATATATATATATATATATACACGTGATAACTTTTTACATGGCTTTATCGTAATCATTGCCCATGAAAACATAAGTCCAGACACCATGTTTGTGACATTACCATGCATAGTTGCAAAGATATTGAAGAACATTGGTTTTTCAGTAATGGTGGCAATTAATTTACATACAGACAAAATAAATACATGTAATAACTTTTTGCATGCCTTTATCGTAATCCTTGACTCTGAAAATATAGGTCGAGACAACATTTTTGTGTCATAAATTATCATTCATAGTTGCAAAGATACTGAAGAAAATAGTTTTTTTCGGTAATGGCGGCAATTAATTTACATAAGACAAAATAAATACATGTGATAACTTTTTTTTATGCCTTCATCGTAATGCTTGACCATGAAACATAGGTTGAGACATCATTTTTGTGACATTATCATGCATAGTTGCAAAGATATTGAAGAAAATAGGTTTTTCGGTAATGGTGGCCCTAATTTGCATATTAAAAAAATGCCCAAAGTTGTTTCGAGGACAACCAAGCTGAATTGCTTCAGGGTCCCCATGGGATAGCAAATCCACCAAAAAACCTTATACTATATTGCCAGGTTCTCCAAATGGCAAATGGATGAATATGCTAATATATATATATACATATATATATATATATATATATATATATATATATATATATATATATATATATATATATGTACTCGGTGAATGCACCCTGCATTGCCCGGGTTGTTTTTGAATGAATTTAATGTTCTGTCCATCGATCTGACGTGAGCCCAGTCCCAGTTCCCCATTGGGCCACGGCAGACATCGCCGAAGGGGGTTGTTGAGGGGGAAACATCCCCCCCTCCCCAACTTTCTTCGCTCTTCCCCCTTTCTCAGCTCTCCTCATTTTCACCCTTCATCGCTCCCCTATCCTCTTCTCTCTTACTGTTTCTCTATCCCTTTCCCTCCCTCCTCTCTCTCTCTCTCTCCCCTGTCCTCTCTCTCCTTCCCTCCACTCTCTCCCTCCATCCTCTCTCTCCCCGTCTCCTCCGTCCTCTCCCCATCCCCCTTTCCTCTCTCCATCCCCCTTCCCCTCCCCACACCCTTTCTCCTCTATCCCTCATCTCCACCTCCCCCTTCCCCTCCCCCTATTTCTCCCCCACCGCCCACCCTTAATGTTCCTGTCAGCGAAGCAACAGGTTATATTTGCTCGTGCAATATCCAACACAAACTTCCACACCAAGTCATCAATCCAGGCATCCATTCATCCACTCATCCATCCATCCACTCATCTGTCCATACCTGTGGATCCACCCAACCCCCATCCATCAAGGCAACCATCCACCCATCCACTCACCCATTATTTCTCCACATGTACCCAACAACTGACACAGCCGTCCGTCCATTCACCAACCCGTTCACGCTTCCAACCACTGAACCGAGCAATTCATTCATAAATAAATTAATCCATTCATCTATCGCCGGGTGTAGTGGCGTGCACCTGTAATCCGGCTTCTCGGAGGCTTGGGTTGAGGGATCACACGAGGACGGATCAGCTGCTCCACACCTTGCTATGTCGATCGGGCGTCCACACCAAGCTCGGCATCGACATGGGGAGCCGGGGGTAGTCCTGTGCTCTCCAGGTCTCCTAAGGAGGGATGAACCGACCCAGGCCGGTAACGGAGCAGGTCAAAGTCCCCGTGTTGATCAGTGGTGGGACAGCGCTCGTGAATAGAGGGTGTGGAGCAGCCCGGTCTCAGGGCGAAACACAATCCTTTTACCCCTTACCCTAATAACCCGGTATTATGGCGAAACACAATCCTTTTACCCTAATAACTCGGTCTCAGGGCGAAACACAATCCTTTTACCCCTTACCCTAATAACCTGGTATTATGGCGAAACACAATCCTTTTACCCCAACACCCAACACGATGTCGCCATTTACCACCTTTCCTGAAATTATTAAATGAACTTGTTTCATTTAAATCTTGCTTCTGTTGGTAAGGTGCTTCAAAAATGAAATAAAAACTGTCTGACGTCATTTTCACGATCATGTGGAAACAAATACTTTTTGTACTTCATATTGTGAGGCATTGAACGGGAGCAACAGGGTCAGAATGGGTCAGAAAGGGCCAGAATGGGCCAGAAAGGGCCAGAATGGGCCAGAAAGGGCCAGAAAGGGCCAGAATGGGCCAGAAAGGGCCAGAAAGGGCCAGAATGGGCCAGGAAGGGCCAGAAAGGGCCAGAATGGGCCAGAATGGGCCAGAAAGGGCCAGAAAGGGCCAGAATGGGCCCCGGTGAAAGATTTCAAGCTCCCAGATCCTCCCGGTCATCTGAAATCGATTTCATCCTTCCCGCTGCAATTTCAGATTACCCCCTCAAAACATTTATTTATGGATGTTTATTTATAAAAAAAAAATAGTAATTTTATCGAGGGAAAAATCATTCACCACGTGACAACCTTCAACGAGTTCGCAATGACTTTTGATTTTATTATGAATGATTTTATTTTAATATTGTTATTAAATGAAATCAGTATTTCTCATACAGTTATAGTATTTGCCATATTTTTATGAAATCCTTCTTCGATATAGTTGATACAAATAGACATACTGGTTTATCTTTTAACCAACTCAGACTATATTTACAATTATGGGAACAACGCAATAAAATCAATGTATAAGAAAGGTAATGAAAATAGCTTACTTTTAATTCACAATTAGTTGTGGTGGTGGTGGTCGTATGGCAGCTTCGCTGCCGGGGTAGCTATCATTTCTTGAAGCGCAACTGCGTCGCTGATGCAGTGCCCCTCTCCCAGAACACACACTGGAACTGGTACTCATTTCACCGACCTCGGAAGGATGACAGTCTGAGTCAACCACATGGTGTTGGTTCAGTGGTTCGGGTGGCGGCTTGGGATGCTTGGGTCTTGAGTTCAAGTCCGTCGGCCGCTGAATAAATACACCAGGGGGTTGACTCAGCCTGTCATCCTTGCGAGGTCGATGAAATGAGTACCAGTTCCAGTGTGTGTACTGGAAGCACTGCATCAGCGACACAGTTGCGCTTCCAGAACTGAGAGCGACCCCGGCAGCTCAGCTGCCATACAACCACAACCACCAATACAATTTACATTTTTGTCACATTTTTTATGTTTCCAGACTTTGACACGAGCTTTCAATCTTGTATGTTTTACGTGTTCTATTCAATAAACGTATCATGAGTTGTGGGCATAAGAATTTATCATTTCAGCTGAATCAGGGAGGGGGTAATGTCAAAGTGCGGGGGTAATATGAAATCGGGTTCAGGCTACCCCCGGGGGTAACTTGAAATCGATTTCAGATTACCGGGAGGTAACTTGAAAGGGGGGTAGCTTGAAGTCTTTACACCGGGGCAACACTTGGGCTCCTTTATCCGGTTTCTCATATCGTCTCGTCACCCTCATAACAAAAGTGCTCAGTCATTTTTTCCAGTTTTGAGAAAAACTCAAAATACTGCAGCAATTCTTCATCAACGAATATTTATTCACTACTTCTTGTGCACAGAGTTGTCAGAAGCTCAATGAAACACAAATCTTGTTTCTCGTTCTTCTGATTACCTCATGGCTAAAGATGACTTTGGCAGAAAATCTCAAAAACTGGAATAAAATGACTTGGGCACTTTTGTTATGAGGGTGACGATATAATATATTAATATAAAACTTGACCATGTAATATTATCGAATCCTGTACTCCCAGGTCCCAGCAATGATGCAACCAACAGCCATCGGATGTAAACTAAAGGAGAAAAAGTATATATATATACATATATATATATATATATATATATATATATATATATATATATATATATAGATATATATCTCTTATGTCTGTTAATGTCTGCTTGTAATTTGACGTATGTCCTCCAAAACTGCCGGACGAATTGTCGCCACTTTCGGCATGCGGGTGCTCTGTGGTCTTATGAACAACATGGGTTCTGTGAGATCGCGCCAGATGGACACGTTTGGGAATTTTGTGCGATTTTCTAATTTTTACGTTTGTTTGCATGGCGACGTGTGACGTCACCGCTGAGAGGCGTAATTCCGTCATGACATCATCGGTCATTCGCAGACGTCATTATACGTGACGGTCGACAGACCATCACGACTGAGAGGCGTGTAATGCCACTCCTCGAAAACAGCGTCTGCAATGTAAAACCCTCTTCTGGACATGCTGACGACCTCAGAAGGTGAATTTGAGACAAAAACATGTAACAAAAACATTGTATTTAAGGTAAAGATTTATTTAAATATATATATATTATTTCTGTTAACGTCTCCGCATAATTTGACGTTTCTCAACCGCCATCATTACCTGTGTTGTGTCTTGAGTGTGTGATCTTCAAATTAAAGCATCCAGCGGTATTCGATCGTCGGATCTGCGCCAAAAAGTGCATTTCATTGGAATTTGCATTCTGATTCTCGGTCACCCTCCACTGCTCCTGTTCAGTCTCGGGCTAGGCCTATCTCATGTTAAATTTGCCCCATCAGACGCAAACCTTCCAGTCACACTGCAGAGGATGCAATTTCCAGTCAGACTCGCATACTCGATGACCATAAACAAATCCCAGGGCCAAACATTTGATAAACTCTGGATATACCTCCCAGCCCCTGTGTTCTCCCATGGCCAACTTTCTGTTGCATTTTCATGTGCAAGAGGTTACTCCAATATATCTATCAAAGTGGACAATAATTCCTCACGAGGACTATTCAGCAACAAGACACTCACTCAAAATGTCATCTACAGGGAGGTCCTTAACAAAACTAAGGACAGGTAACCATTGTGCATCACATCCCCAATGACACCCTCCCCAGTTTCCCATAACAACAACTGTTATTTATGCCTCATCCACCTTTTGCCACCCATTCAACTCCGTGCGGAGCACGGGTATACAGTGTTGTCCATTTGCCATCCTTATGAGTTCAATAGCGGACCTTGCAGTCGTCTATAGTACAAAGTTTTAAAGTGGATTTGCTATCCCACTGGGTCTCTGAAGAAATTCAGCTTGGTTGTCCTCGGACCAACTTTGGGCAATTTTTTTAATACGCAAATTCGGGCCACCATTCCCAAAAAACCTATTTTCTTCAATATCTTTGCAACTATGAATGATAATGTCACAAAAATGCTGTCTCGACCTACGTTTTCATAGTAAAGGATTGCGATAAAGGCATATAAAAAGTTATCACATGTATTTATTTTGTCTGTATGTAAATTAATTGCCGCCATTACTGAAAAACCTATGTTCTTCAGTATCTTTGTAACTATGAATGATAATGGCACAAAAATATGATCTAGACCTCGGTTTTCATGGTCAAGGATTACGATAAAGGCATATAAAAAGTTATCACATGTATTTATTTTGTCTGTATGTAAATTAATTGCCGCCATGACTGAAAAACCTATGTTCTTCAGTATCTTTACAACTATGAATGATAATGGCACAAAGATGTTATCTAGACCTCAGTTTTCATGGTCAAGGATTACGATAAAGGCATGCAAAAAGTTATTACATGTATTTATTTTGTCTGTATGTAAAGTAATTGCCGCCATTACCCCAAAAGCTATTTTCTGCAATATCTTTGCAACTTTGCATGGTAATGTCACAAACATGGTGTCTAGACCTATGTTTTCATTGTCAATGATTACGATAAAAACATTTAAAAAGTTTTCACATGTACATATTTTGCCTGAATGTAAGGTGAATTGCATCTGCTGTCTTGCGCAGGCGTGGGATCACAAGGTTCATAACTCCAGGTCGAGCATTACCCAGCTCTATGATGCCAGCCGGATTCTGCTGGAACTCATGAGCCATGACGTGGGTCTCTCGGCGTCCATTGGGAGTTGAAACCCGGAGGTCAAAATTGTCGAACCACCCAAAGATTGGTCCCACCCTCCGTTCCAAGCCCATGGCCTGATGGAGCACACTCCTCTTTTCACCCGCAAATTTTGCAGCTGATTTGCGGAAACGTATGATCTCGTCATAGGACACTATGAAACCGTGATCATGTAGGAGCTTGATCAACTCTGAACTCCCACACCTGTGATGAAGCTTCACTGCCAGCCCCAGCTTTGTCTGGGTTCTAGTGTCTGCGATATGACTTTGTACAGCTTGGGTTCGACTGAGAGACTTTTTTGTCACCTTCACCCCCCTCCCCACGAAACCAATTCTGAAATTATCTTGAGCAGTGTGGTGCTAGTTTGTTTGAGTGTGTTGTTGTACGTGAATTATCCTAGATCATAGTTTGCACTATTGTACTGTACAGCTCGTGCCTCACCTTTAACCTGCCTCACCACAGCATCCACACTATCTTCGTCAACTGAATCAACCTCGACCAGCTTCAAGGATTTACCCACAAGATGCCTAAACCCTACAACTGAGGCACAACCCTCCATACGTATAACGACAATGTCATTACCTAAATAGTTTGTGAGATTTTGGAACATCTGCCTTCGAGATAACAATCCACCTAAACTACAGTACATATCATGTAATTCAATAGCTGTCCATGTACAGAGTTGTTGGTTAGCATACAGTCATGTCATTAATTACCGAATTCAGAGCATCATCATCGATTACATCAGAGTTCAATGACAAATTGGTATACTTAGGAATAACCATGAACGCATCATAACACTTCTTATGGTATTGCGCATCTGCGGCAGGTAAATCTGTAAGAACACCTTTGATGTGGATTCCAACCTGTCTACCCCAATCATTATTTCTATGCTCACATAAATCTAAAAGTACATCTTTGAAAGGTGTAAGGCCAGGGCGATCACTGGTATCGCACTGGATTATACGCTCTCACCTGTCAGGGTGTTTGGGGTCTTTAGGAAGACAGTCATCACCACAGATCAAACAATGTTTTTTTTAATTGAAACGTTGGAAGTTGAGACCTTCTTTCTCTGCTAGTCTCTGGTTCACTCTCTGTTGTTATAAAGTCTTCTTTCCTTTTCTTGGCTATATACTTAGCCACATTCTGTTTAGATGTGCAAGTACAGTAACACATCTTATGACATTCCACAGATGAATTCTCTCCCTGTGAGTCCAAAATGGCCTGTAACTTGACATGAACATCATCGTCACCCACTCTTTACTCCGCTGAATCATTGTCCTGATGCCTTGGACTCTGACTGTCTGATGGGGTCCCTTCTCACGGCAGATCAGGAGGAGACACGTTTCGTTAGCCATCTCGATCACCTGGAAAGAGAATTGAGTATGTTTTGAGAGCCGCCACAGTTATGTCATATATATATATATATATATATATATATATATATATATATATATATATATATATATATATATATATATATATATATATATACATGTGATAACTTTTCACATTCTTTTATCGTAATCATTGACCATGAAAACATCAGTCCAGACACCATGTTTGTGACATTACCATGCATAGTTGCAAAGATATTGAAGAACATTGGTTTTTCGGTAATGGCGGCAATTAATTTACATACAGAAAAAATAAATACATGTAATAACTTTTTTATGCCTTCATCGTAATGCTTGACCATGAAACATAGATCGAGACATCATTTTTGTGCCATTATCATGCATTGTTGCAAAGATATTGAAGAAAATAGTTAAAATAGAAGAAAATTGAAGTTATTCGGTCATGGTTGCTCTAATTTGCATATTTTTTAAAAAGCCCGAAGTTGTTTCGAGGACAACCAAGCTGAATTGCTTCAGGGACCTCATGGGATAGCAAATTCACCAAAAAACCTTATACGATAGATTATAGACCATTGCCAGGTTCTCCAAATAGCAGATGGACTAATATGCTGGTATATATATATATATATATATATATATATATATATATATATATATATATATATATATATATATATATATATATATATATATATATATATATATATATATATATATATATATATATATGTGTGTGTGTGCGTGTGCGTGTGCGTGTGCGTGTGCGTGTGCGTGTGCGTGTGCGTGTGCGTGTGCGTGTGCGTGCGTGTGTGTGTGTGTGTGTGTGTGTGTGTGTGTGTGCGTGCGTGTGCGTGTGTGTGTGTGTGTGTGTGTGTGTGTGTGTGTGTGTGTGTGTGTGTGTGTGTGGATGTACTCGGTGAATGCACCCTGCGTTGCCCGGGTTCTTTTTGAATGAATTTAATGTTCTGTACATAGATCTGACGTGAGTCCAGTATCAGTTCCCCATTGGGCCATGGCAGGCATCGCCGAAGGGGGTTGTTGAGGGGGAAACACCCCCCCTCCCCAACTTTCTTCGCTCTTCCCCCTTTCTCAGCTCTCCTCATTTTCACCCCTCATAGCTCCCCCATCCTCTTCTCTCTTTCTGTTTCTCTATCCCTTTCCCTCCATCCTCTCTCTCCCCGTCTCCTCCGTCCTCTCCCCATCCCCCTTTCCTCTCTCCATCCCCCTTCCCCTCCCCACACCCTTCCTCCTCGATCCATCATCTCCACCTCCCCCTTCCCCTCCTCCTATTTCTCCCCCCCACCCTTAATGTTCCTATCAGCGAAGCAACAGGTTATATTTGCTCGTGCAATATATAACACAAACTTCCATACCAAGTCATCCATCCACGCATACGTACATACACTTATCCATCCATCCATCCACTCATCTATCCATACCTGTGGATCCACCCACCCCCCATCCATCAAAGCAACCATCCACCCATCCACTCACCCATTATTTCTCCACATGTACCCAACAACAGACACATTCCGTCCGTCCATTCACCAACCCGTTCACGCTTCCATCAACAGAACCGAGCAATTCATTCATAAATAAATTAATCCATTGATCTATCGCCGGGTGTAGTGGCGTGCACCTGTAATCCGGCTTCTCGGCGGCTTGGGTTGAGGGATCGCACGAGGACGGATCAGCTGCTCCACACCTTGCTATGTCGATCGGGCGTCCACACCAAGCTCGGCATCGACATGGGGAGCCGGGGGTAGTCCTGTGTTCTCCAGGTCTCCTAAGGAGGGATGAACCGACCCAGGCCGGTAACGGAGCAGGTCAAAGTCCCCGTGTTGATCAGTGGTGGGACAGCGCTCGTGAATAGAGGGTGTGGAGCGGCCCGGTCTCAGGGCGAAACACAATCCTTTTACCCCCTTTCCCCAATAACCCGGTCTCAGGGCGAAACACAATCCTTTTACCCCCTTACCCTAATAACCCGGTCTCAGGGCGAAACACAATCCTTTTTCCCCCTTTCCCCAATAACCCGGTCTCAGGGCGAAACACAATCCTTTTACCCCCCTTCCCCTAATAACCTGGTATCATGGCGAAACACAATCCTTTTACCCCTCACCCTAATAACCCGGTATCAGGGCGAAACACAATCCTTTTACCCCCTTTCCCCAATAACCCGGTCTCAGGGCGAAACACAATCCTTTTACCCCCTTACCCTAATAACCCGGTCTCAGGGCGAAACACAATCCTTTTACCCCCTTTCCCCAATAACCCGGTCTCAGGGCGAAACACAATCCTTTTACCCCCCTTCCCCTAATAACCTGGTATCATGGCGAAACACAATCCTTTTACCCCTCACCCTAATAACCCGGTCTCAGGGCGAAACACAATCCTTTTACCCCCCTTACCCTAATAACCCGGTATCATGGCGAAACACAATCCTTTTACCCCCCTTCCCCTAATAACCTGGTATCATGGCGAAACACAATCCTTTTACCCCTCACCCTAATAACCTGGTCGCAGGGCGAAACACAATCCTTTTACCCCCCTTACCCTAATAACCCGGTATCATAGCGAAACACAATCCTTTTACCCCTTACCCTAATAACCTGGTCTCAGGGCGAAACACAATCCTTTTACCCCCCTTACCCTAATAACCCGGTATCATGGCGAAACACAATCCTTTTACCCCTCACCCTAATAACCCGGTCTCAGGGCGAAACACAATCCTTTTACCCCCTTTCCCTAATAACCCGGTATCATGGCGAAACATAATCCTTTTACCCCCCTTCACCTAATAACTCGGTATCATGGCGAAACACAATCCTTTTACCCCCTTTCCCTAATAACCTGGTCTCAGGGCGAAACACAATCCTTTTACCCCCCTTACGCGAATAACCCGGTATCATGGCGAAACACAATCCTTTTACCCATTTCCCTAATAACCTGGTCTCAGGGCGAAACACAATCCTTTTACCCCCCTTACCCTAATAACCCGGTATCATGGCGAAACACAATCCTTTTACCCCTTACCCTAACAGCCCGGTATCAGGGCGAAACACAATCCTTTTACCCCCTTACCCTAACCCTAACCCGGTCTCAGGGCGAAACACAACCCTTTTACCCCTTACCCTAATAACCTGGTCTCAGGGCGAAACACAATCCTTTTACCCCCCTTACCCTAATAACCCGGTATCATGGCGAAACACAATCCTTTTACCCCCCTTACCCTAATAACCCGGTATCATGGCGAAACACAATCCTTTTACCCCCCTTACCCTAATAACCCGGTATCAGGGCGAAACACAATCCTTTTACCCCTCACCCTAATAACCCGGTCTCAGAGCGAAACACAATCCTTTTACCCCCTTTCCCTAATAACCCGGTATCATGGCGAAACACAATCCTTTTACCCCCCTTACCCTAATAACCCGGTATCAGGGCGAAACACAATCCTTTTACCCCCCTTTCCCTCATAACCCGGTATCATGGCGAAACACAATCCTTTTACCCCTTTCCCTAATAACCTGGTCTCAGGGCGAAACACAATCCTTTTACCCCCCTTACCCTAATAACCCGGTAATATGGCGAAACACAATACTTTTACCCCTTACCCTAACAGCCCGGTATCAGGGCGAAACACAATCCTTTTACCCCCTTACCCTAACCCTAACCCGGTCTCAGGGCGAAACACAACCCTTTTTCCCCCTTACCCTAACCCTAACCCGGTCTCAGGGCGAAACACAACCCTTTTACCCCCTTACCCTAATAACCCGGTATCATGGCGAAACACAACCCTTTTACCCTTCACACCATGGAGGCCGATACAATGTCGCCACGTCTGACCTTTCAAAAAGAAAAAGTAAACTCATGTCATTTTCAGGATCATATGAAAATGGACATTTTGTGCTTAATATTCCCTTGTTCACCCGTTCTGGATGGGAACAACAGGGTTATAACAACAGAAAATCGCTGAAAAATTATCAGATCTGAATCCGGATCTGGATCTTCCCCAATTCTCAACAGTTCGTCCTGGTCACGCACCCAAACTGCCCATCAAATTTCATCCGATTCCGTCCACAACTTTCTGAGATGTCCTGCTCACAGACACAGATAAAGACAGACAAACGTGAAAGCAGAACGTTCTTCCACCTTCGGTGTCAGAGGACGGTCGGCCCACTGATCGGTGTAATTATAATTGACTGAGAAAGTTTTGAATTCTGTTGTTTTCTACATTGTCTTTAGGTCCACATCTGTGTTGTTGCAGATTGTCCTGTTCTTGCTGAATAAAACCTTCGCTGTCTGAATACAAACAAATCAAGCTGGTGACTTGGACACTCCCTTCGGCTCAATTCGCATGCAAAGTTTCATGATTGACATAACGACTGCAAGTCGATCAAAAATTTCAGCCACAACTCTTGTTTTCTCCTTTTAATGAAGATATTGTTCAATATTTTAATTCCTATTGATCTCTCAAGACCTGATTGACGGCAGTAGATCTGGACCTCTCGTGCTGGTGCTGGAGGATAGCTGGGTTATTCTGTACGATGTTAAGGTGAAGTGCAGTCCTTGTTGGTGTTCTTTCGACGGTTAAACAGGAACGCTCTACAAGACCTGGGCAGATCAATGAGCAAGTGTAACACAATCTCGATAAGTCAGTCCAACCACGATTTCCTTTTGCTTACTTAGTAGATATTTAAAGGACTTTTTTACAAAGTAAATTCTTTATAATTAGCAGAGACCCACGGAAATTTCCCACATAATACAGAATGTGACTTCAAATCCTCAACCCAACCTCCACCAACCCCAAGTGTGTAACCCAACCTCCACTAACCCCCATCCCACTGAACGTCCTCAACATCATAGGACGTGGCTTTGTAACCCTCAAGTTGGGGAAGTTAAACCAAAGAATAGAAGTCTGGGGGTAGGGGAGGGGGTTTCGTCGGCCTGCCCGGCCTATTCACATTACATTCCACCTCCCCCCCCCCCACCACATTTGGACCCACGTGAATATCTTGCGATCTAGAATATCACGACCATCCATATCTAGCGCTCACATGCAGGTGAGCAAGGAGTCACCAATACGCCCAGTTTTCTTCTCTCCTATCCCCATCACTCTTTCTCCTCGTGTTTCCCGGAGTGCCTGTAGTGCCTGTCTGTATCTAAGATTTGTGACTCGCAAAGAGGGGGCTTATGTGCTTCGTATAAGTATTTCTCTGTTGTGAAACTGCTTGTGTGTGTGTGCTTTTTTCAAAATCATCATAGACCTTTTCCAAACTGTCAGTTTGTCTGCTTCCATTGGTTGGTGTAACATGGAGTTTAGCCACACCATTCTTACACGGGGAGTCATTAGTCAACATGCCCACCTGCGGTAATGCTCGGCCAAATCTTGATCAAGGTGGCACGTTGGGAAGAACAGTCCTTATCTGGGGAGTTTAATTTGCTGGGAAAGTAAAGTGGGATTTGGATACTGGACCTTGTTAAGATAGCTAATGGTGGTGTTTATAACATAAGCAAGACTCCCGCTTGTCAGCCATCCGGGTCGCACCAGAAATGCTTCCTTTACTTTTGTCATTCCGTTCAGACAACCAACAACAACAATCACACGAAAGTTGTTTCTGAATTGCAGGCACTTCAAACATACATTACATCTTCCCCTTCAAGATGGACAAGAGCATTGAACAAGTTATTATTACATGAGCAAATAATACAGAACTCAAACCAATTCAGTGAGACAAATGGAATCAGAGATCAAAAAATAAATGGAAGCATTTGTCGCTTGCAAAGCCAAACTCAGTCCCAAAACGAAACAACAGATCAAACACTTCAATCGACATTACCTTGCAACAAATCAAATCCGATTTAGTGCAAGGAAACATCCAAACTTAACAAGGGTAACATTTACAGTTCAGCACAAGTCAAGTCTGTTTGGTCGACGACTGATACGACCACTTTGAGTCTGAGTTACGCATGGGGTAACTGGGCAAGCTGGAGACACTGACGGGGTGACTGCTTTGCTCTGTCTGGCTCCCCCAGATCTACAGTCAGTGCAGTGTCACCAGCTGGAGGCTTCATGTCTGATGAACAGCTTGAGCCATCATGGGCCTCACTGGTCGCGTTGTCAGGATCAACGAAAGACCGATCGAGAGTAACACCCTCATTGGCTACACTGGTGCTCTTACATAAATGTCGACAGTTACAGCGATAAGTGTCACCTGTTTCTCAGGACTGAACAACGTACTAACGTGGCTCAGAATGCTGCTTCACAATCACAGCTGGTATCCACCTTTTGGAACCCAGAGGAGGCTCCATTCTAACTTCATCATTCTGATGTAATGGCGGAAGATCTTTGAGTGAGTGACGATCAAGGTAGAACTTCTATTTTGCTTTTTCGAGGTCAAAGAGCCTTTTCACAGCATCACGGTCATAAGCTATAGGCACCAGAAGACCTCGGCCAATGTGAAAGGTATTCCTCGGACGTCTTCCCATCAGTAGTTGAGCTTGTGATAGATGAATGCCTTCCAGTGGTGTTGTGCGATAATCCAGCAAGGTCAGGTGTTTGTCTGTAGATTTTCGCCAGAGTCGTTTTACTGTTTGTACAGCCCTTCCTACCTCTCCATTTGAACATGGATATCTGGGGATGGACGTTCTAGAATGATTCCATGATCTTTGCAAAATTTTCTCAAGTTGTGAGTTGTACATAATCCCATTATCACTCCATGGAGTCTCCCGTAGACCGTGTTAATTTTACTGTGCTTTTAGCCGCTCAAGAGTTGTACTGCAGCGTAAATCCTTCACTTCATCCACCTCAATGAACTTGGAGGTATGTCTTAGCAACCGTTATCAGGTATGTCTTAGCATCAAACTGGAACAGGTCTGTCCAAATGTCACTCCAAGGTAGATTTGGTGAAGGAGTCGGTTTCAGGAGTTCAGCAGGCAGCTGATTTTGATAGTCGCTTCACTTGGAACAGTCCTGAACAGTTTGCTCTATGTCCGCATGAATTGAGGGCCAGTAGAGAACCTCCCGAGCTTGTTGCTTACACTTGACTATTCCAAGATGCGACTCGTGAATCAGGCTCAGCATGCGGAGTTTCAGAGTAGGTGGTCCAACAATTCGCATGCCTTTGTATATGATGCCATCCAAAACCGAAAGTTCACTCCGGGAATCCCAGTATGGTCGAAAACAGAATGATAAATCTCACCTGGCCTCTGGCCATCTGTCACGAATCATGGTCTGTAAATGACCGAGTTCTGATTGAGTTGCTTTTTGAAGATCGGAATACCTCTCGTCAGAGACAGATCGAAAGTGCCAGCGTTGAAATATGCTCCAAGTTGTCCAGTTCGGAATGAATATCTGGCATGTACGCTCTAGAAAGGGTGTCTGGAAGTTGCATATCCTCCCCTCTTTTATCCTGAATGTTGAGGCCATACCATTACAATCGTAGTGGCATGCTCTGCAGTCTCATCGGAGCGGGCAGCAGCGGCTTCTTGGCGATCATTTCCAGAGGCTTGTGGTCATTGTAGACCTTCCCGAAGAAGTCTCTTCTTTGATCTCTCGACTCGAATACCAAACACAATCTTATCTGGAATCATGAGTTCTTCTTAAGGTCCGAACTCGCACATGGTTGCTTGCATTCTGAGTTCAATGAGCTCGTCTCACCCTCCTCCTGGTCACGTTTCCAAAAACAATACCTCTCGTACAAAGGTAAACGTCTTGTGAATAGCCAGGGAGTCCGTTCCCGCCAATCCAAGCAAAATGGCCAGAGCAGTCTGACAGAACTTTTGACATTTGTAGCATCTCAAGGGAGGTGGAATGTATTCCCGTAAAGTGCAGGCTTCATAGTCCAAGAAAACTTTTGGGGGAAGGATTGGGGTGTCAAAAGATATAACCACCGAGGTGGTATTGACTTTGACCCCATCCCTGACCATGGTGAGACGGCGGGTCAACAACTCCGACCTCCGCTAAATGACTCATGATATCATCAATTTCAATGGAGGGATCAATCCCATAAATGACTCTCCCTCAGACTCCAAGGAATATTGGGCTGCAAGTTGTCGTTTGGACCGACGGACTTTGGTAATTCTGTTCGGTGACACCAGACCGAGGGCGCCAGAGTGACCCGGTTCGACAGAGTCCGTTGAGGGTATGACTTCCCTGGTAATTTGACGACGTGGGTACTTCGGTATATTGAAATTTGGCTATTTACTCTACCCCACGCCGTCAGAGAATTGGCGATCACGGTCCTTAAGTGACCGGTGACCTCGGAGTTATCTGAAGGTTACGACCTGCAATTGTGGGCGTTCGGAGGGAGACGGCTCTACTTCGCCACCGACCCCCGGCCCACAACAATATGACACAAAACAAGGACTCTGCCAAAATCCTGGGTTTTCATTACCTAACCATTTATGAGATGGAATTGATCCTTACACATTGGTCGACCGATTTACACTGAATGAAGAGGTCTCCAGATCTGAGCTTCTTGGCACCAAACACATCTCTGAATTATTGCTAAATCAACGTAGCCATTTTTATAGGGTTGTCAGGACTTTAGGGGTGCAACGCCATCAAAACCAGAAAATATAACCATAAGTTTGTGATGGTAATCTTCAGAGGTAGAGGGCCCTTTAACCACTTTGGGGGTTCCGACACGGAATATCGGCTTAAATAGGACATGGAATATCGGCTTAAATAGGACATGGAATATCGGCTTAAATAGGACATGGAATATCGGCTTAAATCGGACACGGAATATCGGCTTAAATAGGACACGGAATATCGGCTTAAATCGGACACGGAATATCGGCTTAAATAGGACACGGAATATCGGCTAAAATAGGACACGGAATATCGGCTTAAATAGGACATGGAATATCGGCTTAAATCGGACACGGAATATCGGCTTAAATAGGACACGGAATATCGGCTTAAATCGGACACGGAATATCGGCTTAAATAGGATACGGAATATCGGCTAAAATAGGACACGGAATATCGGCTTAAATAGGACACGGAATATCGGCTTAAATAGGACACGGAATATCGGCTTAAATAGGACACGGAATATCGGCTTAAATAGGACACGGAATATCGGCTTAAATATGATATGGATATCGGCTTAAATAGGACACAGAATATCGGCTTAAATAGGACACGGAATATCGGCTTAAATAGGACACGGAATATCGGCTTAAATAGGACATGGAATATCGGCTTAAATAGGACACGGAATATCGGCTTAAATTGGACACGGAATATCGGCTTAAATAGGACACGGAATATCGGCTTAAATAGGACACGGAATATCGGCTTAAATAGGACACGGAATATCGGCTTAAATAGGACACGGAATATCGGCTTAAATAGGACACGGAATATCGGCTTAAATAGGACACGGAATATCGGCTTAAATAGGACACGGAATATCGGCTTAAATATGATATGGATATCGGCTTAAATAGGACACAGAATATCGGCTTAAATAGGACACGGAATATCGGCTTAAATAGGACACGGAATATCGGCTTAAATAGGACATGGAATATCGGCTTAAATAGGACACGGAATATCGGCTTAAATTGGACACGGAATATCGGCTTAAATAGGACACGGAATATCGGCTTAAATAGGACACGGAATATCGGCTTAAATAGGACACGGAATATTGGCTGAAACAGGATACGCAATATCGGCTTAAATAGGATACGGAATATCGGCTTAAATAGGATACGGAATATAGGCTTAAATAGGATACGGAATATCGGCTTAAATAGGATACGGAATATCGGCTTAAATAGGACACGGAATATCGGCTTAAATAGGACACGGAATATTGGCTGAAACAGGATACGCAATATCGGCTTAAATAGGATACGGAATATCGGCTTAAATAGGATACGGAATATAGGCTTAAATAGGATACGGAATATCGGCTTAAATAGGATACGGAATATCGGCTTCAATAGGATACGGAATATTGGCTTAAATAGGATACGGAATATCGGCTTTAATAGAATACGGAATATCGGCTTAAATAGAATATGGAATATCGGCTTAAATAGGATACGGAATATCGGCTAAAATAGGACATGGGATATGGGCTTAAATAGAACACGGCATATCGGCTTAAATATGATATGGATATCGGCTTAAATAGGACACGGAATATCGGCTTAAATGGGACACGGAATATCGGCTTAAATAGGACATGGAATATCGGCTTAAATAGGACATGGAATATCGGCTTAAATAGGACATGGAATATCGGCTGAAATAGGACACGGAATATCGGCTTAAATAGGACACGGAATATTGGCTTAAATAGGATACGGAATATCGGCTTAAATAGTATACGGAATATCGGCTTAAATAGGATACGGAATATAGGCTTAAATAGGATACCGAATATCGGCTTAAATAGGATACGGAATATCGGCTTCAATAGGATACGGAATATCGGCTTAAATAGGATACGGATATCGGCTTAAATAGGACACGGAATATCGGCTTAAATAGGACACGGAATATTGGCTTAAATAGGACACGGAATATCGGCTTAAATAGGACACGGAATATCGGCTTAAATAGGATACGGAATATCGGCTTAAATAGGATACAGAATATCGGCTTAAATAGGATACGGAATATCGGCTTAAATAGGATACGGAATATCGGCTTAAATACGATACGGAATATCGGCTTAAATAGGACACGGAATTTCGGCTTAAATAGGATACGGAATATCGGCTTAAATAGAATCCGGAATATCGGCTTAAATAGGACACGGAATATCGGCTAAAATAGGATACAGAATATCGGCTAAAATAGGATACGGAATATCGGCGAAAGCTGATGCATCCTCGACACAAAAGCATCCTGGAATAACGTCCTACTGAACTCCCCCAGACCACCCCCATCGACCGTCTCTCGCCTCCCCCCTCTTTCTTTTCCAAAAACCTTTGCTCTCATCCCGGAAACAAGATCCACGGGAATCTACATTATATACAACATAGAGGATAATATATTACATTATACACCACAGAGCCCTGTCGCTCCCGGAGAGTACAGGTGAATATGAAGGAGAAAATGTACGTTTTCATATGATCGTGAAAATGACATGAGACCGTGTGTTTTTTTTTCTTTTTGAAGAACTTTACGAACACTTCTGCTCTCCCAACAATGGACGGAGGTCCTCAATGCCAGACAGGAAATCCGAGCCGTATCCCTGAACATATCACGTGCTTTTGACACGGTCTGGCACCCTGCCCGACTCACCAAACTCTCTTCCTATGGTATCCAAGGCCATCTCCACACATGACTCGCAGACTTCCTCTCTGTCGAAGCCAGCGTGTGGCCCTAAATGGAGTTCTTTCATCCCCTCTTCCTATCCAGGCTGGAGTTCCTCAAGGTGGCGTTCTGGGCCCTGTTCTTTTTCTGGTTTTCATCAATGATCTCTCCGACTCCCTGAAAAATCCTCTTTATCTCTTTGCTGATGACTCCACCCTCTGCCGTACCATCGGTCATCCCTCAGACCGGCAAGCAGCAGCTTCTTCGCTCACTGCGGATTTGGATAAAATCACAAACTGGTCCAACAAGTGGAACATGTCTTTCAATCCGGACAAATCTCACACTCTCACGATGTCTCTTCGAAAGGACAGTTTAGAAAACCTCCCCCCCCCCCATCTACTTTCTCAACAATCCTCTGGAAGAAGTCCTTTCCTTCAAGCTTCTGGGTCTCACTATCTGCCATGATCTTTCCTGGGAAAGCCACATTTCAAGCCTCGCCTCCAAAGCCAGTCGCCGACTGGGAATCCTCTGTCGTGCAAAGTCCTTCCTCGGCCCTCTTGAGCTCCTGACCACTTACAAAGCTTTCGCCCGCAGCCTGATGGAGTACTGTTCTCCCCTCTGGTCTGGTGCTCCTGCCTCCCACCTTTCTCGACTTCACGCTGTAGAAACCAGGGCATTTCGGATTATTGGCGTCTCCCACAATGTGGCTGAGTCTTTGGGCCTCTCACTCTCTCACCGCAGGTTGGTCGGTGGTCTTTCTGTCTTCTACCGTCTCCTCTTCAGCCTCACCCCCCCGCCCCCCCCCTGCTCTCTCTCTGCGATTTGTCCCGACCACATTTACACAGAGTACTCAAGGTCCGCCAACAATCCCCTTCTGGTAAAACTACCAAAATCACGAATCACTGCTCACCTTCACTCTTTCATTCCTCTTTTTCCCCGCTTTTGGAATAAACTCCCTCACTCTATTCAATCCTATTCTTCCCTCCAATGTTTCAAAACAGCTGTTCACCACCACCTCTTATCATCCCCCATCCAAATCCTCGATCTTTTCTACCCCCGATAATCCACGAAGCCCACCTCCTTAAAATTCCCTGCTTTCCTTCCTGAAAGTCCCTGTAATGTCCATCTTGTATTCCCCATGTTCCCGCCCCATCCCTCTCCCTTCCACATCTCCTAATGTCTCTGTTCCCCACTGTTTTGTCCTTCCCTCTCCCTCCCCTCTTGTCTCATGCCCCCTTGCTGTGCGTTGTGTGTTCGCTCTCACACGAGCCTCGAGAATGTATACAAAAAATATAAATAAATAAAAAAACACAAACAAATTGTTTTGCTCTGATACCGGGTTATTAGGGGGAGGGGTAAAAGGATTGTGTTTCGCCCTGATACCGGGTTATTAGGGGGAGGGGTAAAAGGATTGTGTTTCGCCCTGATACCGGGTTGTTAGGGTAAGGGGTAAAAGGATTGTGTTTCGCCCTGATACCGGGTTATTAGGGGGAGGGGTAAAAGGATTGTGTTTCGCCCTGATACCGGGTTATTAGGGGGAGGGGTAAAAGGATTGTGTTTCGCCCTGATACTGGGTTGTTAGGGTAAGGGGTAAAAGGATTGTGTTTCGCCCTGATACCGGGTTGTTAGGGTAAGGGGTAAAAGGATTGTGTTTCGCCCTGATACCGGGTTATTAGGGTAAGGGGTAAAAGGATTGTGTTTCGCCCTGATACCGGGTTGTTAGGGTAAGGGGTAAAAGGATTGTGTTTCGCCCTGATACCGGGTTGTTAGGGTAAGGGGTAAAAGGATTGTGTTTCGCCCTGATACCGGGTTGTTAGGGTAAGGGGGAAAAGGATTGTGTTTCGCCCTGATACCGGGTTATGAGGGTAAGAGGTAAAAGGATTGTGTTTCGCCCTGAGACCGGGCCGCTCCACACCCTCTATTCACGAGCGCTGTCCAACCACTGATCAACACGGGGACTTTGACCTGCTCCGTTACCGGCCTGGGTCGGTTCATCCCTCCTTAGGAGACCTGGAGAGCACAGGACTACCACCGGCTCCCCATGTCGATGCCGAGCTTGGTGTGGACGCCCGATCAACATAGCGAGGTGTGGAGCAGGTGATCCGTCCTCGAGCGATCCCTCAACCCAAGCCTCCGAGAAGCCGGATTACAGGTGCACGCCACTGCACCCGGCGACAGATGAATGGATTAATTTATTTATGAATGAGTTGCTCGGTTCTGTGGTTGGAAGCGTGAACGGGTTGGTGAATGGATGGACGGCTGTGTCTTGTTGGAAAGATCATGGCTGGATAGTTGGGGGTGGATGAAGGAACAGGTGGTGAGATGGATGAGTGGGTCGGTCTTCCATCCATCCATTGAGACCACACTCTGTACATAACCGGTGCTGTGCTGCCGACGCAGTCTCTCGGGTGTGGGGCACAATCCTGGGCACAGTCTCGCCTCTCCGACACAGGACACCATTGAGCTGGCACTCATTTTCCCGACCTCGGAAGGATGACAGGCCGAGTTAACTCACCTCGTCATCATCAGTTTGTATTTGTGTTGCAAGAAAATAAAATCCGTCGCTGGGTGATGGGATTATTGAGAGAGGGGCAGGGGGATAGAGTGAAGAGGTGGATGGGTGGAGAGGGGGTGGAGAGAGAGGACGGAGAAGGAGCGAGGGTGGGGGTAGCGAAGAAGGGGGAGAGCGACAAAGGGGGGGGAGAAGAGGGGGAGGGAGAGTGATAAAGTGTGGGAGGGGAAGTCGGTTTGGTCCATCCATCCCTTCCCACCTTCCATCCCATCCCTTCCCACCTTCCATCCCATCCCTCCAGCCCATCCATCCATCCCTTCCCTTCATCCATCCATCCCTTCCCTCCATCCCATCCATCCCTTCATCCAATCCATCCATCCCTACCCTCCATCCATCCCATCTCTCCAGCCCATCCATCCATTCCTCCATCCCTTCCCTCCATCCATCTATCCCTCCCATCCATTCATTCTCTCCATCTCATCGATTCCTTCCCTCCATTCTTTCCTTCCATCGAACCGTTGATAAGAAACGACACTGCGGAACACAACACAGGGAGGTTGTCGTGCAGATGGACAGTGCAGCTTGCAGTGCGACTAAGTGGCTTAAGCGCTCAAGCAAGCACTCCAACGAAACGGAGTGCGCACTGCTTAACAACATGGCGGTCTCCATGGTATTCGAGTAAATTCTGTCTGGGCCATCGTTTTCAGTTTTACTCGATCCTCTTGTGACAACTTCTGCAAATGAATGTATTGTTATAGCAGCGACAACAGAGGATGAGGAAGAGGGAAAGAAAGATAAACAAATGGGGAGTCAGAAGGAGGAGCCCCTGCCTTGCTTATCGATGGACCTGCCACTGCATTTTTGGGAGGGGTTTTGCATATTTAAAGATCTTGAAGAATTAGGATGAGATGTCGTAGTTTTCAGGGAGCTACAGGCAACATGGTCTGAGCTTCCACAGTTAAGAAACTCTATGCCTCCATCAAGAGCTCATTCCAATCTGCTCACCAGTCTAAAGGTTCACCTCCTTAACGTATTGGTGAAACGCAGTACTCTCTGTCCAGAGACCCAAACATCCTCACCTTTGAGGGTCTGGTCATGGAGAACCTTGATGTCTCGGTACTTGCAGGCACCCTTTTCATGGAAATCAATGACATGTCAATTCGACCAGACAAACACCAACTGCGAGTTGGTGACTCCTCTACCAATGTCTGCAGATCCCAAACCCATGCAAACTGAGATGAGCACATGTCCTTCATCTACCCCTAAGGTCAACAGCAATCTGGCCTGGGGAGTTTATTGAGATGACCCTATCTGATGATCTTGCAGACTTCATGATATTTGCAGGTGAACCATCCTCTCTTCCATCAGGACCAGAGTGTACCGAATCATCAAACACTTAGCCTCCACCGCATATTTTGAATCATGATGCTGACAAAATTTGCATCACGAACCTTTCCCACGAACCACAAGTTTTGTCTTGCAATGTACATTTTTTCCCGTGTGCAATCTGTCTTCACCCTTGACAACCAAGATTCACAACCTCCCCAGGATGGCATGACTCAGCCGCTTGCATAGTAATCCGAAAGGACCATCAACAAGGACAAGCGAAAGGACCATCAACTATTTTCAGTCTGGTCTTGCAGACCCAGATCACACACACTTCCTCTCCACACATGTACTCAGCTCCATACACTACTCCAGGAGTATGATGACGTCTTTGATGCGGCATTCCCAGTTTACAATGGCCAAGCTAGGCCCTTCAAGGCCAATGTCAACATGGGACCTGCACCTCCTCTACAACGCAAAGGTCACCTTCTCCAGTATGCCAGAGTTAAACCTGCTGAGTTGCAACAAAAATTTGATGATCTTGAAAGGCTTTGGGTCTTTACTGATTTCAAGATCTGGGAGGCACCGTGGAGTATCTTAACCCATACATTTATCGTGAACAAGTTGAATGGGGGGTTCTGGCTTGTCACAGCATTCGCAGATGTTGGGCGCCACAGTAAACCTCAACCCTCACTCTTGTCGGATGTTAACTCAACCTCACGCAAGATTGCAATGTGGAAACACATCATTGCAACAGACCTGACTCATGCCTTTTACCAGATTCCATTAGCGTGATCGTCAATGAAGTACTGTGGAGTGGTCACACCCCACAAAGATGTTCGTGTATTCACTCGATCTGCCGTGGGAATTAGTGGATCCAAAAACCACCCTTGAGGAATCGACATGTTGTGTCTTAAGTAATCTTCTAAAGGAGATGTGGCGGGGGGGGGGGGTTCATCGAGCTCGCAAGTGATCTCGACTGCAATGGTAACAGTCCTGAAGAACTTCTTCACAACTGGCAATGTGCACTACAAGCCCTGTCATAATGTGATTTGTGCCTGCCTGCCCCAAAGACTGTCATCTGTTCCAAGATGATCACTATTATGGGATGGATTTGGTCTTAGGGCACCTTGTAAGCCAGCTCACACTCTGTGGCCACTCTCTCTACTGCCCTCCACTCGAGAAGGTTTTGGGCATGAGATATTTCATGAAAGCCCACAAGATGCTAAGCACAATCCTTCCACAATGCGCCTCATACACACCCCCTTAAGATGCTGTTACTACCAGACATCAGTCCAGTGAAAGAATCAAGTGGACAGACGACCTGCGCACAACCTTCCAAATGGTGAAATCTGTTCTTGCATCTACTGAAATCGTTACCTTCCCCCGACCAGGCACTCAACTCTGGGTTTCCACAATGGTGCTGTTAAGAAGTATGGCATTGCATCCACCCTGCATGTCAACATGGGACCTGTCAGTCAGGTCAGGCCAGATTAGATCTGTGACTTGCTTCAGGTGTCATGTAAACCTGTACTAACTTGTTCCATGGTCGGGTTGTCGGTGACTAAACCGTCTCCCGCACCAGGTTTTTTGGTGAGGAGGGTATTTGGATATGGACACCCAGAAGGATTAAAAACAAAACCTGTCAAAGGGCGGAGGACTCCTTCTGAGCCAACGGCCATTCATAGCTTGTGCCCAACTGTGTCTACGCACGTCCTCCTGCAGTTGCGTTACTTCAAATGGCAGCATTTGCACTCAGACCACCGTAAAACCCTTCATTCCGCAAAACACAAAAACGCAAAGAAATCTGAAAACCCACTCCGTGGGAGTATCTCCTGTGCAGCTTCCCTTCGCAGGGAAGCTCACCAGATGACAGGATTGGGGCAAAGCCTTCGGGACCCCCAATCTTTTATGATAGGAGGGAAAACACAGGGTAGCATTCCCGGGTCAGATTGCGGGAGAGTGTGTCGGAATGGTGCTGAGGTGTCATCCACCAGACTGCAGTCTCCGTGGGTTAACCTGCGGCGGTCCCGTCGGGTGGGTGCCTGGAATGTCCTATCTCGAAGGGAGGATGATCACCTGTCTCTGTTATCATCTGAGCTCAAGCGTTTGGACATCCGTATTGCAGCTCTCTCTGAGGTTCGGAGACCGGATTGCGGCGAGATAATCGTGGGTGGTTGCACCTACTATTGGTCTGGTCGCTCTGATGGTTGCCATTCTCAAGTAATTACTGTAGCTGTATCCAATAAGCTGACTCCAATGATAATTGAGGGAACACCGGTCAACGAGCGTATTATGAGATTAAGGATTCGTCACTCCTTAGGTGTCATTTCCCTGGTCTCTGTTTATGCTCCGACTGAGGCGAGTGATCTCACTGTGAAGGATGCATTCCATGCCACGCTCAAGTCTGTGGTTGATCAGTGCCCCAGATGAGATACACTTCTAGTCTTTGAGGATTTCAATGCATCGACTGGAACTGATAGGGATGGTTGTGAGACTTGTGTTGGTCCACATGGGTCAGGAACTGTGAAACTAAATACCACTAAGTTCTTTGACTTTTCAAGAAGTCATGGACTTAGGGTGGCCGGTTCATGGTTTCAGCGCCCACAAGCTCATCACTGGACTTGGTATTCCAACGCTGGTTGTGTGGCAAAGGAGATTGACCATATCCTCGTTGACAGTCGCTGGAGAATGATCCAGAACTGCAGGGTCTACCGGAGTGCTCAGTTCCTCAATACTGACCACCGGCTTGTTGTAGCAACTCTAAAGCTGTACCTTAAATCCAGGAGAATGGTACCATCCCAGCTAAGGCTGGATGTTGGCAAGCTCAAGGATGAGACGGAAGCTGAGGAGTTTGCGAACAAGCTGAGTCGAGACTTGGGGGGGGTCTGGGTGCTTTAGGAGGTCCTGAAGAGTTGTGGAGTGCCTTCAAGACCACCGTCTTTGATGTTGCCGGTGGATGTCTTGGAACTCACCGTAGGGCAAAGAAGAATTTTGTCTCTCAACGGACACTGCATACCATTGACCAGAGTCGCAGGGCCGGGCTGAATGGCAGAGCTGAGTTGTTCAGGGAGCTGAGGCGTAAAACTATAGGTGCGCTAAGGGTGGACAAGGAAGCCTATGTGCCAGGAATCTGTGAGGGGGAAGAGCATCACCTGTGGTCAAGTGATTCTCATCCTGCTTTCAGGGGAATTCACGCATTGCGTTCATCCAAGCCAATCCCTTGGTGTACTGCAGTTAGAGCAGCGTATGGTAGGCTCTTGACAGAGGAGTCCGAAGTTAAGGCCCGCTGGGCCGGTTACTTTGAGCGGTTGTACCAGGCTGATCCACCAGCTGTCGAGTTGGACATCAGGGGTGTTAGACTCCCTGTTGCTGACCCTCCAATCAACTGTGATCCACCTTCGCATGTGGAAACACAGGCTGCGGCGAACCCGTTGAAATAGGGTGAAGCTCCAGGGATCTGTGGCATCCATGCTGAACTTCTCAAGGCTGGTGGAAATGCTGCACTCGTGTAATTGCATGCAGTTGTGTGCTCTGCCTGGAACACAGGCATCATCCTTGTTGTCCCTCTCTGGAAAGGGAACGATGATCGCCAAGACTGCAACAACTACCGAGGGGTGACGCTGCTCTCAGTGCCGGGCAAGTTCTTTGCTCATATAATTCTTGATAGGGTTCGTCACCATCTGCTTGAGCATAAGCGTCCAGAGAAGACAGGCTTTACACCAAAGAGGTCAATGATTGACCGTATCCTTGCTCTTCGGGTCCTCACCGAATGCAGCTGAGAGTTTCCGCAGGGGCTGCTTGCAGCCTATGTTGATTTCTGAAAAGCATTCGATTCAACGAATCGGGATGCCCTCTTGAGGATTCTAGGTCTTCGTGGCATGCCACCTAAACTGATCGATCTGATGTCTGAACTCTACTCTGGTACTGAGAGTGCTGTGAGATTGGTGGTACCATCTCTGACTTATTTCCAATTGTTACTCCAGTTTGTCAGGGGTGTGTACTGACCCCCACACTTTTCAGCACTTGTATGGACTGGATTCTAGGGAGGATTTCAGAGAGATCAAACTGCGGTGCATCGTTTGGGAATGTCAAGATCTCTGACCTCCATTTCGCAGATGATGCCGTCATCATTGTGGAGACTTTAGATATCCTTTTGGGGGCCCGCAAGGTGCTGAATGGGCCAGGCATCTGCCTGGGGGATGGCCAGACGGAGGCCCCTGGAGTACCGGCGGAAAGTGTACACAGCGACGTGATGCTCTGGCACATGCTCCCATACCTGACCTGACCTACCTTGTATGTGACTCGTAGCAATAAAATCAAACTTGCTGGGTTTTGCAGTACCAAACTGCATGGTCACCAAATCACAGGGTTGCATGGTTACCTGTGAAATTAAAGCTTTGCCTATTGTGGCTTCTATCAAGCACTTCAGCACATACATCGTGCAGTACAAACACCGTCCTTGTATTCTCACAGAGAGCAAACTGTGTTTACAGGCCTCTGAGAAACTATTGTATGTCAGGGAGAGTTTTCTGCGAGACCACGTGTCACTACCTTCCTTTCCATAGTCAGTAGCCACCACGCCTCTGTCAGACATCGAGCTGGATCTACGAAGATTCCATTTGATTTTGCAAGCTGCAATGCACCTGAATGTGAAGACCCTACTGCCAAGTTTGTTCCTTTGTTCAGCAGACCACATTCCACTGTTTACCGGGTATATATTGCTGACATTGTGTCAGGCTCAATAAAACTTCATTTCCCCAGCAGGCAACCGTACTAGGATTGTTATGTGACGACGATCCTGTTAGCTACTATCAAAACCAACATCATCCCTGTCTTGTTTGAAACATTTTTTTTATACTGTGGAAGTGCATGAGTGAAAATTGGGTGTGTGGGTTAATTAAAACACCCCCTTTTGAAGATAATTAACGGCCTTATTTAATTATATCGTTTATCAGGCGACCCTCGGCCACCTCGCTCTCTGTGGTCTGAAAGCGTATCCTGGGTTACCACGTTGGGGTCTGAAGCTGCCATGTTTTTTGGACTGCTCACCATGCCTTGACTTGCAACAGGTCGCAATAATTTCTTAACGATAAAGTCTTTTTTCTTCACTTTCCTCACTGGTATTATCGAATGTCTATTCATCATAGCTGTGAATCGATGGGTACATTGCAATGTTTATAAACGCCCAGAGATGCCAGCATTTGTGGCTTTGTTTCATTTCTGCACATGCAATAACCTCCAGAATCTCTTCAACTAAGCCGGATTACAAAATTTAAGCTCCAGAATTGAAATTACCAGCACTTCTGACTTCACAAAAGTGTTCATTTGTCCAATTCACACATATTTGACATTTTGGGCATCTCCGGGAGGTGAATGTTTAATATGATCGGTGATTGCTAATCGTGTACCAAGCAAGCTGTTTCTTGTCAACCAGTTCGTTGGAGTGCTTAAGCCACTGGGCGAGCACGCTACAATATTCACACTGTCCATGAATACTACATTGATCGACTTGAACAAAGTTCAATGGCCACTCGCATGCGTTGGCCACGTGTTGTTCTGTGGTGCAACGGGTGATGGCTGGCTCGTTGAAAATGTGAAATTTTATTTTACACCACGTCTTCCCTTTTTGTACGTTTTTCCCCTTCCCTTTTTGTTCCCTTCCATTATCGGAACCATCATTTCAGCACGGATAAATAAAAATAAAAATTAAACGTTTCATTAAAAAAAGTTTCTTCAACCATTTTGTGGAGTGATTGGTGAAGCCACTTGGCGCGTGTTCTTCAAGCTTCAATCAATGGTGATGCCACGGTTCATCTTAGATGTCGGAAGGCAAAATAAATTAAACTAGCTGAAACCCCGTCACAGACGGATTCCGTTCATTCAACCAACCTCACCAGCTCACCCACACTCGAGGGACATGGACTGGACAGGGCGTGCTTGCACCCCCAACTCATCCCCCGCCCCTGCCGCATTCCCCCCCCCACCTCCCACCCCTCGCCTTCAATTTGCTTACCCCCGCCCAAAAATTTAATTACCCAGCCCGGCCACCACCTCTTCACTCCCCGTCCCCCGTCTCTTGATTCCCCGCCCCACTTGCCCCTGGGCCTCCGCTCCCTGTCCACCCTCTCACACTCAACCCCACCTAATACACCCCAGCCCCCGCCCACTCATCCCCCGCCCCATTTCCCCCCATCTCCCGCTTTCAATTTTCTTACCCCCGCCCAAAAATTTGCTTACCTTGCCCCCCGCCTCTTCACTCCCTGCCCCTGCCTCTTCACTCCCTGCCCTCGCCTCTTCACTCCCTGCCCCCGCCTCTTCACTCCCTGCCCCCGCCTCTTCACTCCTCACCCCCGTCTCTTCATCCCCCACCCCCACCTCTTCACTCCTCGCCCCCGTCTCAACGAAAAGTGTTTATTCTGCTTCAGAGTTGAAGTTTGACTCTTGCCACGATGTGCGTTGCACTCTTATAGGTACGAAGTTTCCTTCAGTCCAGGTCACAGTACCCAGAAAAACATGACGCGACCGCTTGGAGGAGCACAAAATTGGTCCTTCAGTATTCATATATAGAAGATACAATGTTTCTTGTTACATATTTTGTGTCAAATTCACATTCTGAGGTAGTCACCATGTGCAGAAGAGGGTTTTACATTGCAGACGATATTTTCGTGGAGTGGAATTACACCTCTCACCGGTAACGGTCTGTCGACGACAGACGTAATGACGTCAGCGAATGACCGATGATGTCATGATGTCCTGACGCCTCTCAGCGGTGACGTCACACGTCGCCATGTAAACGAATGTAAAACGAAAAGTGTTTATTCTGCTTCAGAGTTGAAGGTTGACTGTTGCCACTATGTGCGATGCACTCTTACAGGTACGAAGTTTCTTTCAGTCCAGGTCACAGTACCGAGAAAAACGTGAGGCGATCGCGAGGAGGAGCACAAAATTGGTCCTTCAGTATTAATATATAGATGATCACAATGAGTATAAAATATTTTCAGTCGTCATGAAGAAATGAATTGCCACATCACGGCAGGAAAGCCGAGAGGTACGCATGCTCACACTGTATAGCCTGGGTTCGTATCCCGACCTCGCTATAAACTGTCATCCTGGTGTTTCACAGGCTGGGTGATTCATCAATGTGTGTGCTGTCTCTCGGATGGATGTTAAACTGGGTGTCTCATCTGCCAGAATCCCTCTCTCCCCACTCCCTCTCTCACTCCTCTGTCTCTGTCACACTCAGTTCCTCGCACCCATTCCTCTCGCAGACGCAAGTCGAGAACCCCTCCCCTCATGTTTGCACCCTCCCCTTCCGAGCTTGCATGGTGAGGCATTGCACTCCACAACCCCCCTCCCCCTCCCTTTCTTAGCTCTTCCCTCCTTCCGAGCTCTCCTGATTTTGACCCCTCATTTTTCCCCCACCCCTCCTCTCTATATCTGTTCCTCCATCCCTCCTCTCCCTCCTCTCTCTCCCTCCATCCTGTCTCTCCCACCCCCCATCTCCTCTGTCCTCTCCCCTCCCCCTTCCCTCTCCCTTCCCCTTCCCTCTGCTTTCCCTCTCCCCTCACTCTCCCCACACCCTTCCTCCTTTGTCCCTTCCCCTCCCTCTCCACCTCCCCCCTCCATCTCCACCTCCCCCCTCCCTCTCCACCTCCCCTTAATGTTCCCGTCAGCGAAACAATAGCTATTATTTGCTCGTGCAATATAGAATATAAACTTTCACACCAAGTCATCCATCCATCCATCCATCCACTAATCGATCTTTACCTGTGGATCCACCCACCCCCCATCAAGGCAAACATCCGCCCATCCATTTCCACATTATTTCTCCATGTGGACCCAACAACAGACACAGTCGTCTGTCAATTCACCAACACGTCAGCACGGTGTTTTCCACGGTGTTCACGCTTCCAACCACAGAACCGAGCAATTCATTCATAAATAAATTAATCCATTCATCTATCGCCGGGTGCAGTGGCGTGCACCTGTAATCTGGCTTCTCGGAGGCTTGGGTTGAGGGATCGCTCGAGGACGGATCAGCTGCTCCACACCTTGCTATGTCGATCGGGCGTCCACACCAAGGTCGGCATCGACATGGGGAGCTGGGGGTAATCCTGTGCTCCCCAGGTCTCCTAAGGAGGGATGAACCGACCCAGGCCGGTAACGGAGCAGGTCAAAGTCCCCGTGTTGATCAGTGGTGGGACAGCGCTCGTGAATAGAGGGTGTGGAGCGGCCCGGTCTCAGGGCGAAACACAATCCTTTTACCCCTTACCCTAATAACCCGGTCTCAGGGCGAAACACAATCCTTTTACCTCTTTCCCTAATGACCCGGTATTATGGCGAAACACAATCCTTTTACCCCCTTTCCCGAATAACCCGGTATTATGGCGAAACACAATCCTTTTACCCCCTTACCCCAATAACCCGGTGTCCGGGCGAAACACAATCCTTTTACCCCCTTACCCGAATAACCCGGTATTATGGCGAAACACAATCCTTTTACCCCCTTACCTGAATAACCCGGTATCATGGCGAAACACAATCCTTTTACCCGCTTACTCCAATAACCCAGTGTCCAGGCGAAACACAATCCTTTTTCCCCAACACCCGACAAGATGTCGCCATTTACCACCTTTCCTGAAATTAAATGAACTTGTTTCATTTAAATCTTCCTTGTGTTGGGAAAGTGCTTCATAAATAAAATTAAAACTGTCTGACGTCATTTTCACGATCATGTGGATACAAATACTTTTTGTACTTCATATTGTGAGGCATTGAATGGGAGCAACAGGGTCAGAATGGGTCAGAATGGGCCTCGGGGCAACACTTGGGCCCCCTTTATCCGGTTTCACATGTAATATATTAATGTAACACCTGAACATCCTGTACTTCTCAGTCACAGCAATGATGCAACCACAGGATGCATATGAAAGGATATACAGTACAGATGAAATATATATATATATATATATATATATATATATATATATATATATATATATGTATATATATATATATATATATATATATATATATATATATATATATATATATATATCGGCAGGAAAGCCGAGAGGTACGCCGAGAGAGAAATATATATATATATATATATATATATATATATATATATATATATATATATATATATATATATATATATATATATATATATACACATGTATTTTCACGTAGGAATGATCGAGAGAGTGAAATTGTTTATTGATTGTAAATGTAATATTTACAGAAATTACACTAACCTCATAAATGCTAATCCAAACCGTAACCCAAACCCTAATCCAAACCCTCACCCTAATCCTAACCCTAACCCTAATCCAAACCCTAACCCTAGCCCTAACCCTAAGGGCTCTGAAATTGAAGATATTTGTTTTAACTTTTTGACCCTGTCCATCATTCGGAAATTCTTTCGGATGTTCCTGATGGCCTCCTCTCACAGATATCTACTTCTGTCTGGATTGGAATTTCACGATTTCAGATTCTTTGCCGATGTCAAAGTTTTCACATTGGAATTTTAAACTTCTCTCAATGTTCTGTGAGAGTTCATGGTCCTGTGCTGATGTCCCTCTCCCTCTTCCTCTCCCTGTTCTTTGATACCATCAATAACGTCACCACTTTGAGATTTCTCACAAATTGTTTCCAGTCACCTGATAGAGAGCTACTGGCCTTAATCACACCGCCATGGAACAGAGTACGTGAGCCTTTCTGTCCTTTATCCCGCTGTTCCTTCTCATGTCTTTTCTGAGCACCAGACTTGGTAAAAAGCAGACATGGCTTTACTTTCTACAAGTTACAATAAGTATACAGACTGTAGAGTACAGTGTACAGTATGTACTGCACTGCATTTAGACTGGCAAACAAATTCCTCTGATGTCACTTTATATTCTGCTGTCATTGGCTGGAACTTGGAAGTGCCGTCAGCTGCAGATCACCAGAGATCTTTGCTCTCACGGATGAAACTCTTCCACATGTACACGGAAATACCAAATCGTTTTTAGGTCAGGTCGCTGACCTAATATTGCTGTGGTGCTGGGTCTCGGTGGTGAGCACGAAAGCTCGGGGGAGCAGTCGAGTCGGCTCCACCGGACACACCGGAATTTAGGTCGTGACCCTCGGATAAGTCCGAAAGGCACGGTCCCTTACAGGACCATAAATTGCCAATAATTCGACCACGTGGGATAGGGTTAATTGCCAACTTCAATGTACCTAAGTACCCACGCGGCAAAGCTTACCGGGGAATTCACACCCTAGATGGTTTCCGAGGCTCGTTGGTCCAAATGCACAATTACGGCAACAACGGCCTTCCTAATCCCCAATATGCACCGTGGCAAACCAATGGCAGAAATGACAAAGAACGAGCTGGTACATTCAACAAGAGGGGAATTTATTAACAACAATAATCGGGGAGGGGAACAAAGAGCAGAGTTATCACGAATAAAGAAAGGTATCAAATGTATAAGCAATTCCTTAAACAATTGTACTTAGAGACAGGGTCTCTTGACAGAACGTCACTGTTACGAGAGCCATCTTTGAACCCCAATCACACCTCACAAGAAGGTGAGCGGCCAACCAGCTCGTTCTGTCGCTGCGTCATAAACATCGTCTGTGCAATGTTCCCGTCACCAAAATGGCCACCATACACCGTGCACCAAAGCAGTGGTCACTCAGCAAGAGTGAAACGGTAAACTCATTTGAATGTTGGAGACACAATTTCCTTTATATTTTATAGCTCGATCCCAACTTTGCTCCCTTCCTCACCGAGGGTGTTACCTGGGAGAAGAAGAGCAGAGCGTTCCCTCTTCGTGGACTTTTGGATGATGGTGGGAGCGTCCCCATTGAGCGGCGTCACACTGCCCAACAGAAAGTCACCGTACTGGAACTTATGCTGGGTCATATTGCAAACTACTGCCCTGTGATATCCCGCAACACCATAGTCCGAAACTCCACTTCCATCGCCAACATATGGCAGTCGATTCGACTACATTTTGGATTCCAGTCGACGGGTGAACACTTCATTGATTTGCAGCGATATGCGTTGGCCATGTGTTGTTCCGTGGTGCAAGTGGTGATGGCTGGCTCCTTGAAAATGTGAAATTTTATTTTGCACCACGTCTTCCCTTTTTGTACGATCTGCCATTAAAGGAACCATCTTTTCAGCACGGATAAATATAAATAAAAATGAAACGTTTCGTTTTCAAAAATTTCTTCAAACATTTTGTGGAGTGCTTGGTGAAGCCACTTGGCGTGCGTTCTTCAAGTTTCAATAAATGGTGATACCACGGTTCGGTACTGGAGGTGGGAAAGAAAAATAAATTATATGATCACAATGAGTAAAAAATATTTTCAGTTGTTAAGAAGTGATGAATCGCCACATCACGGCAGGAAAGCCGAGAGGTATGCATGCTCACTCTGTATAGCCTGGGTTCGTATCGCGACCCAGGTATAAACTGTCATCCTGGTGTTTCACAGGCTAGGTGATTCATCAATGTGCGTGCTGTCTCTCGGATGGATGTTAAATTGGGCGTCTCATCTGCCAGAATCCCTCTCTCCCCTCTCCCTCTCTCACTCCTCTGACTCTCTCACCCCTATCCCATCGTTTTTTCTCCCTCCTCGCCCTACCCCCCACTCTCCCACCCCCCTCTCTCTCTGAACCCCTCCCCTCTCCCTTCCCTCTCTCTCCACTCCTCCATCTCTCTCTCCAACCCACTCCCCTCCCTCTGCTCCCACACCCCCTTTGTTGAGGGAACTGTAGCATGTATGAATCAGATTAGAAGTGAACCGACTGGATGGTTGCAAACTGCATGTACGAGCATGCATGCAGGCAGACCTTGGCCAGGGAGATAGCGTGTGCATTAAATGCTTCTGCTCCAGGTCTCTAAAGTTTATCCACGTGTGTGTGTGTGTGTGTGTGTGTGTGTGTGTGTGTGTGTGTGTGTGTGTGTGTGTGTGTGTGTGTGTGTGTGTGTGTGTGTGCGTGTTATTCGTTATCTTCATATGCGGGTTTCAGAAGGTGTAACGGAGTCCTCCCAGGAGTCGAAGTATCCACCTCCATTTCGGTGAGGGCAGCCACGAATCATGGACCAACGTGTGAAGTTTTGTTCTCAAATTTTTGTTCCGAAGGCTATTTTGAGGATCGTCACTGAGGCCCAGACAGCTTCCAACTGTAGTTAGTTTGTAGTAATATTTCCAGGGATGTTTTTTTAAGATCTCTGTGGGGTTCTTCTTCATCATTCCAATGGCTTCAATGATCACTGGTGAACATTCAGATTGCTTCAACTTCCAGGGTCCTTTCACTTCATTTTTGAGCCCTTGGTATTTGATCATTTTCTTGATTTCTGTGTTGTTTCGGCCGAAATTGCTGGATACTGACACCTTAATTAGTGTGTGTGTGTGTGTGTGTGTGTGTGTGTGTGTGTGTGTGTGTGTGTGTGTGTGTGTGTGTGTCTGTGTGTGTGTGTGTGTGTGTGTGTGTGTGTGTGTGTGTGTGTGTGTGTGTGTGTGTGTGCATTCAGTCATTAAGCATAACATGTCAGTTAAAATCTGGATGTTTTGGCCAGCAAGCTTGGTTGTGGTATTTGTGGATGAGCATTAGTAAATGCCGATAAATTAATGATTAAAATTGACTGTTGCATGTTATAAATTTCTTGTTACATGAATCGGTGAATTGTAAACTGTGTGATGCAATGAGCTAATATTGACTGTGGATGGCAGTATTGTACTGTAAACTACCTGGTGAGGTTCGTAAAGATGCGAGAACGTTCTCAGATGAAACTTCCAGTATGGATGAGAATCGCATTTTCTGGAAGGCACGGGATTATTCTGTGTTACTATATAAACCCTCGGGAGGAAATTGTATTGAGACAGGCGACATCTGATAAGACGTGTGTTTTGATCATCCCCATTCTCAATTTAACTGATTGAATGAGGTGTTAATGTCCAGATTGGTTCATGCGTGGAGCTGATTATAATCAGGTTGATTACAACTCATATCGTTGGGTGGTTGTTAGATTACCGTTATTTTCATGTTTTCCCTCTGTATGTCTGTTTGTATGTTTGTTTATATGTCTGTATGTCTGTATGTAATGGACAGCTGTGGAGGCCAGAGGAGTTAACCGATTTTGATGAAACTTTACAGGTAAGTTCACACGGGATCTAGTTCTATGCCTTTGAGCAGCGTTGCTATGGACACCACCGTTGCTTCGCAACGGTAGTTTGAAATGTTTGAAAAATCATAAAAAATTAATTTTTTCGAAAATCAAAAATTGGCTTACAGGTTTTTATGCGCAATATAATCAACCTCTTTGTCAAAAATTTTCAGCCCAGTCTGTCAAAAACTCTATGACTAGTATGCAATTATATCGCGACCACCCATGTCGCCTACCAGCTTGTCTGTCTGTTTGTATGTAATGGACAGCTCTGGAGGCCAGACGAGTAAACCGATTTTGATGATACTTGACTGGTAGGTTCATACCAGGATCTGGTTGTACGCTTTTGAGCACCGTTGCTATGGACGCCACCGTTACCTAGCAACGGGACTTTTACTTTTTTGAAAAAATCCGAAAAATAGTTTTTTTTCCCAAAACCAAAATCGCCTACCACGCTTTTATGCGCACTATAATCTACCTCTTTGTCAAAAAATTTCAGCCCGATCCGTCAAAAACTGTATGACGAGTATGCAATTATATATATATATATATATATATATATATATATATATATATATATATATATATATATATATATATATATATATATCGACCACCCGTGTCGCATACCAGCTTGTTTGTGTATCGGGAAGGAATTCCTTTGAGTTGTTCAATCATCCTGAATGGGCCAACGTACGGGAGAGAGAGAGAGAGCAATGCGATAGGTCGCAATCGTTCGACAGCCCCGGGGGACGAGATGAACACGCGTTTGTTTCGCCGGCTCGACAGAGACACTGAGCGGAAACAATTCAACGCGGAAATCGTAGTTGGGCATTGTATGTAATGGTGAACTTCCTCATTTGATTTTTTATCTGTTTATTTGAAATACAAGTTTTAAAAACGTTATGCTGTTGATGTGGTAACTACGACGTCACTCAGAAGTCAGAACCCAACTGACAAAGATCCATCTGATTGGGAGCCGACCAGTATGATCGGTCATGCTCGTGAAGTGCAAACCTTGGATTGCAGTCATTGGAGAACGAGCTGGGTTTAGCACTACGTATAACAAACATACACTAAACGGAAGGAAACCCTGGGGTGTATACCCCGACAATCTCATTCCTTTTGCTAACCCCACCTCCTCCCCTCACCTTTCTCTTCCCCCCACCTGCCCCCACTCTCTCTGTCCCCTCATTGCTCTTCCCGCAAAATAATATGCAGACCTCTCCAACCACAACTCTGTCTCTGTCTGTCTCTCTCACACTCCGTTCACTGCACCCATCGCTCTCGCAGACGCAAGTCGAGAACCCCTCCCCTCATGTTTGCTTCCTCCCAAACCCCCCTCCTCCCACTTCCCCCCACTCCTCACTCCCCCATCCTCCTCGCCCCTCCCCCTTCCGAGCTTCCATGGTGAGGAATTTGCACTCCACAACCCCCCTCCTCCCTTTCTTTGCTCTTCCTTCCTTCCGAGCTCTCCTCATTTTCACCCCCTGATTGCTCCCCCACCCCTCCTCTCTCTGTCTGTTCCTCCATCCCTCCTCTCTCTCTCCCTCCATCTTCTGTCTCCCCGTCTCCTCCGTACTCTACCCTCCCCTTCCCTCTCCTTTCCCTCTCCCCTCCCTCTCCCCATCCCCTTCCTCCTCTGTCCCTCCCTTCCCTCTCCCCTCCCCTCCCTCCCCACCCCCACCTCATTTCTCCCCCCCCTTAATGTTCCCGTAAGCGAAGCAATAGCTTTTATTTGCTCGTGCAATATAGAATACAAACTTCCACACCAAGTCATCCATCCACGCATCCATCCATCCACTAATCTGTCTTTTCCTGTGGATCCACCAACCCCCCATCCATCAAGGCAACCATCTGCCCATCCATTCACCCATTATTTCTTCATATCCACCCAACACACAGCCGTCCGTCCATTCACCAACCTGTTCACACTTCCAACCACTGAACCGAGCAATTCATTCATAAATAAATTAATCCATTCATCTATCGCCGGGTGTAGTGGCGTGCACCTGTAATCCGGATTCTCGGAGGCTTGGGTTGAGGGATCGCTCGAGGACGGATCAGCTGCTCCACACCTCGCTATGTCGATCGGGTGTCCACACCAAGCTCGGCATCGACATGGGGAGCCGGGGGTAGTCCTGTGCTCTCCAGGTCTCCTAAGGAGGGATGAACCGACCCAGGCCGGAAACGGAGCAGGTCAAAGTCCCCGTGTTGATCAGTGGTGGGACAGCGCTCGTGAATAGAGGGTGTGGAGCAGCCCGGTCTCAGGGCGAAACACAATCCTTTTACCCCTTACCCTAATAACCCGGTCTCAGGGCGAAACACAATCCTTTTACCCCCCTTACCCTAATAACCCGGTATCAGGGCGAAACACAATCCTTTTACCCCTCACCGTTATAACCCGGTATTATGGCGAAACACAATCCTTTTACCCCCTTACCCTAATAACCCGGTATTATGGCGAAACACAATCCTTTTACCCCCTTACCCTAACCCTAACCCGGTCTCAGGGCGAAACACAATCCTTTTACCCCTCACCGTTATAACCCGGTATCAGGGCGAAACACAATCCTTTTACCCCCTTACCCTAATAACCCGGTATTATGGCGAAACACAATCCTTTTACCCCCTTACCCTAACCCTAACCCGGTCTCAGGGCGAAACACAATCCCTTTACCCCTCAACGTTATAACCCGGTATCAGGGCGAAACACAACCCTTTTTCCCCAACACCCGACACGATGTCGCCATTTACCACCTTTCCTGAAATTAAATGAACTTGTTTCATTATAATCTTGGTTGTGTTGGTAAAGTGCTTCAAAAATGAAATAAAAACTGTCTGACGTCATTTTCACGATCATGTGGAAACAAATACTTTTGGACTTCATGTCTTGTGAGGCATTGAACGGGAGCAACAGGGTCAGAATTGGCCAGAATGGGTCAGAATGGGCCAGAATGGGACAGAATGGGCCAGAATGGGTCAGAATGGGCCAGAATGGGACAGAATGGGCCAGAATGGGTCAGAATGGGTCAGAATGGGTCAGAATGGGCCAGAATGGGCCAGAATGGGACAGAATGGGCCAGAATGGGTCAGAATGGGTCAGAATGGGCCAGAATGGGACAGAATGGGCCAGAATGGGACAGAATGGGTCAGAATGGGTCAGAATGGGCCAGAATGGGACAGAATGGGCCAGAATGGGTCAGAATGGGCCAGAATGGGCCAGAATGGGCCAGAATGGGCCAGAATGGGACAGAATGGGCCAGAATGGGACAGAATGGGTCAGAATGGGCCAGAATGGGACAGAATGGGCCTCGGGGCAACACTTGGACCCCCTTTATCCGGTTTCACATGTAATATATTTATGTAAAACCTGACCATCCTACACTTCCAAGCCCCAGCATTGATGCAACCACAGGATGCATATGAAATAATATAAATATATATATTTTTATATATATATATATATATATATATATATATATATATATATATATAAATATATATATATATACATACATATATATACATACATATATAAATATACATGTACTGAATGTATATATATCTTCTTCTTCTTCTTTCTGCTGCTCCCGTTTTGGGTCGCCACAGCGGATCATCCGTGTGATCCGCATAGTGATTTGGCACATGTTTTACGCCGGATGCCCTTCCTGACGCAACCCTGGTCGCCTCTTACGATACAGGGATATGGTACACCTATTTTAACCGGGGTATTCACCGGGTATATATATATATATATATATATCTATATATATATATATATATCTATATATATATCTATATATCTCTATATATATATATATATATATATATATATATATATATATATATATAATGTACTGTATTCGCTTCGAAGTATTCGCTTCTTGTTATATTATTAAACTTTTCGCCTCAGAATACGGTATCTGGACATCGCCTTACTGTATACAGCATCATTGTACAGAACATTTATTTATCTTTCTTTCCCTCTTCCTCGTACTCTGTAGCCGCTACTAATACATAATATGCTTTATGCTATCTTAAGGTTTTAAATATTTTACTGACTTCTTTTTCGCCTCAAAACCTTGTCTCCGGGACACTGCTTTGGGCGGTGTAATAGCAGAAGTGCACTGGTGTTGAATAAGTTTTTTTCCCCCCACGTTTTGGGCAGTAGTAGCTCGTGGTTTCTTTGATATTGGAACTATCGTGTCATTAAATGGTGAATACGTGCCGATGTTTTGAGGTATATATATGTTTTTTTAATACGTGAACGAATCACCTCAGCGAAGGGCTCATCGTGACGCGGTATGGCTTCGTGGATCGCCGCGCGCGCTTCTCGGTGAGGGCTTCTTCTCGTCCAACGTCGCGTCAGGGTCTCCGCCTGGGTCGAAGCATGCCATACATCGATCGTCACATCATCAAACCATCTCGCCCGTCGAGAAGAAACTCCACCCTTAATTTTTTTTGTTGTTTACTTTATTTTCTTTTCTGGCACATTGTTGATATCGATCGACATACGTTATTTAACCTTGGGGGGGAATCGCCGATTATGTCGTGTCAAGATGATCAATTTTGCTTCACGTTAATGTTTGTCAAAACAAGCTCAAATGAGCCAACATCCTCGTCCTCTTAATGATGACGCCATAAAAACGAAGATGACGTCATTGTGATGTATCACGTTTGCGATAAATTATCTGTGCTAATGCCCGGCTTGATTCCCGCAAACAAAATTCCAACAGCTTGCCGAATTTCGGAGATAATGGTATAGGCGATTTCCATTAGCGGCGATATTATGACGTCAACTTTTTTTCTGGGAAGAATTTCCAAAATCGGAGATGGTTACTGCCTGCGCGTGGGCTTTCTGCATATACACGGCAAGTTTCACGAAGATCCGATGAAAACTCTGGGTTGTGAAACAAAAAATGTCAAAAAATAGGAATGACGTCATAAAAATTGATATGATGTCATAGTGATGCATCATATGTGCCGTACTTCATCTCTGCTAATGCCCTGTTCGATTCCCGCAAACAGAATTCAAAAAGCTTGCCTGCCTAGTTTTGGAGATAATTTTTTAGGCGATTTCTATGAGCAGAGATATTTTGACGTCATAACTTTTTTTTTCTAGAAGGAATTTTTTAAATCGGAGATGGTTACTGTCTGCGCAGGGTATTTTTACATGTATATGCCAAGTTTCTGGAAGTTTCGATGAAAACTGTAGGCTGTGAAGCAAAAAAGTCCGCAAGATGAAGAACAACAACGTGAGTAAGACTTGGAGATCCTCCACGAGGATCTAAAAAACCGAGCCATATACATCTACAAAGGCATGAAGTGTTTCTATGCAAGGTCGAGGCTCGTGGAAGAGCGAGGAGATTGAGTGCTAAACGATGACTGACATCAGAGATTGCTGACGGACTCTAGCAAGGGAATGAAGGAACGGGGTAAGAGGAAGTGAGGAAACATTGTCATGTGCAAGTAAGAGGGTTAGATTATGGAGGGTTAATGGGGGTAGAAGAACATCACGGTTAGGGATGAGTGATGATAAGAGATGGTGGTGAACACCTGTCTCGAAGGCATGGCAGGAAGAGTGATATCGAGGAAATAACCTGAGGAATACAGTTCCACAAACGGTAAGAAAGAGGAACAGGATGTTGCATTGTGGGGCATGTCACCTTTTGGACACAAGACCGGGATGAGACCTTCATTCCACGGCAGCGATCCGGTTTTGTGGCTCGTGGTTGGTGGTGGCTTTTTATTTTATTTTATTTTATTTTATCCAGAGTTGAGATTTGTGGAAGAGCAATAACACTGAACGGATCAAGTATCATCGGGACAAAAGGAACAGTAGAGAGGGAAACACCGACAGCAGGGTTGAATGACAAAAACGGAGGGAAACTTGGACATACAGTTGGGTGTGAGGTGGTGAGGAGGGATGTACGGTGTGGACAATGTGGATACAGGGATTGTATTGCATACCTGGTAGTTCGTTTGCGGGTTCAAGTTTGCATTGTTGTGTTGCAGGCGATGGAATCTGCTGTTACACCAGGGTTACTGCACCTCTGCAGGTACTGCAAAGCCGTGGCCATTTTTGGGGATTGGGATCCATGCTTTGAAGCAGATCACTTCCTGCCTGATTGGAATGTCATGACATCTACGTCGGTCAATAACCCCATGTTGTGTGAAGATGTTTCATGGTCGGAAACGAGACGTCAGGACAACTTTTTGATGGCTCTGTATGGTGCAGGTGTACGCATAGAGAAGCTGGTGGTTGCAAACCGAGGAGAGATCGCATGCAGGGTGATGCAAACGGCAAAGCGAATGGGGATTCGCTCAGTGGCGGTCTACAGCGATGCAGATGCTTCATCAATGCACGTTTCCATGGTAATGCTTCACCTTGCGCACATGACTGTGGGTGATCAGGATGGCTTGCTGAGCCAGACATTTAAAGGGTCTTGCCTAACCGTATGATCCCAGAGACCTTGTTGATTGATGTATCCTTAGGATGGGACAAATGTACAGCTATTGTTTCACAACAATTGGATTGTTTCGTGGTACTCTTAACTCGACTTTTCCTGCATGCGTCACAGGCTGACGAGGCCTACAGGATTGGACCAGCTCCTGCACAGCAGAGCTACCTTGACATGCAAAGCATCCTGGGAGTGGCTACTCGTTCAGGAGCCCAGGTGTGAGGAAACCTACCGGTTCAAATGCATCCACATCGCTCTGTCACATAATTGATGGAGACAGAGACAGAGACAGAGACAGAGCGAAAACCCAATGAAACAAACCATTTTTATATTTCAAAGAATGGCCACATTCTGGTCTATTGTCAAAAGGAATTCAATTACCAATTATTGTTGGAGTTATTTTCACCGATTTATACTGATATTTGTAATTCCAACGCAAAGCTTGCGAAAGCTGTTTGTCGAGTCATTTGGTACAGCAATATAATTATTTTATTAAAATTCAAACTTCAGTTGTTTTGGCGGTGTAATAGAAGCCCACTGGTAATGAATAAACTTAATTCATTTTGTATTCTTTAATCGACATATTAAACAGAAAATCAATTTTTTATTTCCTCCTGAATGGATGATCATTTTGTCAGTAATAAAATAACAAGATTTAAACTTTTTTCCCACAAGATTGATGGTCGTGGACAGAGAGATGTAAGGAGGTAACGGGCTAACATTGGGGCCTGAGTGGAGCAAAACAAGCAAGGGAATGAATGAACAGGAAAGGAAAGGAGAAAAGAGAGATAGAGAGATAGAGAGAGAGGAGTGGACGAAACACTACTACTACACATGCCCAGTGAAGCAGGGTCGTGACCTCCCCCTTACGGAATTGACATTTTGCACTTCGTTACCGTGGGACATGGGGAATGTGAGCTTAGGGCATGAATTTGGAATTTCTTTTGGCCATGGTGCCGGTGATAGCTCGCCGACTCTTCGTGAAGGACACTGTGGGATCTTTAACATCCACCAACTAATGCTGGCAGACAGGACACCCAGTTTACCATCCATCTGACGGACGGCACATACAATGATATATCACCCTGCTTGCAAAACACCAGGATGACCGTTTATAGCTGGGTCAGGATTGAAACCCAGGCTAGACAGCTCCTAGGCTAGTGTGTGTACCTCTAATCTCTCCTGCCACCCTGGAGGAAACATAATAACCAGCAAAAAGAGGGTTGGGTTGTGACTGGTTCACTGGGGTAGAAGATGGATGAGATGCACTGGTGCATCACCTGCTTTGAAGCACAGGAGGGAAGAGTGGGATTAAAATCTCCAGAAGATTGTTCCACAATTGAGACAAAGAAGGAGCAATGGAATTGGGTCTGTGATGACATCAAATTTTTGGAGTTTAAGCAGAATGGAGTTACTGGAAGAACCTGTGCTTCCTGGAGGAGCTGAGGAGGGTCTGGGGACTGAAACACCAGAGGGAGATATACAGGAGGAAAGGTGGAAAACCAGGCCACCTACCTCCATGCCCTGTGAGGTCAACAGACTTAGTGGTTCAGACTCATCATGAGAGATCCCATTATTATTGATAGCTTTAGGTTCTACATGATCCAGTGGAGATGCATGAAATACTAAGTTGCCATTGAGTTATGGACAAAGGCCTCGATTCCAAACTTCTGAATCTGAGGTTCTTGTGGAATGGTTAAAAATTGCCAATTGTATTCAATGCTGCATGGAAATAACATCTTTGCTATCCAATGGCTGACCAAAGATGCATTCCTCACTGATGCACTTTGTTTATGGAATTGTAATTTTATCTCACTGTAAGGTGAGATATGAGGTTGGAGTTTCACTAGACAATGATTGAGAGAATGTGTTGAAGTTTGGGCATTACCGGCTGGTAACCTCAAATGCAAAGAAAACTAAATTGTTGTCCATGTCTTGCTCTAGAAACAGGTCTTTCCCTTCTGTACACATGGGGTCTTCAACCTTAACAGAATCATCTGACCTTTGGCTTCTTGGTCTGGACATCTCCACTAACCTCCATTGGGATAAGTATGTTTCTGGTATTACTGAGAGTGCTTCCAAGCAAGTTGGTTGTCTTTATCTAGAGCAGAGGTATTTATTTCCTGATGCTGTTTTGTACCTGTATAAGACAACTATACGTCCCCTCATGGAGTACTCTTGCTACATTTTGGCTGGAGCACCAGCCTGCCACTTATCTTTACTTGATAGGCTCCAGAAGCGCATAGTTAACCTGATCGGTGTGGAGATGGGTTCAACTCTTCAACCGCTCTCTCACCGTAGGTCAGTTGCCACTCTTAGTTTGTTCTACAGATATTTTCATGGCAAATGTTCTGCTCGACCTTCTAACTTGGTTCCTCCTGTTTGAGTTTTTGGAAGCAGGACTTGGGGTGCCATCTCTGCACACCCTTGCACGAAAGGTGATCCAAAGTGCAGAACGAAAGCCGATGCAGATAGTTTTTATCCCTCGTGCTGTCTTGCTTTGGAATTCACACCTGTAACGTGCTTCCCATTATCCTCCGATCGACCCAGCTTTAAGAGGATTGTCAATTCCTATTTCTTACATCTTTGAGGTTACATCGCATTTCACCTGACTTCTGCAACTTCCTGTGTCTTGGATGTTTTTTTTTTTTCTCTTTCTTTCATTTTGTTTTGCTTTATCCTTATCTTTATCTAACGTTCCCTTACCGAGAGTGGCGTGAGACCTTGTTTGGGGTTATTTCCATAAAAAAAAATTAAGGTTTGCCTGAAAATAATTTCTCTCTTCTGATCGGTCTTCCTGATCGTGGGCCCGTATAAATCACCAGCAGTGAATCTGGCCTTCTTTTACACTTCAAGCTCTTCCTCATTTGAATAATCAGTTGCACCCTTCGCTTTTCAGTAATTTTATCAATGAGTAAAAATCCACCGAGTTTGGCATTACTTACCACAGCACTTTAGGAGGACACAATGCCTTGTGTGCATTTCTCACTCAAGGGAGCGTTTTCAAAAGAACAAGAACCATGAAGATGTTGTGATGCAGAAACGAGGACGTGAATCAAGGTTAAAAATCTTGGGTTTGTTTCTTCTCCGATGTAAAACGCCATCGTTTTTATGTATGGTGTCATGCAATGTAGTCCTTCAGGTCTTTTTCTTTTTGTTTGAACTTTTTGCTTTTTTTTCTGTTCTTCAAATTGTACTTTATGCTTCATTTTGGTAATTTATTTGCTTATTTTATGACTTGATTTTGTGCATTTGTTCAGCTGCAGAGATGGCACTGAGTTAGCATTGTTACTGTTGAGCTGTCTTGGCTGGGTTTGATTCCCGTGTCGACCACACAAACTGTCTAATTGGTGCTTCGCAGGCTGGCCATTGTATCGCAAAGCGTCCCATCCCTCGGATTGACTTTAAGCTGGGTGTCCCATCTGCGAGCATTAGCTGAGTGGACATTGAAGATCCCACGTTTTCACTAAAATTACAAATTCCTGCCCAAATCACCTCAAGTCAAACGTCAGACTGTTCGTGAACAACTTGGAACATCTGTCCAACCACACCGGATGGTTGGAATAATTGGGGTCCCTAAAGAAGGAGTCATTTTTATTCATTTGCTTATCATAACCATTGCTTTTGTGCTTTTCCTGTGGATGAGGTTACAGGCTGTTCATCCTGGCTATGGCTTCCTGTCTGAAAGTGCCGAGTTTGCTGAACTCTGCCAACACAAAGGTGTCGTCTTTGTCGGCCCGCCAGCCTCCGCTATCCGAGATATGGGCGTTAAGAGGTATGTTGGCACATTCAGTTGCACTGTGTGAAAACATACCTACTGTATCTCTGTATTATTTGCTGATAATGTGGAATTGCTTTGTTGTTTTTTTTCTCCCAGCACTTCAAAAGTGATTATGGCTGCGGCAGGTGTCCCTGTGATTGGCGGTTACCACGGCAATGACCAATCGGATGAGTGGTTACGAGCTGAGGCCGCTCAGATTGGATACCCTGTCATGATAAAAGCTGTTCGTGGAGGTGGTGGTAAAGTATGTGGTGTGCTCATAAACGTTTGGTAAATATTGTGGAATAGAAAAAGGGAAACTATTAAATGGAGGAATTTACTGTGATTAAACAATGACAGGATGGCCGAGAGCCCTAGACCAAGAAGTACGCACACTCACCTCTAAGCCATCTAGCATGAGTTTGAATCTCGGCCAGCTCTAGCAGGGTGACTCATCAATGTGTGTGCCATCCCTCAGATGGATGTTGAACTAGGCATCCTATCTGCCGACATTAGTTGGTGGACATTGAAGATCACATGGTGTATTTTTCCAAGAGTGGGCGAGCAATTGCCTGCACCATTGACAGAATTTGAAATTCCCTCCTTAACTTTAGTCAAACGTCAGGCTTGGCCAGCCTGTTTGTCAAATACTTGGGTCAAAACTTCCCCCGGCCAAACCCACAAGAAAGTGAGAATAATTGTGGTAGTTAAAAGAATAACTAGAACGGCATTCGGCAGTGTGTACCTCCACCAGGCTGATCAGTTTACCTTTTGTAGGCCACTGAAAGGCCTGATCTGCATCCGGACCTTAACCAAAATGTAATCGGCTTTCTCTTGTCATATACCCAACTCATCCACCAAGTTTTGTCAAAACCCGTCCAAAATGTTTTGAGATATCACGCTATATATATTGTTTTTGGCCCCATCTCTCTATTAATGGTGAAGAATCAATCGCTGTATAAATTCTAGTTTCCAAATTTTGGTTTTCACCAAAATCTAATCAATTCATCCTTGTCACACACTCAACCTCTCCACCAAGTTTCATCCCAATCCGTCCATAACTTTTTGAGATATCCTGCTCATTGTCAGACAGACAGACAAACACACAAACAGGGGTGAAAACATAACCTCTGTCCATCTTTGGTGGCAACTGCAATTGAGCAAAGTAAGTTCATATGACAGTATTTAAATGTTTTTAGTGAAAGTTATAATTTCTCTCACATTGTTATCCCATCCATACATTCTTTATTTTTCGATTTTTCTTTTTAAATCCAAGTATGAACCACAATGTTTGTACTGACATTATTCTGGGAGTTCTTCGTTGTTATGATGTTGAGGGTTCAGATGCATGTATGCTTATACGGGTACCACCATGCACAGGGAATGCGGATTGCTGAGTCTGAGGGGACATTTGCGGAGCAGTTGGCATCGGCGAGGCGGGAGGCACAGAAATCCTTCAATGACGACATTGTTTTGCTGGAGAAGTTTGTCACGGATCCCAGGTCTGCTTCGACGATCCACAATATAAACCAATTGGTGACCACACATGGTGGTAATAATATTATTTTAAAATGATCCTTTCTGTATTAATTATCTTTTTAATATTCATCGTAAGGTATCTATATTGTCCTTCAATATGCTTGAAATTCCTGCCCTTTAGAAATGAAAATGTTTCATGATGATCTGGAGCAATCGTTATTCTTTGTAACACTGCAAATCATCACAGTGGATGTGTGTTTGGTGAGCTTTCTGAGCAATGTGAACATCATGTTTATCACCAGGCACGTCGAGGTGCAGGTGTTTGCTGATATACATGGGAATACCGTCTACCTGTTTGAGCGAGACTGCAGCGTGCAGCGGCGCCACCAGAAGATCATCGAGGAAGCACCTGCAGTGAGCGATTAACATTCCAAGTCGACTTTGCACCCAGATAGGCCCTTCCAGCAGCGGGCGAGACCATTGTAGACCTTCACTCGCTGCCTGCGTTTCAAGCATTACCCTCAGAAAAAATGGCTTCCTGCTGAAACTTTGCCTCAGTCAGCTCTCTTTACTTTCACTGACTTCTACTCTTGCACCCTCTCTGTGTTTTTTCTTCACAAACTCCCAGTAAAACTCGTACTTGAGCTTGTGTGGCCATCAGCCTTCCATGTTGCTGAAAGTTTCAGGCCAAGACCCTTGAGACTCCCCTCTACGCTGTGCCGTATTTTCTTACCTGAATGCTTTACGATATCGGATGCTGTCAATACAGAATAGATTTTGCTCAAAGTTTGCAATGAACCATTTAATTGTTAATATTTTGGCTTTACCACGACATGGATGGCAAATGTTTCCATGCTTTCTCATCTAAAAATATTGCAAAAAATACGCATCTCGACAACAACCCAAAGCCTTTAAACTGCTCGAACGAAGCATCCCTTTCCCACCCGGTGAAGTACAAAAACCCTGTTTGTCCCTCTTTTACTCCCTTGTCATACCTTCTCCAGCCTGGCATCACACCTGATGTGCGTAGACGCTTGGGCGAGGCAGCGGTGAAGGCAGCCAAGGCTGTGGGCTACGTGGGTGCTGGTCAGTTTGGGTCTTGGAAAGATGTGTTGGTTCTTTTTGTGTTGGTGGTATTTTCCCCGAGAAAATGGAATTGATGATTCGAAGCATTTTTATGATTGTCATTGTCCTCCTTGGGTTATTTTAATTATTTATCAACTATAAATGAAATTTACCTTTTAATAGTATCGACATTGTTAATTTTTACGATAAAATTTAGGGGATGTTCACCTTTGAGTTGTCCAGTCTTGGTTCGATCCTCGACCAAAGTAACCTTTATGATTGGTACATGGCAGGCATGGCATTGAAACCATTTATTTACACATCACAATATGCCGTCCATCAGATGGAACGTTGATATGAGTGTCCCATTTGTCTGCATTGATTGCTGATGGATGGTAAAGAAACTTTATTTTGACAGAGTCTACTGTCCACTGAGTTATCACCGGTACCATCCAAATAAATTCCTTCCCTAACCTACAGGGGGAACTGCATCAGCAGCACAACTTCACCCCCCCCTTCCCCCCCAGCAATGATGCAACCGACATGCTCAGATGAATCCCTATTATGATGTGCCATCACTTTAAGATGTGATGCAATATCTTGTTCATTTTGCACGTATTGTATAATGATGAGGTTGAATTTGTTTTTATTGGAGTACAATTTTTCAACTTGATAACTATATGTTTTCATGATGAATTGCAATATCAATATGATGGTTTTCAGAATTTTATCAGTAGTTCAAGTGATAAGTGGTATGATTCACACAATCTCTGATTATGTAAGAACAATAACAGTGTTGATGATGATGCCTGTGTACATCTAGCCGAAGTAGGAAATGATGTGTGTGAACAATCGTGGTTTTTATTCCCATGATGACGACATTAATATCTGTGACGTTATGATGTGCCGGTGAAAGGTACAGTGGAATTCATCATGGACTCAAAGCAGAACTTTTATTTCATGGAGATGAACACGCGTCTCCAGGTCGAGCATCCAGTCACTGAGATGATTACGGGCACAGATCTTGTGGAGTGGCAGCTGCGCGTGAGTGATTCCTTCCTGCGACATTTACTTGCGGCACAACCGGTGATGTTGGTGACTTTAGTTCTCTAATATCTACACAGCTATGAAGTAGTTTTTCATTTCCACGTTTCCGATTCGCCATCGGTTTGCACCATCAGGCTGCTGCTGGTGAGCCTCTGCCTATGACCCAGGAAGACATTACTTTGAAAGGTCACGCCTTTGAAGCGAGGATATACGCAGAAGATCCACAAAACGACTTCATGCCCGGTGCCGGTCCCTTGTTGCACCTGTCCACACCGCCCGCCGATTCACACGTCCGCATCGAAACCGGTGTCCGGCAAGGTATGTAACTCGGTGACGTCCTTGTAATCACTGGACAGTTTGTCAGAACTCGGTGACTTGCTCACACCACCCATAGAGTGACTCTTAAAATAGCCTCTATTGTTCTCTCCCAGCACCGCCATGATTAATGATTATTCACCGATCGGCACATTGCCAGGCAATGACGCTCGTGGAATAAAAACAAGGATTGTTTGTTTGGTTCTTCAACCAAAGCTGTAGTTTTCATGGGGAATTGCACTTTTTTAATAATGGTGAAAATATGTATTCACTCTGCTATGGAGTTGCAATATTAAATTTATATTTTCGTTTTATTTTGCAAAACGAAAATCCTGCACTTTAAAACGTAACTTCATGGTGTTTTATCAAACTCGAAAGGGCAGATATTTAATTTTGTCATCCATTTTGATATCCACTGCAGGGTTCTTTGTGGAATTGTACCTTGTAAGCTTGTGTTGATACACCTCAATGTGTAACCTAATGTAAATGCACCTCTTTCTTGCCTGTGAGTCATGTAATGAACGAATTTTTTTTTCGAGGAATGAATTAGGCCATCTTCGTTATAGAAGCTAAAATGCAAAACGTTTTCACATCTGAATGTAAAGGGACCATCTATTTGTTGTATATGACAATGAGGTGGAAGTTTATCTCCCACATTTGCAACACAACCCTCCCACCCACCTCCAGTATATACCCCATATAAGTATCTTCCTTTCCTTCCCCTTCCATCTCTTGTATCCTTTTTCTCTTCTACTCATCTTTCCTTCTCTTGCTTTTCTCAATTTTAAATCTTTTTGGTGAAGATACAGACACTAGAAATTTTAAAGTGATTCTTCATCATTGAGTGATTGGGCCCAAAACAATATATAGCACAATATCTCAAAAAATTGTGGACAAGTTGGGTATGTGATGAGGAAGAATTAATTCGATTTTGGTGAATATACTGATGACACTGATCTGGATACGAGAATTAACAAAAAAAAATATTTAAGTTGTTCTTCACCATTGAGAGATTGGGCCAAAAATTATATATATATAACACAATATTTCAAAAAGTTGGATGGATTATGACAAAACTTAGTGGATGAGTTGGTTAGGTGACCAGAATGAGCCGATTATATTTTGGTTAAGGTCCAGGTTCAAATCTGGCCCATCAGTGGGATACAAAACGTAAACTGTTCAGTTTGGCGGAGGTACGTGCTCCATTGAGTGCTGTTGTAGTTGTGTATGTTTAGCCTGGTATAAAGACTTTTTATTTTCCTATCATCCGAGGTTGGATATCTGTGGGGTATGGTACAAGCCAAGGTCATGCTGCGACGTATCAAGACCTGTGGGCAGTACGTTGGTGGAAAAAAAAAAATAATTTGTTTCAAACTTGATGGTGTGCCATCATATCCTTGTTATGAGATTTATAAACAGGAGGTTAACTTGTCAAATGGATCTTTATATCTCTCACTAGGTCACAACATATTATTTGATTTATTTTTTTCCTTTTGTCTTGCTCTTTAAACAAAATCGATCAGACAGCCTCAATTTTAAAAGGGAGATGAAGCAAGAAAAACGAACAAATGACGACGAGAAAAAAATTGAGCAATATATGTTGACCATAGGTTGGCATCCACGGGAAGGAGGAAACTCCTTTGGAAATACCCGATGAGTGTTGAGAAAATTGGTGCTATTGTGGTGTCACTGGTACCCAGAGCTCCCCGGGAAGTGGCGGCACCCCTGCTCTCCCCCACCCCAAGCTCAGTGGCTGTGCTTGTCCCATCTAACATTCTTGTCGCGTGCGTGTGTGCGTGCGTGCGTGCGTGTAACAGCTTCATTACGAACCTTAGATCCTATTTAAATTAAAATAAAACACCCCATAGTTGTGAAAGTAAATGGGATATAAATTATAACAAGAAGAAAACAATAAATGTAACGGCAACAAAATGCGAATTCCGATCAGATCTTGTAACCATCTCCAATGACACATTAATGTAACATTGTGACAGTAACACAATGCATCACAAATATCGACAAAACAATATCAACAACATTACCAAAAATTGATTATTGACAAAAACGAGTAAAACGGACCAAAAATGGACAACTCCAATTAAACGAATTAAAATGTACTTGGGATCATCTGTTGGAATGAAACTGGACCAAAGACCAAACAAAGCAAAATATATATATATATATATATATATATATATATATATATATATGCCTGGTGTTGGCGTAGTGGTTAGGGTAGCGGCTTGGGATCCAAAAGGTCCTGAGTTCAAGCCCCGTTGGGCCACTGAATTAATACACCAGGGGGTTGACTCAGCCTGTCATCCTTCCGAGGTCGGCGAAATGAGTACCAGTATACTGGGCCGGTGTATACCCCGGTTAAAATAGGTGTACCATATCCCTGTGTCGTAAGAGGCGACCAGGGTTGCGTCAGGAAGGGCATCCGGCGTAAAACATGTGCCAAATCGCTATGCGTATCACACGGATGATCCGCTGTGGCGACCCCTAACGGGAGCAGCCGAAAGAAGAAGAATATATATATATATATATATATATGTATATATATATATATATATATATATATATATATATGTATATATATATATATATATATATATATATATATATATATATATATATATACACACAAACACATTAACACTTACACATTAACACATACACATTAACACATACACATTAACACATACACATTAACACATACACATTAACACATTAACACATACACATTAACACATACACATACACACACATTAACACATATACGAGGTGTGTTCAAAAAGTATCCAACCTTTGTTCATAAAAAATACTCGTATCCAGATACAACAAACTTACATTAATCTCCTTCAAAGTAGTCCCCTTGGGCTGCCACACACTTCTCCCAACGGGTCTGCCACTGTCGGAAGCAGCGCTGGAATGCCTATTTTGGGATGGCGCGCAGCTGGTCCGTCGCATTCCGCATGATGTCTTCTCTGGACTGAAATCTGGTCCCTTTCAGGGGCATTTTCAGCTTGGGGAAAAGCCAGAAGTCACACGGAGCCATGTCAGGAGAGTAGGGAGCCTGACGAAGCACAGGTGTGTTGTGTTTGACCAGGAAACTCTGTATCAAATGTGAAGAATGGGCAGGTGCATTATCGTGATGGAGCTGCTAATTGACCGCTGCCCACAGGTCCGGCCGTTTGCATCGCACAGCGTCACAAAGGCGACGCAGTACCTATTGGTAGTATCCTGCATTAGCAGGGTCCTCACTTGGTCAATGACGATCTCATTTGGGGATGTTGAGGGCCTACCAGAACGTGCTTCACTTTCCACTGATGTGCGACCATCTTTGAAGCGGTTGTACCACTCTTTTATCTGTGTGGTGCCCATTGCTTCGTTCCCGAAGGCCTGTTGAATCTTGCGGATTGTTTCCACTTGTGAATCGCCAAGCTTTACACAAAATTTGATGCAGTAGCGTTGTTAAAGTTTTTCTGTCATTTTGTCAAAAACGAAAATCCGACGGTGCTCACTTACACTTCCTCACTCATCGGCGGTCTGTCGGCGACTGACAGCTTCTGCAGGCGGGAAAATATTCACGCATATGAATTAGGATCGCCTACATACGTGCACCAAACCACGCCTCCCTAGCATCATTTGTTTACGCACAAAAAATTTAGGTTGGAAACTTTTTGAACACACCTCGTGTGTGTGTGTGTGTGTATGTATATGTATCTATATGTATATGTATATATATATATATATATATATATATATATATATATATATATATATATATATATATATATATATTTCTTCTTCTTTCGGCTGCTCCCGTTAGGGGTCGCCACAGAAGATCATCCGCATAGTGATTTGGCACATGTTTTACACCGGATGCCCTTCCTGATGCAACCCTGGTCGCCTCTTACGACACAGGGATATGGTACACCTATTTTAACTGGGGTATACACCGGCCTAGTATACTGGTACTCATTTCGCCGACCTCGGAAGGATAACGGGCTGAGTCAACCCCCTGGTGTATTAATTCAGTGGCCCAATGGGGGCTTGACCTCAGGACCTTTTGGATCCCAAGCCGCTGCCCTAACCACTGCGCCAACACCAGGCTTGTGTATGTATGTATGTATGTATGTATATATATATATATATATATATATATATATATATATATATATATATATATATATATATATATATATATATATATATATATATATATATATATTGTTACGGATTCGCGCCCGCCGGCGTGCGGACGGCCACGTAACTCGAATCGCGGCACGTCGCCCACCGGACGGACAATCCAGTCGTGACCCTCTCGGACTAACGCCGGGAACCAGTCACGGGTGGACCTTTCGGTCTCACCGCGATCGAGCCAATCGGCCCCCGCGTGGGATAGGGTTGCTCGCCAAATTCGACCTACCTAAGTACCCACACGGAGGGTAGACCGGGCGATCGCACCTCGCCGCAGGTCGACTTCGGACACGGGCCACTTAAGCGACCCGTTCCGTACTATCGGGATAACCGAGCGGTGTTATCGTCGGCCTCGACGGTTCGATTAATTATCGGGCGTATTCAGCCCACTACCAACCCTTTTCGTGAAGCAAGATGAGGATTCAATGAAAGAAATGACGAAGCGAAGCGGGAAAACAGTTCAACATAAAGCACATTTATTCGCGATGAAAGGAAAGCACCCATATACAATTCCACCAAAAGCACATAGAAAAGAAGAAGACAAAAAGCAAATGCGACAATGCAGATCTAATACCGATTACGCGAGCACACGGCAACACTTATACAATTTTACTTCACAGACGGCGCCGACAACACACATTCCCAAAGCAAAAGAAAAGAGAACCACCCTCCAGGATGAGGGGGTAGGCGGGCCTGGGGCCGAGACCGTGTCGGGCCGACCCGTCTGGTGATGAGACGCGGAGCGGCGGTGGTGCCTCAACTCCGCGGGCCTCGCGGACAGTGTCTGGTAGGGGGTGGGAAGGGGGCCCCCTTGGTCGCACTATCTCAGCGCGGGGGGAAACAGGAGGGGGTTGCTGATGCTCGGGGAAAGGAGGATTTTTACTCTGTCTCGGGTCCCGCGACGAGCGTCTCCACCTCGACCAGGTCGCGCCGTCGGCCTCCCTGGTGTGCAGCTCCCGGCACCGACGCGAGCACCCCCTCGTCTGCCTTCGCCGCCGCCGCCTCTCCACAGCTCCGTCCTCTTCGCTCCGACTCCAACTCCGAACTCTTCCTCCTGCGAACTCCTTCCAACGCACACACCTTTCTGACGAACGCAGCCGCTTATATAAGCCCCGTGGCTTCGCCTTTGACCCCCTGCCTTCGACCTTTCACCTCGCTCCCCATTGGCCCGAGAAAAAGTGGGTGTGAATGCTTTTTGATCCATGAATTTGCATATCGCGACCGCCCTCCAACGCCCTGGAGGCGGGGCCAAATTGCCCCTCGCTCACCGATTGGACGGAACAAAAGTGGGCGTGAGTCGTATTTGATCCGTTTTTCTGCGGAAGGTCCGTGGTTTTGTACACGCTGTTCGGCGCGCGCCCTGCACGAGTCCAATACCGGTACCTACAAGCGGCGCAAGAACGGTGGCGATGCGACGGTTGCGAGGTGTGATGGTGAAGGTCGTGGCTGTTGTGGTGAAGCGGCGTTGTGGTGGGTGGTTGATGTTGTGATGACTGTTGAGACGTGGTTGGTGGTGGTAATAATGGCGGTTGGTCCAAAATAAAGATAGTAAAAGAAAAACGGCTATCCTGAAGAGTCGCAGCACGCATGAATGACATTTATTCCCTCTAGACAACGGATTTGGGCCTAACTACACATATACTTACCGAGATATCTCACCTAAGGGACCTGAATGGTGGTTTGCGAATTTGGTCAACCACAACACTACCCCCTCCCCTTTTTACAGACTCGTCCCAAGTCGTCAAATTTTCGTGTGCCATCATGTGTAGTTTTCCCCGAGTACATTTTACCTACGGATCCCTGAGTGCGACATTCATGGTATTCGTGTCCCCAAAATAAATAACCTGAGGGCTGCGTAACTACCTAAACAAACTCACTCACACGGACGACTTAAATAAAATTGCCGGCGCTAGGACAGACATGCCGGGGGCGCACTCATATTTACAGTACATCTTAACCTTAACTTACAAATTTTACACTAAACCATGGCCCAGGATCGATGAGCTCTGCAAAAAGAAAGCAGTCAGCAGGGAGCCAGGCTGCTCGCATGCAGTCTCTGGCTCAAAACAATGCAGGTGACAGGGAACGTGGCTGGCTGCTCACACGCAGTCCAAGGCCTTCCTTTTTGAACTGAACGCAGTGAACCACAACGGTGCATGGGCTGCACAAACGCAGTCTCCGTGCCAGCTCAAGTGGCACACGCAATAAACACAACGAATGGATGGATGAACACAACATGGTGCACGGGCCGCCACTGCAGGCCCGTGTTGTAGCTGCCAACAGGGCAGTTCTTGCAGCTAGCAAACTGTTGCCTTGATCCTGGCGCACATGGCAATGAACAGGGGGGGGGGGCAAAGCAAAATTTGAACGGGGCTGGTGAACGTGGGCAGTGGGCATGGCATGGCAAAGGTGCAGGCAACACAGCCCGCAGAAGAAGGCCGCTGCAGGCAAACACAGCCGGGAGATGAACTGGCCGGCACAGGCCTTGAAGAAAAACAGCCAGCAGATGAGCTGGCCGGCACAGGCCTTGCAGCACAGCAGCTGCAGACGATCCAGCCGGCACAGGCCTCGCAGCAAAACAACAGCTGCCGATGAAGTTGGCCAGCTTTTGCCGTTCCGTGGAGGTTTGTGGAGGGAGTGCGGTGGTGCTGGCCACTTGGAAGGCGGGCTCGGACCTACCCTACGGTCTCCCTCCCAACCTATCGCCTTTGCCTGTCCCTGTCTATACCCACTCCCTTAATTTGTCAAACCCCAATTTAGCCCCAACTTAATATATATATATTTTTTTAACTCCCCACTATAAATCGTCCCCTAACCCCCTTTATCGTCCTTGTTCGGCTAACCTATCCTGTCACCTAGCCTACTCCCAACCCCTACGTTCCCTTCCCGGAGGGGAATAAGGGAGAGCTAACGTCCTGTGTCGAGGCCCAACGAAGCCTCAGGATAGCCTCCCCAGAGTTCGGCGATCTAACCCAAAGTGGGTCCAGCGGCCCACAACGAGAGCGAGGGGATGGATGGTGCGGAGGGGTACATCTCCTAATCTACCCTAACCATTTAACTGTTAAACTACCCCGGGGCTTTCAACAAGCGCCTCTCGCTTAAACTATTGGTTCTAACAACCCAGATTCCCGTCGCCTGTGTTGGTGTCCTCACAATTTCGGGCCTCGCCCCCCAATTTTCTCTCCGTGCCCTCACACGGTCTCCTGGCTGGGACACGTGGCTCCCTTTGGCAGGCACGACCCTCTGCCGAATCTCCCGTTATGGCACCCCCGGGCACTACACTGCCTCCGAGCCTACCAGCTCCCTAACACCGGGGAGTGCCCCCCATGGCACCTCCCCTGAAACGCACACGTGGCAGGCTGGCTCCCCGGGCCCCTTTCCGAGGGTCACCCGTGCCCACAACACTGCCCACGCGGCTAATGGCGCCCCGGGCCCCCGCACCAAGCAGGCGCACCCGTGCCCACTACGCTATCCCGGCCCCCCATGGGCCCTTGGCCTACCACGGCCGACTAGCCTGGTGGCCGGGGTACCCACTCAGCGATACTCACTTTTCGCAGCCACGCTCCCAAGCCCGTCAACAGGGCTCCTGCACCCCTCCAAACGGGTTTCGAGCCTACTTCCCCACCAACAACAAAACGACCTCCAATTTGTAATTTAACTAACCCCCTAACTCACTCTACACTGACCCCGGGGTCCCTTGGGCGGGAGTCACTCCTCCCCCCAATCACTCATCGCACCATGCATTCCCCATTCACTCCACACACACAGACCCGCTGGCCTCACTCACTCACCAAGCACATGCTTCCAATTCACTCACCAATAACTCTTCAACACACACACCACTGAACTCTGCCATCCTTCTAACTACCTCCGCTAACTAACTCGTGCTCCCACGTCGTCCCTTAAACTACAGCACGTTCCTTTTAACACTACGTAGCTAAACTACGTCCCCTCTACACATTCACTGTCTGTCACTGTCTCCAAATAAATCATTTTATTTCCCAACCTAAATCTGGCTAACAATCCCTCTAACTAATCCATTCCACGGATTCCATGAGGACTTACCCCTGCCCCATGAAGTCGGTCTAACTAAGCTAACCCTTCCCCCTAACTAGTTTCCATCCTGTGCCCAGGGTCAAGGGGGTCTTCCACCCCTTGCCCAGGAATCCTGTGCACCCGAAAGTGAGGCTTGTTTTTTTTTTTCCATGCGCAGCACCAGCGCGGCAACTCGCGCACTTTGCACCTGCCCGTGACGTCATGCAGCTGCACGTGTTCCTCGTCCCTCCTTGGACGGCACCATCCGGCAGGGATACCCCTCCTGCCGGATTCCAACCACACGTGCAGCCATGACGTCACCGTGCGCATAAAAAAAAAAACACAAGCCCCACGTCTCGAGGGGTTCCCCACGCGAACACATGTGCTTTGCCCGTTGGAGCTTAACACACACGATCGCGTGGAGAACCCGTCCGGTCCAAATCCATAATCCTGCCTAAACTTTGTCCGTCCGCGGGATCGGCAAATCCACCGCGTGCGTTTCCGGACCGGGACTTCATTCCCGCAAGCGAGCACGTGGCGGTCTCGTGCGTTGCACAGCACGGACCGCGTGCTCACTGCTGGGTGAACCCGGCACGGTCCCCGAAATAGCTACAGCCGCTACTCGGCTTTCGTTCCTCTGTCGCCGTCGTCGCCATTCAACCAACGCACACCTGCGTGTTACGACGCTCACAGTCCATTCCATCACATTCACACCGGGAGACGCGGCTGCGTGCTCCCGCATGCCAACCGACATCTCCCTCACATACCGCTCTCACACACGGTCTCCCTTGCACACAGCGACCTTGCACACGGCCGTTCACTCACTCGTGGTTCCTCATCCACCCACCGTGCCTCACTCATACACCGTGCCTCACTCGCACACGCGGGGGCACTCACCCGCGGTGCCTCATCCACACACCGTGCCTCACTCACACACACGGCGACACTCACACACGGTGCCTCATCCACACACGGCGTGCTGGGAAGCACGTACTCTGGCACCATCGCCACCACACCACTCACACACGGGGTCGCTTCCACACACGGGGACGCACTCACACCTTGCACCACACACCCAGGGACAACCACACTGGGGATTTGTGTCCCCACAAGGGTCTCCGGGGCCTCTATACCCCCCAAGCTCTCCGTGCACCCGTCCGCAGCACTCGTCCCCTCAACCTCGCAAAGCACGACCGAACTCACCTGGCCGTGACTCACCTCAAGGGGGCATACTCCCTCCCCTCGTTCCTGGAGGAGGCCATCCAGGTGCTCGCACTGGGTCTCTACCCAGTCCGCCAGCTCACCCCCATTGTCCTCCACTACCTCCGTGTGTGTGTGTGTGCGTCTCTAGCCTTGTCATTATCATGCAGTCTCTCCTCTATTTTTTTTGTCTCCCGTGTCTCTATACATTTATAAGTTTCTGTTGTCCCCTCCTGTCTATTAGTCTCCGCTTCTTTCTGGCGTCTTTCCCTTATCTTTATGTAGGTCAACCTTGCTTTCTCCTTAAGTCGCTCCCGTCCTTCCCTGTTTTTCACTCCTTGCTCTTTCACGATCTCCGCGTACCTCATCCTTGCTTTCCGTCTTAATTGTTCTCTTCTCTCCCTCGCAATTCCTTTCACCTCGTCTCTTGTCTCCCGTGCCTCTATACATTTTCTCTCCTTGTTCCTTATTTCTGTCTCTTCCTGGTTCCTTTTTCCTTCCCATCTGAGTCGTTCTTTCTCTCTGAGCCCCATTAGCTGTTCGTTCTCCCTCCCGAGCTCCTCAATCTCCGTTGACTCCAGTCTCGCTCTCCGTTTTAGTTGTTCAATTTCACACTCATATAGTTGTTGTTTTCTCTCCCACTGTTCCTCTCGTTCTTCCCTCTCCAATCTCCTTCTGTCCTTCAATCCCCTGATTTCTCCTTCCTGCTTCATTCCTTGCTCCTTCAACTTCTCCTCGTATTCCAACCTATTTTTTTTCTTTTGTCGTTCAGTTTCAAATTCATACTCTTTCAGTTTTTTATTCCACTGTCTCTCTTGTTCCTCGTTCTGCAATCTCATAGTTTCCTTTAATTGATGGATTTCTTTCTCCTGTCTCATTCCTTGTTCTTTCAGTACTCTTTCTTGTTCCTCATTCTGCAATCTCGTTATTTATTTCAGCTGTTCGATCTGTACAGTGTGGTTCCTTAACGTTTCATTCTCTGTTGTCGTTCTTTCTTCTCTCACCATCCTCAACTCGTTTTGTAATTCCCTCTCTTTGTTTTGGTGTTTCTGTAACTCAGAAGCTTTCTTTTCCAATTCCTTTCTCATCTCCGCACACTCCGACTTTGCTTTGGCTTCGAATTGTTCAATCTGCTCAGTGTGGTTCCTCAACGTTTCATTCTCTGTTCTCTTCCTTTCCTCTTTTAACATCCTCAGTTCGTCTTGTAATCCTCTTTCTTTGTTTTCGTGTTTCAGTATCTCAGAAGTTTTTGTTTCTAATTCCTTTCCCAATTTGCGTGCTTCTTCACTCATTTCATCTCTTCTTTCCACCGCTTCCCTCCTCAATTCGTCCCTTTTTTTTTTTTACTGTATTCATTTAGTTTTTTCTGCCATTCCTTTCCCATTCTAATCTCCCCTTCCAGGATTTCTCTTTTAAACTGGCTTGCCCTTACCTCTCGCTTCAGTAGTTCCAATTCTCCATCTTGTTCGCGTTTTTCCTTTTCGAGCTTTGTTTTCCTTTCTCCTTCCTCCCTCAATTCTCCCTGCAGTTCTTCGAACTGTTCTGACTTTTCCAGCAATTCCTCCGACCGTTCCTCGAGCTGTCTCTCTCTCCTCTTTTTATCTTCCATTCTAGGCTTTCTCTTTCCTGATTGCCTGTTCTTATCTCTTCCTTCAATTGTTCCAACTCCCCATCGTGTTCACATTTTTTCACTTCCAACAGTATTTCCCTCACTCTCTCCTCCAGTTCTTTGAACCGCCTTGCTTGCTCCAATAATTTTTCCATTAATTGTTTTACTTCCAAGTCGTGCTCCTTTTGTTTCTTTTCGAGCTCGGTTTTCCATTCTTCCTCCCATTGTTTCCTTTCCTGGGAGATACCAATCTGCTGTTCCTCTATTCTTTTGTTCAGTTTGCTCTTCGCATATTCCAACTGACGGGTATAAAACACCACCAAATTCTTTTTCCCACGTAATTTGTCGACTCTATTGGCCAAGTCATGTTTTTGCCACCGAATTCGTTCCAGTAAATCGTCCAATCGCTATGTCCCCCCGTACACGTAATTTTTCTGAAGCGCATCTGCGTGCCGTTGTGACTCGTCCACTCCACGTTGCACCTCCTCGATATATTCTTCATAACGATTCACCTTTTCCAAGACATCCCCCAATTGTGCCTGAAGCCTGCCAATGCTCGCATAGTCATCCTGCCACGCCTGCCATGGCACATGCCGTGACCACGTGCCTTGAACCGGTGACTGGGAGCTCACGCCTCGTGCTGTGCCATTAATATCAGCCCGCTCCGTGCTGCCATTGTGCGACTCCGTTTGCCGGCAAAGTTCGTGCTCAAGCCGCTCCCACTGACCACAGTTAGTGGTGGGGTTATAATTATAAAAAGAACCGACCTGGGCCATGGATCCTACATGACGACACATACCTAATACCCCAGCTCCCGCTCGCCTTGAGATGCCATCTTGCTTCTCTTAAAGGGTTAATTTAGCTCGCTCGTAATTTGGAGGGAATCGGGGGTCGCTCCTCTCACCCCTGGACCGATTCCCGTGAATTTAGCTGGAGACGGGAGAGCCCGTTTTCCTGTTCTCCGATACCAGTGCCGCGAGGAGGGCGATGGATTTGTATCCCACTCCTGACACCAGTGTTACGGATTCGCACCCGCCGGCGTGCGGACGGCCACGTAACTCGAATCGCGGCACGTCGCCCACCGGACGGACAATCCAGTCGTGACCCTCTCGGACTAACGCCGGGAACCAGTCACGGGTGGACCTTTCGGTCTCACCGCGATCGAGCCAATCAGCCCCCGCGTGGGATAGGGTTGCTCGCCGACCCGACCTACCTAAGTACCCACGCGGAGGGTAGACCGGGCGATCGCACCTCGCCGCAGGTCGACTTCGGACACGGGCCACTTAAGCGACCCGTTCCGTACTATCGGGATAACCGAGCGGTGTTATCGTCGGCCTCGACGGTTCGATTAATTATCGGGCGTATTCAGCCCACTACCAACCCTTTACGTGAAGCAAGATGAGGATTCAATGAAAGAAATGACGAAGCGAAGCGGGAAAACAGTTCAACATAAAGCACATTTATTCGCGATGAACGGAAAGCACACATATACAATTCCACCAAAAGCACATAGAAAAGAAGAAGACAAAAAGCAAATGCGACAATGCAGATCTAATACCGATTACGCGAGCACACGGCAACACTTGTACAATTTTACTTCACAGACGGCGCCGACAACACACATTCCCAAAGCAAAAGAAAAGAGAACCACCCTCCAGGATGAGGGGGTAGGCGGGCCTGGGGCCGAGACCGTGTCGGGCCTACCCGTCTGGTGATGAGACGCGGAGCGGCGGTGGTGCCTCAACTCCGCGGGCCTCGCGGACAGTGTCTGGTAGGGGGTGGGAAGGGGGCCCCCTTGGTCGCACTATCTCAGCGCGGGGGGAAACAGGAGGGGGTTGCTGATGCTCGGGGAAAGGAGGATTTTTACTCTGTCTCGGGTCCCGCGACGAGCGTCTCCACCTCGACCAGGTCGCGCCGTCGGCCTCCCTGGTGTGCAGCTCCCGGCACCGACGCGAGCACCCCCTCGTCTGCCTTCGCCGCCGCCGCCTCTCCACAGCTCCGTCCTCTTCGCTCCGACTCCAACTCCGAACTCTTCCTCCTGCGAACTCCTTCCAACGCACACACCTTTCTGACGAACGCAGCCGCTTATATAAGCCCCGTGGCTTCGCCTTTGACCCCCTGCCTTCGACCTTTCACCTCGCTCCCCATTGGCCCGAGAAAAAGTGGGCGTGAATGCTTTTTGATCCATGAATTTGCATATAGCGACCGCCCTCCAACGCCCTGGAGGCGGGGCCAAATTGCCCCTCGCTCACCGATTGGACGGAACAAAAGTGGGCGTGAGTCGTTTTTGATCCGTTTTTCTGCGGAAGGTCCGTGGTTTTGTACACGCTGTTCGGCGCGCGCCCTGCACGAGTCCAATACCGGTACCCACAAGCGGCGCAAGAACGGTGGCGATGCGACGGTTGCGAGGTGTGACGGTGAAGGTCCTGGCTGTTGTGGTGAAGCGGCGTTGTGGTGGGTGGTTGATGTTGTGATGACTGTTGAGACGTGGTTGGTGGTGGTAATAATGGCGGTTGGTCCAAAATAAAGATAGTAAAAGAAAAACGGCTATCCTGAAGAGTCGCAGCACGCATGAATGACATTTATTCCCTCTAGACAACGGGTTTGGGCCTAACTACACATATACTTACCGAGATATCTCACCTAAGGGACCTGAATGGTGGTTTGCGAATTTGGTCAACCACAACAATATATACATATATATATATATATATATATATATATATATATATATATATATATATATATATATATATATATATATACATATATATATATATATATATATCTATATATCTATATATCTATAGATAGATGGATATATAGATAGATATCTATATAGATAGATAGATAGATATATAGATAGATATCTATATAGATATATAGATAGATATCTATATATACTGAACAAAAATATAAATGCACCAACCTAAATATCTAAGTCAAGATTGCCATTATGGGAAAATGGTCAAACCGATGATATGTTTGAGCAATGGTTCCTTTGTTTTGCTCAAGACAGATGTTCCCATTGAAATTGACCACTCTGAGTGTGTGGACTCACACGTTGAGTAATCCTTCCCATGAGCACCATGGGGCTTGACAGAGTGATGGTCAGTGAGCGTGACCAGGACACAAACACTCCCTATAACTTGCCCTATAAAAGGCCTCCCCAAAATGTGGACTGGTGCCAAATGTCAACATGCCACAGATGTCACAAATCTTGAGGGAGCGCGCCATTGGCATGCTGAATGCTGGGACGTCAGTACGGGCCACTGCAGCACACTTCAATGTCCACCACTCCACCATTAGCCGCCTGAGAACGCGCCTCAGAGAGACTGGAAGCACCGTGAACCGCCCACATGCTCGGCGACCACGTGTGACCACCGCCGGTCAGGATCGTCACATGAGGCTGCAACATCTCCGGGATCGACTCCGACCGGCCACGAGGACTGCCGATGAGACTGTCGGGCTGCATAACAGGCGCATTTCAGCCCAGACGGTGCGTAACTGCTTGAGGGAGGCCAACCTCCGAGCCCGCTGACCACACCGGGGACTCGACCTCACTGCAGTCCGGCGTCAGACCTGACTGAACTGGGCCAATGTTCACTTGCGCTGGACCCTCGCACGATGGAGGAGAGTGCTGTTCACCGATGAGTCGCGGTTCCAGCTGTATCGGGCTGATGGCGGACTCCGCGTCTGGCGTCGGGCTGGGGAGCGCTACACTGATGCCAATGTCCTTCGTTGGGTGTCACACGGTGGTGCCAGTGTTATGGTGTGGGCAGGCATATGCCATGGAGAGCGCACTCGGCTTCATTTCATTGAAGGAAACTTGAACGCGCAGCGGTTCAGGGACGAGATACTCAGACCCATCGTCGTGCCGTTTGTGCGCCTTCACCATGTGACGTTTCAGCACGACAATGCTCGCCCCCATGTTGCCAGGATCTGCATGGACTTCCTCGGTGAGGAGGACATTGATGTCCTCGACTGGCCTCCATATTCTCCCGACACGTCGCCCTTCGAGCACCTTTGGGACGTTCTTGATCGACGCGTACGACAACGTTACGCAGTCCCAGAGAACGTCCGCCAGCTCCGTGTGGCTCTCCAGGAGGAATGGGAAAACATCCCTCAGGCCACCATCGATAATCTGGTGATGTCCATGCGCTGGAGATGCACCGCTCTGCGCGACGCCAACGGTGGACACACCCGCTACTGACTGTGTGAACTCTGACAGTGACACCTCGGTTGTGTCGGCTGTTGTAGCGCAAAGACTGTCGCGAGAATTCTCAAGGAACTCTTTGAAATTTAATGCTCAATTGTCATGGATTCTATAACCAAATTGTTGTGAAGATTTAGTATTAATGAGTTCGAGGTAAAATAGTAACAATCGCTTGGTGCGTTTATATTTTTGTTCAGTATAGATAGATAGATATATAGATAGATATCTATATAGATAGATAGATATCTATATATTGTTATGAATTCTGGCCCACGTGGTGCGTGCCGACGATAACTGCGTAACTCCAATCGCAACCGCGTCGCCCACCAGACAGACAATTCATTCATGACCCTCCTGGAACTACCGCCAGGAGGCAGTCACGGGTGGGGGTTTAACCTCACCACGATCGTGCCAATTGCCCACCCGCGCAGGATAGGGTTGCTCGCCAAATTCGACCTAACTAAGTACATGAGCGAGTAGTCGATCATACCTCGCCGCAGGTCTGCCTAGGACATGAATCACTTAAGCGGTCCATTCCGTGCTGCAGTGATAACCGAGCGGTGTTATCGCCGACCTTGACGGATCAGATTCTCTTCTTTACCTGGGTGTTCAAAACCCACTACTTTATTCCGCAATTCAAGATGGCACTTTCAAAAGGGAAAAAGACGACGAACGGGATACATTTCATACAAGGACATTTATTCAAGCAAGCACATATTACACACACAACACAAGCAAGGAATCATGCACGTATTCACAAGCAAGGCAAATCGAAATGAAACACAGATACAGGCAAGAAAGCAATGAAAGCAATACCACCAACTATAATTATTAGCAATGTACAGGCACTTACACAGGTTTACTTGTCGGACACAGCGACACACACACACACACACACACTCACACACACACACACACACACACACACACACACACACACACACACACACAAACAAAAGAAAAGACCTCCCTTTAGTGGTCATCCAGTCTCTCTCCCACGACCGTCAGCGTGGTCGCGCCTGGTTCCGGCCTCCCATGCAGCCGGCGAACCCTCTCCGGCACCCCTCGTCCGGACGCGCAGGTCCACCAGACAGCCGGCACTGCTGCGCCTCCCGTCCGTGTCTCCACCAACAGGCCAATCGCCGGACCATGAGCGCAGGACACACACACACACACACACACACACACACACACACACACACACACACACACACACACACACACACACACACACACACACACACAGAGCCTCGCGAGAGAGAGAGCCTCACGCACGTTCCACCTTGTATAGCCTGGGGCTACGCCCTTCGCTCCTCCCCATTTTCGGCTCCACCTTCCTTCGAGAAGGTTCCCAAAAAGGGACGTTCCCTCACCCCAACCGCCTCACGCTCTTCATCCACCAATCGGCGGCGAGCTGCCCTCCCCCTTCCCTTCACACCAAGCGTGGGGAAAAATAGGCGGGAAAAATCCGCGCGCCCAAAAGGGAGCTCTTTTGGTTCCCTTTTTCGTTCGATGGTTTTCAACGTGGCTTGTTCCTTGCGTGGAGGTTTGTTCAAAATAACGAGAGAGAAGAAAAATGGCTATCTCAAAGGGTCGCAGCCCGGTGAATCACACGAATCCCTTTAAACAACGGTGGGGAACAATCTGCACATAAACTTAGCATCATAACTGATCTAAGGACCCTTTATGGTGCATTGCGAATTTCCACATCCATAACAATATATATGTGTATATATATATGTATATATATGTATATATATGTATATATATGTATATATGTATATATATATATGTGTATATATGTATATATGTATGTATATATGTATATATATATATATATATATATATATATATATATATATATATATATATATATATGACCGGGTGTAGTGGCGTGCGCCTGTAATCCGGCTACTCGGAGGCTTGGGTTGGAGGATCGCTTTTTATTTTTTTTATTTTTTTTTTTGTATACCTTGGTCGAGGCTCGCATGAGAGCTAACACACAACTCACAGCAAGGAGGCATGAGACAAGAGGGGCGGGAGTGGAAGGGACAAAACAGTGGGGAACAGACACATTAGGTGAACTGTGGGATGGGGATGGGACGGGGAACATGGCGAAGAGAAGATGGACATTACAGGGACTTTCAGGAAGGGAAGCAGGAGAATTGAAAGAAGTGGGCTTGGGTGGATTATTGGGGGTAGAAAAGATCGGGGATTTGGATGGGGGAAGATGAGAGGTGGTGGTGAACAGCTGTTTTGAAAGCCTGGAGGGAAGAATGGGAAAGAATAGAGTGAGGAAGTTTATTCCAAAGGCGGGAAAAAAGAGGAATGAAAGAGTGAAGATGAGCAGTGATTCGTGATTTTGGTAGTTTTCCCAGAAGGGGGTTGTTGGCGGACCTTGAGCGCCCTGTGGAAATGTGGTGGGGACAAATCGCAGAGAGAGCATGGGGGGCAAGGCTGGAGAGGAGTCGGTAGAAGACAGAAAGACCACCGACCAACCTGCGGTGATTGAGTGAGAGGCCCAAAGACTCAGCTTCATTGCGGGAGATGCCGATGATCTTAAATGCCCTGGTTTCGACAGCGTGAAGCCGAGAAAGGTGGGAGGCAGGAGCACCAGCCCAGAGGGGAGAGCAGTACTCCATCAGGCTACGGACAAAAGCTTTGTAAGTGGTCAGGAGCTCAAGAGGGCCGAGGAAGGACTTTGCACGACGGAGGATTCCCAGTCGGCGACTGGCTTTTGAGGCGAGGTTGGAAATGTGACTTTCCCAGGAAAGGTCATGGCAGATAGTGAGACTCAGAAGCTTGAAAGAAAAGACTTCTTCCAGAGGATTGTTGAGAAAGTGGATGGGGGGGGGTTTCTAAACGGTCCTTTCGAAGAGACATAGTGAGAGTGTGAGATTTGTCTGGATTGAAAGACATGTTCCACGTGTTGGACCAGTTTGTGATTTTATCCAGATCTGCAGTGAGCGAAGAAGCTGCTGCTTGCCGGTCTGAGGGATGACAGATGGTACGGCAGAGGGTGGAGTCGTCGGCAAAGAGAAATAGAGGATTTTCCAGAGAGTCCGAGAGATCATTGATGAAAACCAGAAAAAGAACAGGGCCCAGAACGCTACCTTGAGGAACTCCAGCCTTCACAGGAAGAGGGGATGAAAGAACTCCATTTAGGGCCACACGTTGACTGCGACAGGAGAGGAAGTCTGCGAGCCATGAGTGGAGATGGCCTTGAATACCATGGGAAGAGAGTTTGGTGAGTAGGGCAGGGTGCCAGACTGTGTCAAAAGCACGTGATGTGTCCAGGGATACAGCTCGGATTTCCTGTCTGGCATTGAGGACCTCCATCCATTGATGGGAGAGCAGAAGCAGCATATCCAGGGTAGAGTGACCTGGTCTGAAACCAAATTGATGATTGGAAATCAAGCCATTGGAGAAGTGGAAGGATTTCATGTCCGAAGCGATGATTGATTCCATCACCTTGCTGATGATTGGGAGAAGACTGATTGGTCTGTAGTTACAGGGATCTGTTTTTGCACCTTTTTTATGCAGGGCAGTGATGTTAGCAGATGTCCAAGCAGATGGCAGTTGACCTTGGGCAAATGAGAGGGTGAATAGAATAGAGAGAGGGTGAGCAAGAGCAGGAGAGCAGGCTTTGAGGACACGTGGGCTGATGCCGTCTGGACCGGTTGCAGAATCTGACTCGAGGTTTGAAAGCAAGCTCTCCACCTTGTCAGGAGAAAAGGATACAGAGTCCAGGGACAGTTGGGTGCGACTGGGTAAAGTGGGTAGAGATAGTGATGGGTTTAGGACACAAGATTTAGCTGCAAACACCGAGTTTAGACATTCAGCTTTATCACGTGTGGAATCAGCAGTGCGGCCATTTGAGGTAAGGGAGGGGATGGAGGGGGAACATACACCAGAAACAGATTTGATTAAACGCCACCAGGATTTTGAGGAGGGAGAGAGGTTTGAGAGTTCAGACTTGAGATGAGAAAGATGTTGTTTTCTGGCTCTCCTGAGGGTAGATACACACTTGTTCCGAGCTTTGTGGAAAGAACTGAGATTGCCCTCAGTTGGGTTTGCTTTCCATGAGGCAAAGGCAAGTTGTTTCAGGACAACTGCCTCGCCACAAGCTTCAGTAAACCAAGGGCGGGAGGAAGGGTAAGACAACTGAACACGAGAGGGGATAAATCTGTGCATGAGGGAGAGCAAGTTTCTTTGAAAGAATTTCCAGGATGAGTTGATGTTTGAGAAAGTAGTGATAGGAGACCAGTCTGTAAGTTTGATGGCTGCTCGGAGACCCTGCCGGTCAGCTTGAGTGAAATGCCAGACTCGACGGCGGTGAGGTGGTTCTCTGATAACAGCCAGAGAGATGTCCACTTTAACAAGGACGTGGTCAGAAGAACCAATTGGAGCGAAGGAAGAGCAGCAGATAAAAACGAGCGAGAGAAAGCATGACGGACGTTCTGTGGAGGAGAGACGTTCTGTGGAGGAGAGACGTTCTGAGATAGATAAAAACGAGGGAAAGAGCGACGTAGTCTGAGGAGAAAAAGTCCAGAGAGGAAAAAGCAAAGGGCAAGAGAAGCGACAAAGAAGCAGGTGTCTAACCAGCGCTTGAAGACGGGAGCTCTGCACTGGGCCGCGCTATGAGAGGGTGTAGGGCAGCCTGGAATCATGGCGAAACCCAATCCTTATCCCTGTGTCGTAAGAGGTGACCAGGGTTGCGTCAGGAAGGGCATCCGGCGTAAAACCTATGCCAAATCAGTATGCGGATCATAACGGATGATATCCGCTGTGGCGACCCCTAACGGGAGCAGCCGAAAGACGAACAACATATATATATATATATATATATATATATATATATATATATATATATATATATATATATATATATATATATATATATATATATATATATATATATATATATATATATATATATATGACCGGGCGTAGTGGCGTGCGCCTGTAATCTGGCTACTCGGAGGCTTGGGTTGGAGGATCGCTTGAAGACGGGCGCTCTGCACTGGGCAGCCTGGAATCATGGCGAAACCCAATCCTTATCCCTGTGTCGTAAGAGGTGACCAGGGTTGCGTCAGGAAGGGCATCCGGCGTAAAACCTATTATATGCCAAATCAGTATGCGGATCATAACGGATGATATCCGCTGTGGCGACCCCTAACGGGAGCAGCCGAAAGACGAACAACAATATATATATATATATATATATATATATATATATATATATATATATATATATATATATATATATATATATATATATATATATATATATATTGTTGCGGTGACGGGTTCTGAGACACCAGCTTGTCACTCAGGGGGATTAATCCCCGGTTGTCCTCGGTCGAGCCGGACCGGGGGCCACCGCTCATAATTAACGTTGTGGTATGGTGGGTTGTTTTAAAACCACGAACGCCACCCAGTCCACCACGAGTTCCAGTGTCCACCGTCTAATTATTCCGTTTAACTGGAGGTCACGTGGTTACCTGAGCGGGGAGCGTGCCCTCGGCAAAACACCAATATTATCTGATTAGATTTTAATTAGGGCGGCCGAGCGTTTTGACCACTGGTGCGTGCCGACGATTTTTTTTGGTCAAATCTGTGGTAATTACCTCCCAGTCTATCTCGGTTCGAACAATGCTAGACCAATAGAAGGAAAGGACAAACACGGACAGGTTGGAAATCGACAAAGAATTTATTAATAATAAAATAACTTTTTATTTGCTGAGGGAAATGAAGAATTTCAAAGCAAAATCAATCAAAATGTCAGGAAAGAGACTAGGAGCAGATGCTTATCGGGGGTTGACTTGCAGCTAAACGCAGACAAGGGTACCCAGTAGATCATTCAGGGGCAGGGGAGGGGGAGAATCGTCTCGCTCACCAGAAAGTCGTCCGTGAAGTGAAAACGTCCTGAAAATGCATGCGTGCGTGTCACGTCCGTCGCCAGCACCCAGCTTTGCCGTGCACCCTCTCGCGGGGCAGCTTTGAACGCCTGTCAACGTCTGGAGGGCACAGAGATTATCCGTTGTGGGTTTAGACCCTGGTGTTGGTGATCGGCCCGTGCCTCATTTGTTGGCAGCACTGCTCACACCCACACGCGCCCCACACGCTCAATTGCCGAAGCACTGGCAGGGCGAATTGGCTCTTCGGCGCTGGTTAGACACCCGCTTCTTTGTCACTTCTCTTGCCCTTTGCTTTTTCCTCTCTGGACTTTTTCTCCTCAGACTTTTTCTCCTCAGAGAACGTCGCTCTTTCCCTCGTTTTTATCTATCTCAGAACGTCTCTCCTCCACAGAACGTCTCTCCTCCACAGAACGTCTCTCCTCCACAGAACGTCCGTCATGCTTTCTCTCGCTCGTTTTTATATCCACTGGGCGTCTCGACGGGGTGCCGTCTGCCCCAAGCTCACCCCACCCCACTGTGGCACGGTTACCATGACGATCCGTGCACTCTCAAAAAAGGCGGGCTTCAGAGCTCATGAAAGAAATGTTGCTGAGGAAAAATGAGGGCGGGCTTCAGAGCTCGTGAAAGAAATGTGTGTGAACCTGTCTGTCGTAAAGACAAAAAGCTTCCCATAAGAGAGGGAATCTATCCTTTACTCTTCTCAACCCATCCCATTGAAGAACCCATTAGACATGGGGATCGGGCTAATCTGAACATGCATTGAAGGAAATAACAGTCTGAGGACCTGGATGTGTGGATGCATTCATCAGACCGGATTCTGAAATCCGTAACAATATAAATACATATATATATATATATATATATATATATATATATATATATATATATATATATATATATATATATATATATATGGCAGTCCTTCTGTCTGTTTGTCTGTCTGTCTCTTTGTTTGTAACCAATAAGCTCCTAGACCAGTGAACCAATCTTTATTGGTGATTTATCCACTGGGCGGTAGGGAAAAACCAGGGAACACGCCCTCGGTACGCCTTGTCCGAAACGGATCACTCTACTGGAACGGATCACTTTTCCGGATCGGATGCAGCTGAGCTACACTGCCAAGGACGTACCTACTAAAAGGAACAGATCGTTGGGAATCAAGTTCCGGCTAAAGTAGGATTCGGACCATGCTGGATCAATGGAAGAAAAGACAAAAACGAGCAGGGAACATTCCTCATGATAATTTATTAACAGTCAACTTACAAAAGGGGGACACAGAGCAGACTGAACGCGAAAATAATAATAACAACAATAGCGATTTTCTGCAGTCTTACTTAAGCACACACATACACATACACATACACATACACATACACATACACATACACATACACATACACATACACATACACATACACATACACATACACAAAACCTGATGAAGAGGGAGTATTGCAACAAGAAGGGAAGGGAGTTGAGGTCACGATTTCTGTACCTTTCTACATGATAACACGACGCACCACCAATACTTTTCGTGGGGGGTGGGGATAACACGACGCGCCTCTGTGATGCGGTACCCGACAGTGGGCTCATTGTCTCTGGCTTCAGCCGCACGTGTGGAGACTGTGTTCGGAAAGGAGGAGCTTGAGTCGAGAAGGGGGGGAGTGGGAGGCGGGACCAAGTAGGTGGGTGGGGTCGACGTCGTGTGGGCGGAGATGAGGAGGCGGAGTCCAAACAGCAGGAGGCGCGTCATGGCGGTGTCAACGGGGCGAGGCGAGAGCGGGAGGGAGGCGGAGAAAGAGCAAGAGAGAGGTGGAGGGATTGCTCCGACCTTCATAGCACTTGCAGCTCTGGGGAAGGGGCCATGCCAAATCGAAACGTCATTACCTGAATTGGGCGCTCCGATTAGCCCCGATCCCTCACATGGCCCGCCGACTTGGGCCAGAAACCGCCTCACTTCGTTTCCGGAAAGGCCATCCCAGAGAGTGAACATATTTCGCTCCGACCCCACGACATGACACGAATCGCCCACACCGAAATTGGCACGCAAATAGTCCTATAAAACCCCCAGGGCCGTGCCCGGGCGAGCGGTCGAGGGTCCCGTATGCCCGCTCGGGCGTTCGACCAGCGTCAATCAAAGTGCTCGCTCTGTGCGCGCCAACGTGGCCCGCACTGTACATTCCTCGGCTCGATCGCAGCTTCGCTGGCCGTAGAGACGAGAAGACGTTCACCATCCGTGGATAATCCGCTGCTGCCAGCGAGGGCCGAAGGTACATCATTATGGATAAATCCATGCACGTTTCGCGAGCGGCGTACGTGTCTGCCTTCGATCACATTCAATACAGCGCTCGCGGTTCGGCCATTACGCACGTGGCCAGCGCTCGCATTCGCGCGGCTCCGCTCGCGTGTGTGCGGGGCGAACACCAATATGTGTCGGACATAGAGGTTGAAAAGGAACAAGCCGCTTCTACTCCTCACACTCTTATCCCGCCAAATATGGCGCGAAGTCCTCTTTATTGGCCTCCGTATGCGTTTCATGCAGCGTGGGCGTCGCGCTGGCCGTGTCTCCGTGCCGTGAAAAACACCACCCGTGCAGCCTCGTAAGAGGTTCCCATTCACACGCCTTTTCAATGCAACCGGCAATCCTCCCCAGACCATCAGAAGCCTGAGTCGATAATCCCGCACTGCCAAGCGCACTGCATGACTCGCCGCACACGCAGGGCCCAGGGCTCGCCCGGGAACGAGGATCTCTGTGCAGCAGTTCCCTCACAGCGGCGCCGCACGTGCTGGTCTCCATGAGGCCCACCTCACAGCGAAGGCACAGGTGGCTGATTTACCTCAGGAATAATCAGACGAAAAGAAGAGTGGGGACGAAATGAAGAAGAAAATGATTTAAGCAGACCTAGCTATTATATCATGGCAACGCACTCCCTTGCTGTCACGCAAAACAAAAGGAAAGGGACTATCTACATGTACAATAATGGAATAACTGTCTTGGGACACCTATCTGTTGTTTGCATGCGGTTCCGAGAACTACAACAATATATGTATATATGTATATATGTATATATATATATATATATATATGTATATATATATATATATATATTTATATATTTATATATTTATATTTATATATATATATATATATATATATATATACACACACATGTATATATTAATATTTCGGCACGCCCCTATTTTTGTTCCACCATCAGATTTTTGTTACTGCATGAAATGAAACAAGCTTTGACATATATATATATATATATATATATATATATATATATATATATATATATATATATATATATATATATATATATATATATATATATATATATATATATATATATAGTAATGATATTATTGTCTTCCTTAAGAGGCCCCTCAAAATTCGTTTTGATGATAATGGTAGTGAAACAGTTAATGTTCTCCATTTGCAAAATGGGAGGAATTATTGCACAAAAAAGAAATAAAAATGTTTCCCATTTTTTAGAGGACCACTAAGATGAGTTCAGCTCATAGAATCACGCTCCATTTGGGGAGAAAACAGTTGAGTTCATACCTGACTAATTTGCACTTTCCATGTGCCGTAGTTTCTTCACAAAACCATGACTTTCTGACCAGCTAAAATCTACAAGATATGAATATGTAGACAAAACTGATCCAGCCTTTTGGATCACTTTAGAGTAGGGTGCCCTGTAATTTTAATGCGCTCTATGGATCCTCCGGAACTCACGAATGGTACACGTTGTGTAGTCACTAAACTACATGGTAATGTCATCGAAGTGGAAAACTTGAATGATAGTCAATGGATAAAAATGATATAATATATTGTTTAAAATACATTCATGCTATCTGTCTTTTACCATATGTTGCCAGTCGAAAACGGGCACCTTTACTAGTGTATATGTATATATATATATATATATATATATATATATATATATATATATATATATATATATATATATATATATATATATATATATATATATATATATATATATATATATATATATATGTGTGTGTGTATATATGTATATATTGTTGTGGGCCAGGAGTCGGTGGTGAGAACGACCCTGAGATGGGGAAAGCTTGTGTCGTCTCCCACCAAACTCCCCGGAATTGTAGGCCATCACTCGGATAACTCCGCGAGCCTGCGGGTCGTTTAATTGACCGTGGTCGCCTATATCTCAACCACGTAGCGTAGGGTCTATTTGTCTCACCAATTTATGTAATTAACTATGCGATTTCGACTACCGGGGAAACCACACCCTCAGCACGTCTTGATCGAACCGGGTCACGCTACTGATTGCGGTAGAGTTCCAACTACTGACTACCAACTCCGGTTCGGGTGCAGCCGAGCGGAAACTGCCAATGCCATGCCGGCTGGAATGAACGGATTATCGGGGATAAAACCCCGCCTAAACTCAAATCTGAACCATGCTGGACCAATCCAAGAAGGGACAGAAACGAACTCGGAACATTTCTAACAAGTTTTATTTGCAGTAAATGGAGACACATAGCAAGACTTAATGCGAATATGCAAGAAGTATTTACAGTGATCCTAAAACACTTATTCAGTTCTACTTAAAGACGGGCCCACACGCAGACACACACACACAAATGAAAAGAAACCCAGAGTCTTTATTGGACCCTCGCAGCCGTGGAGAGAGACAAGCTGGGGGCCAGAGTTCGGTGTGCACCTGACCGTCAGAGGAAAGGCATGCTCCACGATGTGGCACCTGACAATGGGTGCTGGTTTGGTCCGCAGTTGCACGTGTGGGACTCGAGGTCCGTGGCGGAGCTCGGGTGGTGAATGGCTGGGGTCCATGGAGGGGGGTCGGGTCGCTCTTCCCTTCCTTGTGGAGGTCCAGCAGAAACACGTTCACCACCTCAACGCCCACCAAAAACTCTTCAAAAGAACTTTTAAAAGACTCTCCAAACCTCAAAAAGACCACCTTTCTCAGAGAGTGCTCGGGAATTTATGGACTTCCCTCAGCGGGGAGGGGTCTTCGTGAACACATCTCGCTGTCCGCCTCTGATTGGACAGGTCCTACGGCCCACCTTTCTGGGGCGGGTCCTTGGCCCCTGCCGGGAAACCCCAGCCACTCCTCCACGCGGGCCCACAATTGATGATTAACAGTATCAATGTTGCACAGGCCATCGTGCAAGAGTTATGTTTGTGGAAGGAATGTTGGTGGAAGCGGCAAGGAACGGCTGCAAGACCCTGCCTTGGCAAGTCAGAGTGCTTATAGACAGCGGGTGGGTAGTGGATCGTGATGGGGAATGGAATGGTTGTTGGTTGTTCGTTGGATGTAAAGATTTAATAACCTAACTAAAAAGAAATCACAACGCACGCCTTTGATTCTCCCACTTGACAAAAGGAAAGGGATCTGACTACACACATACTTAACGACATAACTGACTTTTGGGACATCTGTATGTTGAATGCAAATGGTTTCCAGATCCGTAACAATATATATATATATATATATATATATATATATATATATATATATATATATATATATATATATATATATATATATATATATATATACATACATACATACATACATACATACATACATACATACATACATACATACATACAAACACTTCCTCCATTATGCAGGGTGTTCCATTTATATCTGACACTTTTTAAAATTTCTGTAATAAAACAAAGGCGATCCCAGAAAACTATACATTATTAAAGTGAAGTACAAATATGGGAGTTGTATTTTGCTGTACTCTCAATACATTATTACATGTTTTTAATTGATACACTCCCTGCAGCGAAGCAGAACAACACTTCCATATTTAAAGTAAACTTCAACGATTTTGATTCATGTTGGCACATCCTAATGATCCATCATTCAAATCTTCAAGGGCTCACCTGTAAAAGACAAAAAAATAAGTTGGAAAAATTTATAGTTGTGCTCAGAAATATTAAATGAAAATGTGTGTTACAAATGGGACACCCTGTATATAGATTGTTGGTGAGCTATCGTCGGCACCAAGGCCAAGTTCAAAATTCCTGCCATAACCTTCGTCAAACATCAGGGTGGGTTTGCTGGTTGTGAAAGACTTGGGCCAAAACTTCTCCTGGCCAACTCCACAAGAACGTGGGAATAATTATAGCCGTTGCAGAAGAAGAAGAAGAGAAGAGATTATACAACCGCACTGGTTGCAAATAACGCATTTCTCATTTTGGTTTTTGATGTTCATGACATTCATTCAAGTTTCTTATTTTCTTCCCTCCTTTGTGTACATGCAGGTGATGAGGTTTCCGTTCACTATGATCCAATGATTGCCAAGCTGGTAGTTTGGGGAGATGACCGCGAAACGGCCCTTCGGCGACTCTGTGCGACCTTGTGTGATTACAATGTATGTGGATTTGTGATTGCCTGGGAGTACACTTGTGGCAATTAATTGGATAACTGCACAGCACAGGTGGCATAATAAATCCTTACCTTGGTTATAGAGTCTCATCCATTCAAACATGTCAAGTTTGCTTCTTGATCAAGGTGGAAACAGCATTGTTGTTATTACCTCCACCACTGACGGTGGATGGAGGTTATGTTTTCACCCGTCTGTCTGTCTGTCTATTTGTTACTTGCAAAATTGAAGAATTTTCAAGTATATTGGTCAGTCGATTTTGTTATTCTGTCTGTCTGTCTGTTTGTCTGTCTATCGCCTACAGGTCACAATTCCAAACGGATCGTCATGAAACTTTACCAAGATGTAAAGGTAGTCTCAACTGAGAAGCCTCTTGATTTAGAGGTCAAAGGTCATTTTGAGGTCAAATTTCTATCCGATTGACTTGAAATTTGAACAAGATTTGCATATTGCATCACTGAATTGGGAAACCAACTATTTTTGAGGTCAAAGGTCAAACTTCTAAAATCATCAATTTTTATCGTCAAAATAATCAATTTTTATCCGATTGACCTTTGCTTTGATTGGGATTGTCAATTATAATCTTAATGAAATGGACAATTTGATGTAACCATGGCAACCTTTTGAGGGGGTGGATTTTGCAAGTATCGTGCTCTGCATGACGTCTTTTTCTTGTTTGTTTGTTTGTTTGTTTTTTGTAAACAAATATCTCAAAAAGCTTTGTACAGATTCAGACTAAATTTGGTGGAGAGTTTGGGTATGTGACACCACCAAAATGATTAGGTTTTGGTGAAAATCCGAATCCATGTCTGGATACGAGAATTTGTTTTAGCGTTTTTTTTTCACCATTGAGAGTTATGGCCAAAAACGGCATTTAGCAGGATATCTCAAAAAGTTGTGGACTGATTCGCACGAAACTTGGTGGGCAGGTTGGGTATGTAATGGGAAGAATTGATTCACCTTTGTTGAAGATCCAAATGTGGATCCAAAATTTTTTTGAAGTGATTCTTCACCTTTGAGAGTTCGGGCCAACAACAGCATTTAGCAGGATATCTCAAAAAGTTGTGGACGGATTCGGATGAAACTTGGTGAATGAGTTGGATAGGTGACAATAACGAGCCAATTCAATTTTTGTTCAGGTCCGAATCCAGAGTCGGCCTATCGGTGGGATACAAAATGTAAACTAATCAGCCTGGTGGAGGTATGTGCTCTACCTAGTGCTCTTCCAGTGTTTTGCTTGAGATGATTCAGGAATACAAGTGCTGATCCTGCAATGTTCCTGAAATGACATATCACAATGTGTGAAAATCAAATAAATCAATTTATTAATGTTTTTTTGCAGTCGCTCTGGCTTGTATAATTAAGAGGCAATATTGCTTGACAATGTACATTTTATTTGTGGCAACTGCTTGTATTGTTGAAATATATAGTCTCCAAGCATGGTGTTAAAATTTGTAAGGGGTCATGTGCTTGTTACCTCGAGCTACGCACACTTGCCCCTGTAAGCTGTGTTGCCTGGGCTTGAATCCCGAACCAGCTATAAACTGCCATCCCAGTATTTTGCAGGCAGGGTGATTCATCAATGTGTGCCTTCTCTCGGATGGATGTTAAACTCGTCGTCCCGTCTACCAGCATTAGTTGGTGGACATTAAAGACCCCACTGTGTCTTTTGTGTAGAGTAGGTGAGCTATCGCCGGCACCATGAACAAATCCCAAATTTCTTCTCTGAATTCTACTGGGCGAGGGATGGCAAACAACCTATATGACCCTTGCCAAGAAACAGCTTCGGCAGCACTTATGCGCTGTAAATAGTGTGGTACATCAGAATCACATGTGCCTGTTATTTACACAGAGATGATAAGAGGAGGAGAGTGGAAAAATTGAAAGAAGGGATAGAATAGTGAAGCTTGGGGCTTTGGGGAGAGGGCAAGGAAAGGGGAACATATATCAGGAAGTGAGGTGGGGGATGCGATTTCGATCTCGTGACACCTTTTGTGAAATGTATACAATGTTCTGTTGGTAACCCACTGTGTTCCTTCCATGGTTTTTGATTGAGAAGGCCTCTGTAAACCATTGAGCAAATTCCTTGGCCAGGACGAGACTTTTGCTGTACCTGTTTTCCCATCACAAAAACATGTAGATGACCCTGAATGAAGTGTGGAGTTAAGAATGTTATTGATGCCAAAATAATTTTCATGATAATTCATTTATTAATCGATGAACATACCAACCATAAACAAATTTGTAATGTGCTGTATTGTATTTACTACAACTCTCCACCTCAGAACAAAAATGCACATTAACCGGATATTGCAATTGTTTTCATTTTTCCAGGTGGTTGGCTTAAGCACAAACGTAAAGTTCCTGTTAAGCCTCGCATCTCATCCTGCATTCCGGGCCGGTAATGTACATACAAGCTTCATTCCACAGCATCACAAAGACTTGTTTTTATCTCCATGCGATTCACCCGCCATTGCTGTGTGCCAAGCCGCACTCACCACCTTACTCAGGGAACAGCAGCACACGCGGGACCTCTCTCGACTCTCACACGGTGAGTAACTTTCAATCGCTTGCGGTAAAGAGCTGCAGTGGGTGGCTACATTGCTCTGGTTTCAAATACTCATCTGTTGATCTCCTGGAGGTCGATGCACCGTTCAATAGTTTGACCGGTTGGGTTTCTAGGCAAATTGTTGTATTCTCTATGGGTACACCTGTGGCCTGCACATGGTGCTGGTGGGACAGCTCAGAGGTTTGCACACCAGCCTTTGAGCCATCTCGTCTGGGCTCGAATCTCAACCCAGCTACAAACTTTCACCCTGGTGTTTCACATGTAAGGAAAGGCATCATTGTGTGCACCATCCATCGAAGGGACGTTAAACCAGAGGGCCTGTCTGTCATGACTGGTTGGTGTATGTTGAATATCCCACACTATTTTTCAAAGCGTATGCGAGTTTTCCCTGGCACCTTAAACCTTTAATTAATGAAGAATTCCTGCCCAATTTGGCTCCAGTCGAGCGTTGTGCCTGACCAGCCAGTTTGTGAAAGACTTTGGCTAAGAACTTTGTCCGGCTGCTCCCACAATGGAGGAGTAATTTGAGCCTTTAAAAGATCTCCTGATGTCCCTGTTCCTTACTGTTGTTGTGCTTCCCTCTCGCGCCTCCTCTTGTCTCTTGCTCCCTTCGTTATATGTTCTGTCTATGAGCTCTTATATGAGCCTCAACAATGTATACAAAAAAAAAACTTGAGAGAGATGTAAAGCATGCATTTGCCTTTGCTTCAAACAGAATATACAGGGAACTAACGAGTAGCTTGTACGAGAAGGTCGTGTGTTTATTTAAAAGGTACATTCAGTCATCCGATATGGGCCCTGGGGTAGATAGACCTGCCATTCGCCCACTCCCCCTCCTCCCCCCAAAAAAACAAAACACCAATCACATTGGCATTTTTGGGTTTTTTTCAATACATGTTCTAGGCTTGTGGAAGAGCTAGGACACAGAACAGACCACGACACAACATAACAAAGGGAACAGCAGGAGAAAGGAGAAACGCTGGTAGCAGGGCAGAGGGAGAAGGTAGACAGAGACAGACAAACGAGGGATGCTGGTAACAATGAGGGTTAGGGGAGAATGCAAGGGGTGGACAAGATGGATCTCTTCTTCTTTCGGCTGCTCCCGTTCGGGGTCGCCACAGCGGATCATCCGTATGATCCGCATAGTGATTTGGCACATGTTTTACGCCGGATGCCCTTCCTGACGCAACCCTGGTCGCCTCTTATGACACAGGGATATGGTACACCTATTTTAACTGGGGTATACACCGGCCCAGTACACTGGTACTCATTTCGCCGACCTCAGAAGGATGACAGGCTGAGTCAACCCTCTGGTGTATTAATTCAGTGGCCCAACGGGGCTTGAACTCAGGACCTTTTGGATCCCAAGCCGCTGCCCTAACCACTGCGCCAACACCAGGCTCGGGTGGACAAGATGGGTACATAAGCAAAATTTTGGCAGGGATGGGATGTTTTAACGGGTGTAAAAAATATCGTGGCTTTGGATGGGGGATAACTTGAGATGGTGGTGAACAGCTGTCTTGAAGACTGCGAGAAGTATGAGAGTGAAGAGAGTGTTTAAGGTGGTTCCACAGCCAGAAAGAGAGTGGAATAAATGAGTGGAAGTGAGCAGAGGTTCTGGATTTAGGCAGTTTCACTAGGAGTAGAGTTGATAGTGGAACGCGTGCGTCGTGTAGATACTTGGGGGGGGGGGGTGGGGGACATAGTGCGAAGAGGGCAGAGGGTGCAAGACCAGAAATGAGGTGGAAGAAAACAGAGAGACCATATGGTGAAGTGATAGGAAGCCCCCATAGACTCAGCTTCATTGAGATTCCAATGATCTTGAAAGCCTTGGTTTCCATGGAGTCAAGCTGAGCAAGATGTGAAGCGATGGAGCTAGCCCATAGGTGAGAGCAATGCCCACATCAAGCTGTGGATAAAAGCCTTGGAGGTGGATAGGAGCTCAGGTGTGCCAAGGAAAGACTTTGCATGATGTAGATGCCCAGCCGACGTCTGACTTTGGAGGCCAACTTTAAAAGAAATGTGGCTTGTCCAACAGAGATCGTGGTTGATTGCGAGATCCAGGAATTTGAGTGGCTGAACCTCTTTGGGACGGTTGTTGAGAAAGTAGATCGGAGGATTTTGTGGAACGGTCCTTTTGGAGAGAGAGTGAATGTGTGGGATTTCTCAGGATTGAAAGACATGTTCCAAGTGTTTGACCAGTTTGTGATTTGCCAAGGTCTGAAGAGAGGGAATAGGCTGCTGCCTGTCTGTCAGAAGGATGAGAGATGTCACAGCAGAGAGTGGTGTCATCAGCAAAAAGATAAAGAGGATTTTCCAGAGAGTCAGTGAGATCGACCCTGGTCTATTGACTGATATTGCGGGCCTCCATCCATTGTTGAGAGCGTGGAAGGAGTATGTCCAAAGTGGAGTTTTGGTCGGAGGATACGAACTGTTGCACACAGGTGGGATGGAAGGAGTAATGGCGTGGGAATAATATCAGAAGAGATCAGCAAGCAGGTGTTCAGAATGGAAAGATGGGAGGGATGGACAGTTATTGCATGGTTGGTGGTGCAGAGGCAAATGGTTTGTGTTATGTTGGGAAATGGGCCACAAACGGGAAGGACTGGGTGGAGATGCAAGAATTCAGGGACGCACTGGAGAGGATGATGGGAATGGTTGAGCTGGATGTGATGCTGTGCATTGCAGGGGACTTTCACGTGCATGTGGGAGTGGCGGAGCTGGGGGATGAGGAATGTTTTGTGGAATTTGGTTGGGACCGAGGAGTAGAGAGGGTCAAGAGCTGGTGTAGCTGGTGGCGAGGAATGGAATGGCCATAGCTGATTCATTCTTTCAAAAGTGGGAAAGCCACAAGATTACTTATGGGAGTGGACATCATAGAACAGAACTGGATTTGGTGGTGGTAAAGAAGTGACAGTTGTGGTGGGTTAAGGATTGTAAGGCGGTGGCAGGAGAGCACGTTACAACCCAGCACAATCCTGTGGTGTTTGTAGTACATATTGAGAAAAGGAGGGAGGTTGAGAGCAAGGGGTCGAAAGATTATTAGGTGGGGAAGTGTAGGGGAAACGTCGTTGAGTACAAGGAGAGGTTGAGGGCTTGACGAAGAAGCAGAAGGTTTGGAGGAGTGGAAGCAGTACAGAGAAGCATTTGGGGGAATTGCTGAAGTTTTGTGTGGAAGGACTTCAGGAAAGGGTGCCTCATTGAGGGATAAAAAGCAGGTATGGTGGACGGAGGAGGTAGTGAAGGCAGTTGGTGAAAAGAAGGAGGTTTTGAAGAGGATATATTAGAAGATCTGGTTCGGGGAGGCATCCAGATATGGTGTTGCTACACCTGCATGGGCAGAAGAGGAAAGCAGCAAGGGAGCTGTGGATAAGGAAAGGAATAATTTGGAAGAGGAGGTGCACAAGTTGGAAGAGGATGATGATACATAAATTGGCTCGTGGCAGGGATGAGGATGGTTAAGACATGAAAGTGGGTGGGGGGGAGGGGGGGGTATTAAGGATGATGGTGGCAGGCTAGTGACAGAGAGGGGTGCAGTATTAAAGGTGTGGGAAGGATATTTGAAAGAGCTGTTGAACCGGGAAGGAAGCAACAGTGAGCTGGAGCTACCTTATGTAGAGGGGAAAGTGGAGTTGGTGGAGATCACAGAGGTGGAAGTGTGGACGGCAATGAAGAGGATGGAGAAATGAAGAGTGCCAGACATTGATGAGGTGTGTACAGATGTGATAATTGCACTGGAAGGAATCTGAGTCAGTTGGATGAAGAGGCTGTTGAATATATGTATGAGAGAGGGTTCAATTCTGGAGGATTGGAGGACAGGGTTAATTGTGTCGATATGGAAGAGGAAGGGTGATGTTCAAGATCCGGGGAAGTACTGGGGCATTACATTAAGTCATGTCATGAAGGTGCTGGAGAGGATCCTGGATGGGAGGATTCGGAAGTGTGGAGTTTGAGATTGGAGAAGAGCAGCAGGGGTTTATAAAGGGTAGGAGGGTGACGAATGAGATGCTTGCACTGGGACAGCTGGTGGAGAAGAGGTTAGAGGTGCAAAGTGAGATGGCATTGGGATTTGTGGATCTGGAGAAGGCCTACAATACTGCCCCAAGAGAGGTGGTGATAGCGACACTGAGATGGATGGGAGTGCCGGAATCAGAAGTTAGGTTGGTGGGAGGGATGTACAAGGTAACAAAGGCAAAAGTCTTGGTTGGTCCTGGGATGTCTGAGGAGTTCAGCGTGAACATTTGGTTGAGGCAGGGAAGCTCTCTCAGCCCACTCATGTTTATCATTGTGATGGAGCTGGTAAGCAGGAAGGTGAGCTTGAGGGGTAGTATGGGGAGGATACTTTTTGTGGACAATCTGGCTGTTGTGATGGAGAGTGTGCGGGAGATGCAGGAAGTACTGGGGGAGTGAAAGGAGGCGTCTGGGAGCATGCGCTGAAGATGAGTATGGAGAAGACTGAGGTGATGTGGGTCAGGCAGCAGAGAAAATAAATGAATATCAGGTTAGAAGGGAAGATCAGATGTTGAAATAGGTTTGAGTATTTGGGGGGGGGGGAGGATAATGACTGGGGATGGTAAGTCCGTGGCAGAGGTGCGAAGGAGGATTCAGACAGGTGTGAATGTATGGAGGAGGGTGGAGAGAGAGTAAAGGCAGACAGAAAGATTTCAAGGAAATTGAAAGGGAAGGTTCTGATGTCGTGTGTAATGCTCACCTACCTTTATGGCCTGGAGATGGTGGCACTGATAGAGAGACAACAGAGGCTTCAGGTTCGCAAGAACTGGGTCAGGAGGATTGCAGGAGTGAAGAGGATGGATAGGAGGGTGGATGAACTGAGGGAGGAGATTGGTGTGCAGATGAGTTTGACTGGGAGATTGGTGAAATGCCAGCTGAGATGGGCTCGACACTTGGTGCGGATGGGGGAAGAGAGAATGGAAAAGATAACGGATGGGTTGAGGGAGCAAGGTAGGAGGAAAGGAGGTAGACCCCAGTTGAGATGGGAGGATTGTGCGAGGAGGGATGTCTATAAGGTAAGGGTGGTTGGAGAGAGTTGTCTGAGGACAGAGGGGTGGGGTGGAGGTGTGTCATGGTCAAGGCAGGGGCAGAAGTGTGGTGCCATCAGACCTCATCACTTAAAAAGGAAGAGGAGGAGGAGGAAAAGAATAATAGTTTGCCCTCTTCTCAGACAAATTGATCCTCCGCTGCCTGATGTTGCACCACCATTTCGTGGTGGGCGGTATAAGTGGTTCAGAGCTTTGGCTCTGAGTGAAACCAACAGTGCAACATAATTAACTTTTTTAAGTCCATGAAATAATTTTAATTGATAGATCAACTTAAAATTTCCCATCCATGGGGGACAAATACTTTTTCTTGTGCTTGATAAACTTGAGTTGATGATAATGACCGCTCGGCACCATGGCCACAGCGTGTTACAAAGGTAACGTTTTTGCTTCTTTTACTCGTTCAATAACGTCTTCTTGTGATTTTTACAAACTTTTAAATGATACCATAAAGTTTAATAGCACATTTTCCTTCTATAGTTTGTATCCATCTATTTATTAGGAGCAATGATTGCTGAAGTCCAATTCTTTGAAAAAACTTGTTTAAAAGTAACAAATAGTGTTGATTCATTACGTTGAAATTGTTGGCGATATTGACAATATTCCCTAAAGCAGTCATTTTTTTTAATTTGGTGTAGAAACTTTCAACACTTGGCTTATATGGCCCAATGGCACTTGCATCTCACTTTCCCTGCACAGTTCTGAAGTTTGATAGGTCGTATAAATCATGTGATCTTAAATTATGGTTTTGCAGCATCATTGGTATGGCCCCTTACAGATGCTGTGTCCCCTTTTGGTTTTGGATCGGGACGGAGATTGAACAGCAAGCAAACTCGCCGCGTTGTGCTGCAGGACAGAGACACTCGTGAGTGTGAAACTGATGATAACTGTGCTTGTGATGTGTTATGAAGGTTGTGGTGGCCATAATTATTATCATCACGAACATAGTACCTGCCATATGGGCGATCTTGTTCCAAGCATGCAACACGCTCTTTAGAGGCAAAAATATAAAAACCTGTGTTGCATGCATGAAGCAAACGCATACCTGCTGCTTATAATTCAAAACATCTCACTGCACTGGAAAATGTGGGGACAGGAAAACTGCTGAAATGGTGGAGGCTTGTAATACCAGCGAAAACCTGTAGGTGGCATTACATGATACACATTTACTGAGATAATTTGCATCCTCTCCTCCCACCAATACCACCAGCAAAGATAAAAACACAACCCTCTCCATTAATTGAGGTCATGCTGATTCTCAACGTAGCAAGTCTGGATGTAATCCTATTTTGTGAGTTTTCGCCGATCTTGTCTTATCGGGTTTCCTTGAAGCCTACCCGTCTTTCCCGTCTAGGTGTACGATCGTTTTTATTTGTATTTTCTCCTTGTTGCCATCAGTTCCTATTTTCCCCACTTTTCCCACCGCTCCCCATCTATCCCTCCCAACTACACCCTCTGTTTCTTGTCTTAAAATTTAACGAAAAAAACAAAAACCCTTTCTCCCTCGATACCCATGAGTTCTGATCCTTCTTCTTCCTCCTGCCGTCACACCATCTTCCTTCTATTTGAGCTGACCCACTCTCGCCATAACCTTCACGATTTCTTCCTACAACCTCCCATTCCCTAATCTTTCCTCATCTTCAAAAATCCATAAAACAATTTTTTCCTTGTATCCTTTCGAATGATACATCTCCCGAAACCACGTGTCTCTCTACCCCTTCCTCTTCCTGTGACTTTTCATCGATCCATCAGTTTCACTCTACGTTTACCGATCCAAATTCACCATACACCTCCACAATTTTACTTCAACCTTTCCTTTTCAGAATTTCACGCAATCCTTATTGAAAAAATAAAGAAGATAATCAAAAAAATTCACTTTTAACGAGATACCTCCTCTTTCCACGTGTTTCTGCTGGAATTGTTTCGACCCTCTGTGTTTACTGATCCAGATTCACCATTCACCTCACAATTTTTCTTCAACCTTTCCTTTACCTAATCTAATGCAATCTTTATCAAAAAAAAATATATAAATAATAATAAAAACGGTCTCTTGTAATGCTTCATCTTCCTCTTTCACACGTGTGGTTTTCATTAATATATCATTATTCACAATTCTTCTTCCATTTCAACAGACTGCTCTCAATTCGACCTTTCCTTCATCCTTTGTCTTAAAAGTCCAACTGTTACAACGTTTCTTCTCTCTATTCTCTTAATTTCCCTTTATTGCATCCCTCAAGAAATGTCTTTAGTCACATCTTTGAAATAAAAATGAAAAAACACCCCAGTTTACAATGCATGTTCGTTTTCCATCAATAATCTTTTTTTTTTTTTTTTACAACTTAAGTGCCAATTCACTCCTCTCACCCCTCCCTCTCAAAGCAACCGTCATCCTCTTCCCCCTCCAAGCTTCCCTCTCATCTTTCTCAAGAACTTCCCCCTCACCTTTCTCCTTCAACTCTCCCCATTCACCCTTCTCCCTCCAATCACCCCCTTCACTCCCCCTTCTCAAAGTTGCCGCCGCTCACATCCACAAAGCTGCCTTCTTCCCCTTCCCTCTCGCCTCCATCTCATCACTCCACCTCCTGAAATCCTCAACTGGCTTCTGCCCCTTATCTTATTACTCCCCACTGTACCTCAACCCAGCACCAGAGAGCCTTTTCTCCTCCTCATCCGGCCCTCTCCCCGAGCTCTTCTCCAATCCCCCACACTCTTTCAACAACTCTTCTTACCTCCCCCCTCCTCCTTAACTTCTAGACTGGTCTCCCATCGCTACTTTCTACAACATCAACTCATCCTGGGAATTCTTTCAAAGAAACTTGCTGTCCCCCTCTCTCTCTCTCTCATGCACAGATTTATCCCCTCTCGTCTTCAGTTGTCTTAACCTTCCTCCCACCCATGGTTCACTGAAGCTTGTGGTGAGACAGTTGTCATGAAACAACTTGCCTTTGCTTTATGGAAAGCAAATCCAACTGAGGGTAAACCTCCTATACAGCTCGGAACAAGCGTGTGTCTCCCCTCAGAAGAGCCAGAAAGCAACAGTTTTATAATCTCAAGTCTGAACTCTCAAACCTCTCTCCCTCCTCAAAATCCTGGTGGCATCTAATCAAATCTGTTTCTGGTGTATGCTACCCCTCCATCCCCTCCCTTACCTCAAATGGCTGCACTTCTGACAATGCATGTGAAGAGGCTGAATGCCTAAACTCCGTGTTTGCATCTAAATCTTGTGTCCGAAACCCATCACTTTCTGTACCCACCTAACCCAGTTGTACCCAGCTGTCCCTGGACTCTGTGTCCTTTTCTCCTGACAAGTTGAAGAGCTGGCTGTCAAACCTCGACTCAGATTCTGCAACCGGTCCAGATGGCATCAGCCACACCTTTACGGAGCTCCTCTGCTCTTGCTCACACTCTCTCTGTTCTGTTCACCCTCTCATTTGCTCAAGGGCATCTGCCATCTGCTTGGAAATCAGTAAACATGACCGCTCTGCATAAAATAGGTGCAAAAACAGATCCCTGCAACTATAGACCAATCAGCCATCTCCCAATCATCAGCAAGGTTATGGAATCCATCATCACTTCAGACATTAAATCCTTCTTCTTCTCCAATGGCCTGATTTCCGATCATCAATTTGGTTTCAGACCAGGTCACTCCACCCTGGATATACTGCTTCTGCTCTCCCAACAATGGATGGAGGTACTCAATGCCAGACATTAAATAAGAGCCTTATCCCTAGACATGATCTGGCACCCTGCTCTGCTCACCAAACTGTCTTCCTATGGTATCCAAGGCCATCTCCATTCATGGCTTGCAGACTTCCTCTCCTGTCAGAGCCAATGTGTGGCCATAAATGGAGTTCTTTCATCCCCTCTTCCTGTCCAGGCTGGAGTTCCTCAAGGCAGTGTTCTGGGCCCTGTTCTTTTTCTGGTTTTCATCAATGATCTCTCCGACTCTCTTGAAATTCCTCTTTATCTCTTTGCTGATGACTCCACCCTCTGCCTTACCATCTGTCATCCCTCAGACCCACAAACAGCAGCTTCTTCGCTCACTGCAGATTTGGATAAAATCACAAACTGGTCCAACACATGGAACATGTCTTTCAATCCGGACAAATCTCACACTCTCAACTATGTCTCTTCGAAAGGACCGTATAGAAAACCTCCCCCCCCCCCATCTACTTTCTCATCAATCCTCTGGAAGAATTCCTTTAATTTAAGCTTCTGGGTCTCATTGTCTGCCATGATCTCTCCTGGGAAAGCCACATTTCCAACCTGGCTTGCAAAGCCAGTCGCCAACTGGGCAATGTCGTTCCTCGGTCCACCTGAGCTCCTGACCACTTACAAAGCTTTCATCCGCAACCTGATGTGGTACTGCTCTCCCCTCTGGGCTGGTACTCCTGCCTCCCACCTTTCTCGGCTTCACACTGTGGAAACCAAGGCATTTAGGATCATTGGCATCTCTCGCGGTGAGATTGATTCGTTGGTCCTCTCACTCTCTCACCACAGGCGGGTCAGTGGTCTTTCTGTCTTCTACCGTCTCCTCTCCGGTCCCCCCCCTTGCTCTGTGTTTGTCTCCGGACGTGTCCGGGCGGTGTTCGTCTCCGGACGTGTCCGGGCGGTGTTCGTCTCCGGACGTGTCCGGGCGGTGTTCGTCTCCGGACGTGTCCGGGCGGTGTTCGTCTCCGGACGTGTCCGGGCGGTGTTCGTCTCCGGACGTGTCCGGGCGGTGTTCGTCTCCGGACGTGTCCGGACGGTGTTCGTCTCCGGACGTGTCCGGACGGTGTTCGTCTCCGGACGTGTCCGGGCGGTGTTCGTCTCCGGACGTGTCCGGGCGGTGTTCGTGTCCGGGCGGTGTTCGTCTCCGGACGTGTCCGGGCGGTGTTCGTCTCCGGACGTGTCCGGGCGGTGTTCGTCTCCGGACGTGTCCGGGCGGTGTTCGTCTCCGGACGTGTCCGGGCGGTGTTCGTCTCCGGACGTGTCCGGGCGGTGTTCGTCTCGCCTGTACTCTAATTTGCATTATGAAGAAGGTACCATAATTAATTTATCTTGTTTTTTTAATTCACACAACTAGGCTATTTTAATGAGGTAATAATGTAAGAATGCCCTCTTGCTTTTAAGAATGGGAAGTAAAGAGGAGGCAAGGACAGAGAGTTGGTTTGGGGGGCAGAGAGAGGATAGAGTTGGGAGAGGGGGGTTGAGGCTTTGTGTGGGTGAGGGAGGTTGAGGACTTGGGGTGAGGGGTGGGTTGTTGAGGATTTGGGGGTTTGGGTGGGGAGGGGGGGGACAGGGGTTTATTTAATGAAGTAACTATACTCTGCACAATATTGTTGAAGTTACATTTTATATTACGTGGAATTTCTGTCGGTGCCTGCTAGTTTGTTATATTCTTCAGTTTCAACCACAATGTTTATTATTATTATTTCTATCCTCCATTTTGTGTTTCCCCAGGTGTGATTGTCAATGTCACTTACAATTCGGATGGCTCGTACATCATGGAGGTATGCTGTTGATTATCTTTAAACTACTATATAATTAAATTCCATGTAAGGAAGTTTGATAAAAATGTAATTATTCTCTCCATGATTAACTTGAGTTGTGTCTCTAATTATTGATTCCCATTGGGGTGTGCCAAGGTGCACTGCTTCCAGTCACATGGATCGGTCTGATGCGATACTGGCCCTGCGTATGATTGATTATCGGAACAAGTACATCTATTTCTACGAACTGTGGCTGTAAGACGTGCATACTTCTTGTCATACCACAGCTGGGTGAGCAAATGCTGTGCGTGTGTGGCAAGCTTCTTGTCGATGGTAATGACACCTTCCTCCAGTGCACCGTGGAGGACTTCACGTCCCGACTACGGGTCGTCATGACAGACAACACCGTCCATCTCTTCACTTCCGTACTGCACGCCGCTTGCCGCAGAGCATGCTCTTGATGCATTCATATCACATTTTGCACAATTTATTTATTTGTTTGTTCATTCCTGTATTCATTCATCTCCGATCTATTCATTCATTTATGCTTTTATTATGCATTAATTTATCCATTTTACAATTGAATACGTTTTTAAAAAAATCTGAAATTGTTGTGGTATTACTTGTTTTTTTTTTTTGGGGGGGGGGGGTTATATCTGGTGGTCATCATGTTTTTATTTTTAATTTATTTTTTAACCTTGTTATAAGTGACTTTTAATTGAGCGGCCAGCCACTCATCCCTCAATAAGCACCTTTAAACTTAAGTTTCTCCTATAAGAGATTAAATGACAAGTCACCGAGTGTTTATTTTATTTTTCATCTCAGTATTTTGCTTTGGGGGATCTTGACCAGATCTTTTCATCACGAGTTTTAGTGGCCATCTAAAGTTGCCCTGAGGGCACTAAGTCTCAACTACAATGCATGGACTGGTGTCACATGCTGAGCTGACAAGTTCTTGGTTAATAAGCATAACTTACAATAGACATTTTCTTTTACCATTTTCTTTTGTAGCCCCCACCTTGAGTGGCCTTTGGCTTTGTGGTGGGTGAAATCTCATTATCAAAATAAAAAAACCACAACGTGCTAACAGAATAATCCATGGTTGTCCACCGAATCATTGCAAAGACCTACAATATCCTTGGGCTGATGTATGCGGCTGTCTTGGTGAAGAAACACTTTTGTGATGTCAGTGTTGGGGCAAATTATTTTGATGCCTGTTTTAGTTTCCTTTTGTGCAATGCTTTCACCCAATAGTTGTGCTCCTGTGCGTGAAGACCTCATGAATGACACCTTGAGTGTCCTGTAAAACCGTCATGATTAAGGCAGCTGAAGGTTGAGGCTTGAGTTTGTTCTTGGCCGAATGTTCCTTTTACGACACCACTTCAAATAATCTCCCGCTGAGCCATGCTGTCATTCTGTAACATTTGTTAAAATGCTCGCAATGATTCCTTTAAGTGAATGACTTCTCAGTGGTAGTAGAAAGAGGATAAATTGGCCAATGCCGTGGTTGAGGTTCATAGTTCATGGGGAGACAGATAAGGAATAGGATGTTGTGAAAGCAAGGTTGAGACGTACATTGTGCTTCCCTAAACCTTTTATTGCAGCTCGGTTTTGAAAACTACATTTAAATTCGTTTGGTTTTGAGGTCACCATAAACAAGTAAAATATATTTATCTTTCTGTGATTTGCATTTTTTTAGGATGGGATGTTTACCTTTGGAATTCCTCTGCCTGATCATGTGACCAAGAGCACAGGCATAGCTGCTTCTGGTGGGGCCGTCGCCCCCATGGCAGGCACCATTGAGAAGGTAGGATTGTCTACATAAAGAAACATGTTTCGATTTTGGCCATTCCTTATTTCATTGACGACATTTAAAATACTTAGACATTATTTTAATAGACCAGATTTAATATTATGTGTACACAGTAAAGAAAACCCCAAATTCTGAAATCTGCCAGAATTTCTTTTTTTATGCCTCCGCTGACGAAGTCGTCGGAGGCATTGTGTTTTCGGGTTGTCCGTCCGTCCATACATACGTACATATGTCCATGCTAATTTTCTGTTTTCTCTGAAACCGCTTATCTTATTAACACAAAATTTTCACCTTTGGTGTGACTACTCATGTAGAATATTTTAATGATAATTATGACATCATAGATCACATGGTGTGGCAGCCATGTTGGAAAAAAGGAAAAACATTGGACCTCTGTATTTCCGAAACCTCTGCATTTTCCATGGAAAAAGTTTAAACTTGGCACATGTGAAGTACTCTTCATGGGGAACAAGTGTGATTTTGTTTTTGATGATGTCATAGGTAGCTTCATTATGACATAATTTCATATGTCGAGTGCTTTACCCGATCAGTATGAAAACTTTTAAGGATCAAATGGTATAAAGTTTAAAGGTTTAAATCAAACTTTGTACAAGTATGTATAAAAATGTGGGTAAGGGCATACTGGGTTGAAGAGTGTCCTAGTTTAATGTCGTGTGATGTATGATATTTTTGAATTTCATGTCAAAAGTGAAAGATCTTTTGGTTCTTCATTAGTTGTAGTTCAGCAGATATGTGAAATATTTGAAGGAATTCTGCCTGATTTTAAAAGGCATGCAATTTGGCACACAGCTAGGGAATGGCCTAAGAAAGGTTTTTGGCTATTGGGCCATCCCAGATTTGTCCCCTGATAACAATGGTGGCCATTTTTCAAAATGGAGAGTGTTGAGCCATGCCTGGAAATTGTCACATGCTATCCGAGACTCAAACAAAGCAAAAATGTCAATATACGATGGGGGAATCAACCCCTTGCTGACCAGTAAGTTTCTGCATTTGGTGATAGCCCACAAAGATATTTGCAAGAGCTGGGCCTAATGGAGAACCCATGGCCACACCGTCCGTTTGAACATACATCATGTTGTTAAAACTGAATTCCTGAAAAAAATAAAACTGAAAACTGTTAAAACTGAAATCTCCATCCAGCGCTGAAGTTTACCATGAGCAGGAATCTTCAAACATGTTACCATTTTTGGACGTGTTGATTGATAGATCCAACCATGGTTTCACAACATCCGTCTACCGGAAGCCAACTTTCACAGGACAGTGTACTCGGTGGGACTCCTACAGCTCCATGAGAAACAAAATTGCCTTGATTAATATCCTGGTTAACAGAGCACAGAGGATTTGTTCAACTTGTAATCTCCCTGCTGAAATTGACAAAATCAGGAATATACTCGGTGAGAATGGTTATCCTGAGCATATAGTTAAGAGATACGTGCACAAGTTTCTAAACGCAACAAAAGATCAGAAGATTGTTCCGGACAAATGTCCATTTTATATCAGGATGCCCTGGAAAGGGCAATCATCATGAAGGTTTGAAGTACAAATCAAACATATTGTGTTCAACACGTTTCTGGCTATGCAACCCCGAGTAATCTTTACCTCTCGCCGTTTGCTGACGTCAGTCAACAAGAATGTGCTACCAACCTCACATACCAGCAATGTTATTTATGAGTTCAAGTGCCGATGTGAAGCTCTGTACGTGGGCCGCACAACACTAAGATTGGCTGATCGGATCAAACAATACGTCCCCTTGGCGATTCGAAGAAAAATTGTGAGGGTTAGAACACAACCAGTGTGAGCATGTAGAAATATCCAGCAACCACCGGCCACTGTATCTGCTTCATCTACCATTGCACAGCGCGTGGTTGTCAACCATATCTGTGCAGACCAGTACAATGCAGATATGTTCAGGATATTGAGCCGAAGTCGGAGCTCGTTACATTTATGTATGTTGGAAGCAACCTTCATCCTGACCACCGATCCAATATTATGTCGTCAAAAGGAATTTGTACGATCTCTGTCTCTTTCAGCATGTAAAGATCAAGGGAAGTATGGTGAATGGACCGTAGGGGAAACCCATCCCCCCTCTCTCCAGGATGCGGTTGCAAAGGTCAATCATCGACGAACTCAGCTCGAGCCAAGGGGAGCTCGAGGTGAAGATGATGAGCCGACCAATGGGTGTTCGGATTAACCGTGACATCATTACGGTTGAACTAATCAGTGTCTACCTTATTGAGACTTGCGTATAAAGCACGCACCTTCACTTCCTCCTTCACTTGCTGTGATTTTTACCCTGAAGAGTGCAGCACGAAAAAGTTTCGGTCACTATTATGTCGTGTTTGTTTGTCTGCGTATCTGTGCCTGTTTGTGGTGAGGATGTTGAGTTCATGGAGAGATTCACTTACCTTGGGAGTGATATTCATGTCTCTGCTGGCTGTGAGTCAGAGGTCAATAGACATCTGTGTCGGGCTTGGGGAGTCGTGGATTATAATATAATAGCATTTATTATAATGGCATCACTGGATAATGGGGTATAGAGCTGCCGGTACCTGTGCGGGAGGACGAAAGTCCGAGTCTTCAGGTCCTTGGTGCTTCCAGGTTTGCTCTATGGATGTGAGACTTGGTCTCTGACCAAGGATCTGAGACGGAGACTTAATTTCTTTTGTACCAGGTCTCTTCGGAGAATCCTTGACTATTGCTGGTCGGACTTTGTGTCCAACGAGCGGTTGCTGAGAGAGACTCAAATGAGATTTGTTAGCTGCATAGTCCGTGAGCGTCAGCTGCGGCTGTATGGACATGTGGCTCGTTTTCCTGACACTGATCCTGCTCACCAGATTCTCTCAGTGAGGGAGTTTCGTGAGTGGAGGAGGCCAATGGGCCGACCACGTGCCTCATGGTTGCAGTAGGTTGATCGGCATCTCAAGGAGATGGGGATGGGCCAGGCATCTGCCTGGGGGATGGCCAGACGGAGGCCCCTGGAGTACCGGCGGAAAATGGATGCAGCGACTCGCTGCTCTGGTGCATGCTGCCATACCTGACCTGACCTGACCTGACCTTTGTTTGTATCCATATTTCATATTTTGCACATTTTTTCTTTCAGGAACTATCCAAGTCTTGTAGCTGTAGAATTTACATATCAAGTAGCAATTGACTTCGCTTTCCTGGTTGTAGTTTCTATTATAGTGAACAGTATAAGTACATGATCTGAATAACAATGACCAAAATACACAAGGTGGTGGACCCTCGATAATCTGGAACATCAAGCACATAATATCTGATCACAGATTGGAACAAATGTGTTCTGCATCAGATAGAAACAGAGGTTCTTTGCTGTCCAGGTAAATCAAGACGTGATACTGGCGGAGCAGGTTATGAGACCATCGCTAACAACCTTGTGGGTTTCAACTAGATTGGATGCTTGCCGAGAACAATAAAGCTGTCACAACTAGATGAAGGTAAGGGCATTGAGGCAACATTCCGGCATCACAAAGCAAAATGTCATGACTCGTACATTGCCGATATAAAGTCTCCACCCCCTTTAAAATTTTTCACCTTTTGTTGCCTTATAGCCTGGAATTAAATTGCATTAAATTAGACTTTTCCCACCTTTATTTCCACATCGTAACCTACAAATTTCAGAAAAATTAATTAAAAATACAAAACTAAAATATCTTTGTTGGATAAGTATCCACTCCCCTTGTAATAGCAATTGTAAATTTGCTGCGGTGTAATGAATCATCTTCAAAATCACCCACCAAGTTAATTGGCCTCCACCTGTGTTAAAGTGTAGTGATTATGATTATTTCAGAATAAAATCAGCTGTTCCTGTCATGCATTTCACAACAAAGACTCAATCATGAGAACCAAGGAGCTATCAAAAGACCAATGGGATAAAATTGTGGAAAGGTACAAAACAGGGGATGGGTGGAAAAATATTTCAGAGGTCTTGAAAATCCCTTGCAATACAGTCAAGCCAATCATGAAGAAGTGGAAGGCATGTGATACCACCTCGAGTTTGACGAGATCAGGCTTCTCTCTAAACTGGATGACCAAGCAGGGAGGAGACTGATCAGAGAGGCCACCAAGAGGCCAATGGCAACTTTGAAAGAGCAACAGGCCTTTTTTGGCAAAGTCTGGTCACTGTGTGCATGTGATAACAATATCCCAAGCACTCCACAAGTCTGGCTTGTATGGTGGGGGGGGGGGGCAGGAAGGAAGCCATTACTTAAAAAAGCCCACCTTGAGTCCCGTTGAAGGTGTGCAAAAAACCACTCCAGAGATTCTGAAGCTGTGTAGCAAAACGTTTTGTGGTTTGACAAAACCAAGATGGAATTTTGGGCTTAAATGCAAAGCATTATGTTTAGCACAAACCAAACCATCCATACTGTGAAGCATGGTGGTGGCAGCATCATGATATGGGGATGTTTCTCATCAGCAGCGACTGGGGCACTTGTCAGAATCGAAGGGAAAATGGATGGAGCAAAATACAGAAAAATCCAAGAGGAAAACCTGCTGCCCTCTGCAAGAAAGCTGAAATTGGGATGGAAGTTCACCTTTCAGCATGACAATGACTCAAAGCACACAGCCAAAGCTACACTGGAGTGGTTAAGAAACAAGATAGATGTCCTTGAGTGGCCCAGTCAGAACCCTGATCAAAATCCAATCAAACATTTGTGGCATGACTTGAAGATTGCTGTCCACCAACACTCCCCACACAACCTGACTGAACTTGAACAGTTGAACGAACACCACACCAACCCAAGATCCAAGAAAGAAAATGTTAAAAAAAGAAATGTTTTTAATTAATGAAAGAAAAAAAAAATTCCCCCCTTCTTTTGCTCATTGCTATAATTGCTGTCAAAGGTGCTTCCACCAAGTATTAAGTTCAGGGAGTGGACACTTATCCAACCAAAATATTCTCATTTTGTATTTTTAATTAACTTTATGAAATTTGTAGAATTTGTTTTTCACTTGAAAGTTGTGGGTTATGATGTTCAAATAAAGGTAGAAAAAGTCTGATTTAATGCAATTTCATTCCAGGCTATAAAGTAACTAAAGGTCAAAATTTTGAATGGGGGTGAAGACTTTATTTCGGCACTGTAGACTGAAGTTCAACAAAGCAAAACCTCAGGCAGTGAAGCACAAAAGCACCTGTTGAAGATGATGCTGATGTCCTTAAGAAGTTCATCCATAAGAGCATGCAACAGGTACCTCCTTCCATCAAAACGTGTTTCTTCTGTGATAAATCTGCATCTGGAGACTCCTTGCACGAGGTGTCAACTTTTTAGCTTGATACCCGTGTCAGCCAGTGTGTCCTCAAATTGCAAGACAAACCCCTGCTAACCAAACTGAGTGCCGGAGATCCAAGTGCACAATAGGCCAAGTATTACATCCAGTGCCTGGTCTTTCTGGACAACAAAGCATGAGACACGGAAACATCGAAAAATCCCATGTAGACACTGTTAACTGTGTCATTGCATTTGCTGAAGTTGTGTCCTATATTGAGGAAGCCCACATGGACATTCTTGTTGCACCAGTTTTCAAACTGAGACCTTGTACATCTGTACTGCACCAGACCAGAACAACTTGGAACTACAGTGATGGGGCATGTCCACTCCACCAAACTGAAGAATAGAATACTGGCATACTTTCCAGACATGGAAGCTCACAAGCAAGGCCATGAAGTGGTCCTCATTTTGCAATGAAGATGTTGGACTGCACCAAGAAACTCATGTGAGCATGATGCTGATAATGGTGCCATTCATCTTGCCAAGGCAACTACCATAGTTAGGAAATGCATGTTCAAAATGAAAAAGGGATTCAATGGTTCATTTGACTCCCAATGCCAGGAGTCGTCTTTGTCACTTTCACTCTTGGCACTGGTTTCTATGGTGCTGTATGGCCCAAACGTCAAAAAACAGTCAAGGTCATCGGCAGTGCCTCAACCATCTGTGGTTGCAAGAAGCAGGGTTACAGAGGACAGTGCAAATGCTTGGATGCAGCTCTTCAGTGCACTGCTTTTTGCAAGGGCAGTGAACTACACACCGACAACTAAAATACATCAGGTAATGCAGCAATATTGAATGGATATAAATGACACAAAATGTTTCGGTGAAGTTGTCCAATGTCTATAATTTAAAAATAATATTTACTCTGATATTGTTAGCTGACAGCTTTTATGGTCGAAACCGCAAATTGCTAGTATCCTCTTTGGCAAGTTAAAAACAGTGTAACATGACCACATGTCACTGATGAATAAATGAACACGGGACAGCTGTTTAGTCTTTCACGACACTGAGTAGGTCTTTGTAGGAATGGTTGATCATATCCTACCACTGCTTACCAAAGCTCCAACTTGTCCCAAGTTAAGCACATTATGGTATGTCACCAAACCATGGAATGTGATAGTGACAGTGCAAGATGATTACCTCCACCACAGAAGGTGGACTGAGGTTATGTTTTTACCCATGTTTGTCTCTGTCTGTTTGTGAACACGATTTATCAAAATGTTATGGAAGGATTCGGATGAAACTTGGTGGACGGGTTGGCTTGATTCGATATTTTTTAGTGAAGATACTGATCCAGATACGAGAATTTTCTAAATTTCCTTAGTGATTCTTCATCATTGAGAAATTGGGCCAAAACGATATGTGGTATATTTCAAAAAATTATGGTTGGGGTATGACAAAAACTTGATGGATGAGTTGGTTAGGTGGCAAGAACAAGCCAATTTGATTTTGGTCAAGGTCTAGATGCATATCTGGCCTATCAGTGGGATACAAAACGTAAACTGTTCAGCGTGGCAGAGGTATGCTGAGTGCCGTTCTCATTGCCCATTGCTTTATCGAGGGTTGCTTTCGAACTTGTGGTCAGTTACTTCACAGCATTTTTATAACTTCACTTTGTCTGCCATTGGAGAACCTGATGAAGTTTTCGTTAAATAAATCAGAAATCGAAGTATAAAAAGATGTAATTGGTGTTTTGTAACAAAATTATCAGTGTTGTTAGCTTCAACGACCTTTGCAGGTAATATATAAACCTCGATAACCTGAATGAATAAGGTTTGCTATCCAATAATGGATTTAATCCTCCCACATTCTGATGGTGGCTATTTTTTTTTAAATGGCCGCCATTGTTGTCAGGGGACCAATCTGCAATGGCCCCACAGCTTACAAATCCTTCGTAGAACATGCCCTAACTGTGTGCCAAAGTTCATGCTTTTATAATCAAAGGCACAATCCATACACGTATCTGCTGAACTATTGTGCAGTTTCCATGAGTCTTCAAGTTGCATTTACCTGACACAAACTTGGCACCAGCATCAACTTTGTCTTTCCCCGGGGTTTCAGGTGTATGTGAAGACCGGAGATTCTGTGCAGGCTGGTGACCCTCTGATGGTCATGATCGCCATGAAAATGGAGGTGAGGGTTAAGTGACACCTCATAATAACTTTCAAAGAACTCGTTCCATACTTTGTAGGGTAGACATATGCATACCAGGCAGGTGAGCAATGTTTTGTTAAACTTCCTGGTTGAAGTTCTAAAACAAAACTTTTCATTCATTCATTGCCAATTCCTTTCCACAACTTTTGAAGCACCACACAAGCTTGATGTTGCAGTTATCCCTCTGGGGGTTTCTCCAACCACATTATGTGCTATATTTTTATTTATAACAGAAATGTAGCATTTCATCAGAAAACTGATTTGCTGTTTGAAATCAAAAATAATGACACAGGCCTAGAAATAAAAAGGACATTATGGATATCTCTTCTGAGTTTTGCTTGGGCAGGACCATTCCTTCATGACTATAGGGAGGTGGAAGACTTTTTGACACCTCACTCCACCCACCCACCCCCCCCTTTCTGATATCTTCCCCACCCACAGCACACGATCCGTGCAGGAAAAGCTGGCATTGTGAAGAAGCTTTTGTACACCGAAGGTTCCCAGGTCCAACGCCACGCCACACTTGTACTGTTTGAAGAAGAAGACCCATGATGGTAATCTCATATTGATGTGCTGAGTTCTCAAACAACAATTACAAACAAACAGCTCAACATCTCACACACCAGTACACCGGCTCGTGATTCTTTACGATTTTATAAACTTCTCAGAAGTTTTTGTTTCCAAGCCACTAGTTTTGGTACAACCCAAACACTTTTGTATACCATTAAGGGTGACTGCACACTGCATTGTAATGATGTGTTTGTGTGTTACACGGTGTACCACTATGAAGTCATCATGCTACGAGATTGTATCGAGTTATAATAATTTCTTCAAGATAAATAAAATTGCACGAAAGATGTCCTTTTCCTCATGATTCTCTCCATATGTCAATGCAGTATGGGGCCTGCTCTGGTAATTCAAGTGATTGGAAGATGGACAACTTATCCCTTTTGAGGCCATGGTTCCATAAGTGTTGGGGTTATAATCATTCATTGTTATTGAACTCAGGTGTGCTGGAAATACAAAAAGAGCAGAGCCTGTCTGAACATTCAAACTGACACTACCTGTTCGTTTTAACTTTCATTTCCAAACCTGTGCACATGTTATGTGTACACTTTAAGATGGGCAACAGGATATGAGGTGTAGTGTTGTGATGTTTATAGGGGTTATTTCAAACCCTCTCTTTAACCCCGCTCTTTTTCACCTGCGGGTCGAACTTATTAATTCCTTTTTGTGGAGCTCTTCTCAACAGTCCATGCCCACCGCCACAATAAAACTTCTGACTAACCTTTTGGGTTGATTTATTATGTATGAATGGAAGGTGGGAGAGTGCAAGGCGTGGTTCGGGTTGATGCATATATGGTGTTTGCACAGTGGGGAAGGGGGAGGGGGAAGGCTATTTTCTGCTGTATTTGCATGTTTAATAAATCGATGGCCCCTTTATTAAACACATGTACCATGAAACCAAAAAACGATATTTTCATGTATTTTTCTTCCCGAAATACTTGTGCCAAGAGAAATACTATGAAGGTTTTTGAATAGCAGATAACTAGGCCTTGGACTGTTGAGTGAATAGATGGATTGGATTGAAGGAGCCAAACTTGTCATTTCAGTTTTTAATCCTGTGTTTTCTTCAGAAGGAATTTGTTTTTATTCCTTGACAGCCAAAGGACAGAGGGCATTGTGTTTTTGCATTGTCTGTCCTTGCATGCGTCTGTTCAGTATCGGTTTGTTGTTACCAGGATAAGCTGTGAACCACTTTAGGGATTCCAACCAAACTTGGCACAAGTATGGACTGTAATACATTGATGAACTGATTCAATTTTGGGTTCAAAAGATCAAAGCTCTATGGTCATGTGCCCTTTAATTGCAAATCTGTTATTGTGATCACTTGTGAACCACTGAAGGGATTCCAACTAGAGTTGCCAGAAGTATGGACCGCAGTGCATTGGTTAAGTTATTCAATTTTGGGTTCAACAGGTCAAAGGTCATGTGCCCATGGAAAATCATAACTCGAGTTGGAAGCATCTGATGTTTTCTCTATCCTTCTCTCACTCTCACTCTCACTATCACACACATGTGACCTTTAATTGAGATCAAATGTAACATTGGGTTCACATCTAAAATGGACAGAGGCATATCCATCAATGCATTCATGTCGAATTCCATTTTCTAGTTTGTATTTTAGTTTGAGAGTGGAGTTGAAAAGTGTATTATTTGATCCAGTTAATAATTTACAAAAATCATGATTGCAAATTTGAAGTGATAACTATTTTATTTGTGAATTCTATATATACTTGGTATGCAAAACATTAGGAACACCTGCTCTTTTCATGAAATAGACTGATCAGGTGAAAGCTATGATCCCTTATTCCCGACAGGAGGAGGTTAAAGAAGGACTTTTTAAGCCTTGAGGCGATTGAGACATGGATTGTGCATGTGTGCCATTCAGAGGGTGAATGGGCAAGACAAAACCTGTAAGTGCCTTTGAATGGGGTATGGTAGTAGGTGCCAGGCGCACCGGATTGAGTGTGTCAAGAACTACAATGCTGCTTGGTTTTTCATGCTCAACAGTTTCCCATGTGTATCAAGAATGGTCCACCACCCAAAGAACATCCAGCCAATGGCAGGCCAGTAGTCAGAAATGGCTCATTGATGAAAGAGGCCAAAGGAGGTTGACACGAATTGTGCAGAACAACAGATGGGCTGCAGTTAGTCAACTGACAGTCCAGTACAACATTGGTGTTGAAAGACCCATAAAAATGCACAACTCATCGTACATTGACACGAATGGGGTATGGCAGTCACTGACCTTGCACATTTCCACTTCCTTCAGCAAAAAACAAGAACCTGCAGTTGCAGTGGGCTAAGGAAAGAAAACACTGGGCACTGAAGGATTGGAAAATAATTGTCTGGTCTGATGAATCCTGGTTCCTGCTGTTTCACACTGATGGGAGGACTAGGGTATGGAGAAAACCACATGAGTACATGCATCCATCATGCTGTGTGTCAACATTGCAGGCCGGTGCTGGTGGTGTGATGGTGTGGGGTGTGTTTTCATGGCACACAATGGGCCCCTTGATAAAAGTGGAGCAACGTTTGAATGCCACAGGATATCTGAACATCATTGCCAGTCAGGTGCATCCCTTCATGGCAGCTGTGTATCCATCTGTGAATGGATTTCTTCAGCAGGATAATACCCCATGCCACAAGGCTGGGATTGTCCAGGAATGGTTGCATGAACATGACAGTGAATTCAGCTTACTGCAGTGACCTGCCCATTCACCATATCTCAATCAAATTGAGCATCTGTGGGATGAGATGAAACGAGCTATTCAGAGTAGAGATCCACTACCAGACAACAAGATACAACTGTAGGAAGCATTGGAGACAACATTGGCCAACATCCCTGTGGAACGCTTTAGACACCTTGTTGAGTCCGTGCCCCAACAAATTGAGGCTGTTCTGAGGGCAAAATGAGGTGCAACTCAATATTAGGAAGGTGTTCCTAATGTTTTGTACACCAAGTGTATACTCGTGGAAAATAGTTCCTGTGCATCATTTACCAATTTCACCGATGTGAAATTACAAACGTTAACCTGTTGAAGTGTGGTGTGACGTCCATCAACCTGCAGGAATGGGAGGACATGAAGACGGAGACCTTCATCACGGTACTGAATACCTGTCAAATTTCCATTAATGACCTCCAGTTGGGTTCTGCGATGTGTGGGTGATTCCTCCCTGTACCATCATGCTTCCAGCGCCAAATGATGAATGTTGCACAACACATGTGTCAGCATGTACTTTTTTATAGTGCACAGGAACTTTTTTCTGTTAGTATATTATGCCGTATGATTGGGATGAAGTTGATTGGATCTCCATTTACAAAACACTTTTTTTTTGAGGTTCCAGATTTCAAACCTTTTATTCATTGAACAGTTAGCCTGGTGTTGGCTTAGTGGTTAGGGTGGCGGCTTGGGATCCCAGGGTCCTGAGTTCAAGCCCCGTTGGCTGCTGAATTAACACCAGGGGGTTGACTCAGCCTGTCATCCTTCCGAGGTCGGCGAAATGAGTGCCAGTGTACTGGTCCCGGTGTATGCCCCGGTTAGAATAGGTGTACCATATCCCTGTGGGTCGTAAGAGGTGACCAGGGTTGGCGTCAGGAAGGGCATCCGGCCATAAAACATTGCCTCAAGAAAAAGCCAAACCCCTGCACAGCAGGGAAAAATGGCTGTAAAAACGGTCATTTTCTTTTCTTT